>NC_088644.1:48672335-48812335 GCF_964019385.1 Sycon ciliatum
TTATGCATTCGATTTTGACTTGAAGTGACTTGCAGACGATCGGTACGACGAAAAAGTTCGAATTACACGGAATGTTCGAATTATACCGTATTCGAATTAGAGGGAGTCTACCTGTATTACTATCCTTAGCTTGAGAACACATTCGTTTGGAAGAAGATTGTAGCATTACTCAGCCTGTGGACAAGGGTAGTAGTATAAATTGATGCACCCATCGGAGACTCACCAAACTGGGCTTGTATCGGCACACCTGTTGCTACCGTTTCTCACCTACTCGTGTGCACTGGTGTGTTCCAATCAGGTTGTTGATGACAGTCGCTCTGTCTGGCAATGCCAATGAAGTCATCCAAGTCAACAATGCTCTACAGCAGAAGTTGTGCACCACCGGCACAATCCGGAGCATTGTCTCTGCAGCTGTGGCTACCGATTACTGCTTTGTGCAACAGGTGAGGTGTTTCCCGCTGAGGCGGAAGTCGAATCTGTGTGCATATGCGTATCTGTACGTGGACATGTGTGTGTGTGTGTGTGTGTGTGTGTGTGTGTGTCTGTGTGTGTGTCCACACTAGTAGTAGTACCAAGTATTACCTTCACTGGGGGCAGGGGTAACTGCAGTTGGATCCCAGGACGGATACCCTGATGCCGTCAATCCTTTTTCTGCACCTTGTCCTCACCAACTTACTGAGGTGTGGTGAGCCCATAAGTGGGATCATTTTCAAGTCCACGCAGAGTTTTGGGGTTTTCAGGGGGTGTCGGCCGTTGGGCGGTTCACTGATAACCAACAATTGAGTCATCTTTCTAAGATTCCTTTTGAGTCTCTCTCCCCTCTCCCAGGGAGACCCACGAGACCAGTTTTGGCCGTGAGCAACAAGTACAAGTGTGTATGTGTGTGTGTGTGTGTGTGTGTGTGTGTGTGTGTGTGCCACTGTGGACGGCCTGGGGTGTCCCCAGCCGTCCAGGCCAACAGTGCCTGAGGTGGGGTATTCACCGACAGGAGACTTGGTCGGATAGTTACGATGCCGACACTCTCCTCGTCGCCCCCACCTCAGAGTCCTTCGCGAGGCCTTGCAAGCCCGCGAGTGGAGCAAACTACCGCACGAAGACGACAACTTGGAACGACTCTGAGCATTGGCTCATGGAATTTTTGCTCTGTTGTGGAGAGTGATGGACCTGTTCGAGCGGCCGCCGTGAGAGGAATCGTTTCCGACGATAAGAAAATCTTTCAAATAGTTGAACATCTTGACAATGTGTGTGTTCTCTGCTCTGGTGGAGGACGGTTGTACTTTTCCGGGCTCTTGTTTCTGGCCTCCGTCCGTGCTTGTTCTCGCCGTTGTGGACGGCCTGGGGTGTCCCCAGCCGTCCAGGCCAACAGTGCCTGAGGTGAGGTATTCACCGAAAGGAGACTTGGTCGGATAGTTACGATGCCGACACTCTCCTCATCGCCCCCACCTCGGAGTCCTTCGCGAGGCTTTGCAAGCCCGCGAGTGGAGCAAACTACCGCACGAAGACGACGACTTGAAACGACTCTGAGCGTTGGCTCATGGAATGTTCGCTCTGTTGTGGAGAGTGATGGACCACTTCTAGCGGCAGCCGTGAGAGGAATCGTTTCCGATGATAAGCCAGATCCATAGCTGCTGGAGATGGCTCTCTCGAACAAGGTCCCGCTCGTCGTTCTATATTGTCGGCCCCGTAAGGGGACACGTGACCGTAATGGCAGTGTTTACCAGGACCAGGTGTGTGTGTGTGTGTGTGTGTGTGTGTGTGTGTGTGTGTGTGTGTGTGTGTGTGTGTGTGTGTCTGTGTGTGTGTGTGTGTGTGTGTGTGTGTGTGTGTGTGTGTGTGTGTGTGTGTGTGTGTGTGTGTGTGTGTGTGTGTGTGTGTGTGCATATGTGTATATGTGTGTGCATATGTGTATATGTGTGTGCACATGTGCGTGTGTGGCGTGGAGGAGGGGGAGGGGATGTGTGCGTACATAATAATTATGTGAGTGTGTGCACGGCAGGAGAGAGAGGGAGGGGGAGGGGGGCAGATCTAAGTTTTGTATCAAGTGTAACCAAGAACTACTTGGTGAAAACCCTGGCAGTGCCAATGATGGTTTACCCTTCGGAGAATAATGGTGGACAATTGGTCATCCTTGGAAGTTGCTGAATGTGTGTGCGTATGTGAATGCTTGCGTGTGTGGTGTGTGTACGTGTGCATGTGCGTACATGCGTGTGCAATTATAAATCCTGAACCAACGTTATCACCAGGTCGCTACGACTCCCCCGTCAAGAACCATTGCCGGTCTTCAAGCAGTGCCCACCGCCGATGCCCTGTATCAGCCACTTGCCTATGATACCAGTCGTCGTGATCACAGGGGAGCATTCGCGGCGGCCATTGCTGTCAGCGCCGTTTTCTGCTTTGTGATGTTGCTGGTCTACATATTCGGCAACTCATCTCCTTCACAACGGTATGCTCTTCTTCACCATTGTGTCCTTAGTTGATGATAGTAGAGGAGGGAGGGTTCACAAGACTGTAATAGGGGCTCTATTCTGGTCAAGCCATGCTTCAAAGAGAATATGTATTTGCTGTCTGATGATCAGTTAAAACCGTGAAACTCGCAGCTACAGCGGAAACGCTTTTGACTCCTTTCAAGTGTGTGTAACAGTGTGTATGTATTTGTTGTTTGTATTGTAGAGTAGTGTCGGTCACCGGGGAACTGGGAGATCAGCCTCCTAGCCTAGATCGTTCTTATTTTCATGCAATACAGTCTATAAACCTTATACAAAAGAGAAAGGACAAAGGAACCACAAGTTGCGCTATACTGTCCACTAACACCGCCAGTTACTAAACAATCAGTTCATGCGATAACATTGCACGACACTGACCGGTGGTGTTAGTGGACAGTATAGCGTAACTTGTAGTTCCTTGGTCCTTTCTCTTTTGTGTAAATTAATCCTTGGCTCTCCATCCAAGTCCAGGCTATAAACCCTTATCTTTTCAAGTCTTTGCGTTCATTTTTTTTGGTGTTCCTTCTTTCGTTAGCTATGCCATCACAGCTACAGACAGTCGCCAGCGGTCTGCATCACCAGGTTCACGTCACAAGAGTATCCATGCTGCCACGGTGAGACTGCGCCACATGACCTCAGCCAGTCACGTGACGCATGAGCGAATGTATGATGATGTCACTGATGAGGTCATCGAAGCGCCGGTGAAGTCCTCTCGTCACTACAGTGGCAGTCAAGCAGCTGGTGAGGTTGCAAACTGTGGCATGGTGTGTGTGCGTGCTTGCCCGTGCGTGTGCATGCGTGTGGTGTGTTTGTGTGTAGTTGTATGTGTGTGTGTGAGTGTTTGCGTATGTGTACGTGTATGTGTGTATGCTTACTGTGTGATCAGCATGCAGTTTCCTTGTGCATTGGTGAGCAGGCGTGGATGTCATCTATACTACAAGCTATAGAAACCAACATTTCAAATTTTCTATCCACTTCATGACATCATCATATTGACACAGTATTTGTATCTGTTCATGTCCGGTGTTTCTACATTCAGTTCATGGAAGCGGTGTTGTCCAGTTCTCTAACCCAGCCCTCTTCGGCGACAGCTCTCTCGACGCCACAGACGGTGTATTGCGGCAGCCATGGTATCCACGGCAACCCTCCTCCGCCGACACCCTCAGCACCAGTCAGGCAAGCGGCAGAGGTTCCGTCAGATCCAGCGAGGCAGATACTCGCCATGTCGACATGCCATCTAGCAGTGCGGGTGTTACCGGCTCACGAGTGATGACAACACCAAGGGATGCATTTCAGTAAGTAATAGAATATAATACATAGTGCAGACAGCATAGTATACACAGAGGCGTCGGAAGGTATTTTAGTGTGGCACGGTCAGCCATCTGAAGTACAATTTACTCGTGGGGGAGGGGTTGCTGAGCCGAAAATTTTGGAAATTTGGAGCCCAAATCAGTGTATTTTATTGATTCACGGGGTACTCGGGGCAAAAAGTGGTACAGTCAATACCGTAGTGACCGTACCGTGTCCGACACCCCTGGTACATGTACAGAGGTGATGCGAACGAAGTCATAATGATGAGTCCGCAGGATTCTGGAACCGCTTGTGGGCTTTAAGTATTGTAGCGACCTCGCTGCATGACGTCAGCTCTCTCACTAGTTATACGCATGTGCATGAAACATTTCCTCCTCTTTGCTCTAAAATATACAACAACACCAGTTAGACAAAGTTGCCCTCTCCTCGGAGTTGTAAGTATTGGGCCCCAGGGTGGTATGTCCCGGGATTCATCTGTCTCCCCGTGAACAGATACAACCTCTGCCATCTTGGGTGCCTAAAGCATACAGTGAAACTGATTATGAGCGCTATGCACATGCATAGCTAGTCGCTAGTGTATCGCTACTAGCACGTGCTGTGCCACGACTTTGCCGAATCATCTCAACTGATGCTGTTATCACATAACCTATATACATTGCTCCACAGTTCCCAACACCCCTCACACCCCTCACACCCCGTCTGCCAGTCATGCTTTTTAGCGATTCCTCTGGCAGGTCATTTGTTGTAGAAAATGGCTGGTCATAATTTTCCACGATAGGCAGTGTTGAAGCACTCTGTGTGGGAATGACTGCGTGAAAAATGGGCAAAGCGTACGCCACTTCTTTTGTCAGACACAGTGGGGTGTATAATGGTCTCTTTTGACATACTTGTACTGTTTGCATGTCTTGGTTTATTATCTTGATTTTCTGTCCTTCTCTGTTTGTCTGTCCATTTGTCTGTCTGTCTGTCTGTCTGTCTGTCTGTCTGCCTGTCTGTCTGTGTCTGTGTCTGTCTGTCCATCCATCCATCTGTCTGTTCGTCTATCTGTCCATCTATCTCGCCTCCTCCCGTTATCTGTCCGTCCAAAGGCAGCAAGGAAGATCGTCTATCCACTGGTCACCAAGCCTATCGCCCCGAGACGCCGGTACACAGTACCACCACATTGACGACATACCCAGCGCCGCACACGCACACCGCAGCAGTGGGGCCAGCAGCAACACAGGACAACGCACAGCCGCCGACAGCGGCATGGCCAATGGCAGACCAACGACCTCGGCGTTGCCCGCAATGCAGTCTTACGCTACCCGCAGCACATCTTCTGGAGCAGCAGCGGCAGCGGTGGCAGGGGGAGCCGCAGCTCCATTGCGATGTCCACCACCGTATGTCGCTCCGCTGATAGACGGCATTCACTCATCTGCGACGCCTGCACACACCAGTAACGGTACCGGGAGAAATTCGGGAGCTTCCGGTGAGTCCCTGTCATACACAATTCCACACACTCCACGCACACTTTTGGAAATTTGCCAAAATTTACTCCTTCGTAATTCCACACACACTCCAGAGTTTGGCACTTTGGACTGGCTTGCCCTTTCATTTTGCGAAATTCGAAGGTTTAGAAGGTCTTTGAGCTGGTGGGCCCTTTCAGTTTTTGTAAATTTAGAGTTACTGGGCAACTAGCCTAGTAGATGTATGTCATAAATTACTCAGCACACTGTGCCCAGTATTTCGGTACCCTGATGTTGCGTACATGTTTAACGGCCTGGCTCATTCCTGTAGAGACTGATGCCTCAGTGCCATGCGTGCACTCAAATCTGACTTGCATTCAAACCAGATACTTCAATGCATGCCAGCACCTAAACCAGGCATAAATAAATGCGAATCTAGAAAAATTTGGCTTGCACTCAAAACAGGCATGCATGTGACATGTACATGCGGGACTGAGGCATGTTTAAGATGACAGTATGGCGGCTGGACTGTTATGTACTCCAGTGGGTGTGCTTACTGTACATCCTCCCCTTGGCATAAATACATGTACATAATATATGTAGCTGGTGAAGATTCTGAACAGATGTCCTGACAGCTGGTAACACACGCACTCCAACTGCACATCCGCTTATTGTTGATCTAAAACTAGCCGGCGCAGGCAGGCAGATGTATCCCAGCTGTATGCAGCTGTGCTTGCGGCATGGTCCACGCAAGACTGTATGAGTCTCTGGCGTGTGTGTGTGGGGGGGGGGGGGGTCATTCTTCTTCCTGTACTCACCCGGCTGGTCCACCTTTTCCCGGTTCATCGCTATGAGTATGACGCACAGGAAGAAACATTTGAATCCTAATCACTTGCCTACGACCGATGACCGCGGAACTGCGGCACGAAATCAAACAGCTGAGTTCAGTGCTGGTCCGCAGTGAATCAAATCTCGACGGGGCTGCAACGCAAGTGAAGAGTTTAGGTGCAAAGTACGACACGTGCCACGTTTGAGGAAGTAGTTTGCTTGAAGGTCAGCATCAGGACCATTAGCGCATTCATGCCAAGTGGCACATTCAAACTGAATCCGAGCAGAAGCTATTTCAGTGTTTCTACTGAGGCTTGTATTTACAGTTGTCTGAGGTCTTCAGTCTGCACATACTGCTCTATGTGCAGTGGACAGAGCCAGTAATACAATGATCACACGGCAATGAAACAACCAAGTTCTTTTCCGCCGTTACTCAGAGTTTCGTGTGAAACGCTCATAAAACAGCATGACCAAGACTAGCATTCACTAGCATTTACATGCATGAGAGAAAAGAGGGACTTAGATGCAAACCGTGTGTAAAAGAATATTTTTTGGATGAGATGGACGCGTCACGTTGCGTGTTCAAAACTATTTTGATACACGCTATTCAACCTCATCGCCATAACAACCATGCCACTGCCCAAACGTAGGTTACAAAAGAACGATGTACGAGCGGGATTCGAACCCACTGCCAGCAGCCCTGTCTTTCCGGCACAGTTCCCACCGAAAAGGCTACCGGGTATCACATACACCCACCCACCCGATCTTTGCTGGCTATGTGTTTTGGGCAACATTACCAACGCAGGCCAAGACCAGCACGTCGATGGATAATTTTGCTGCTAAAATCTCTGCTCAATTATAGGTTTCATGTATATCCTGCTGGTTTGTCTCCTCCTTTGCCTTCTTTGCCTCTTATTTGTATTCTTTTATCTGTTTTACTGCTGTGGTTGGCTTTCACCCTTGTCTCAGTTTTATTGGCCGTCATCATGATGTGCCATGAGATAATGACATAAATACAAAATACAAAATACAAACGTGGCTCCTTCTT
The DNA here is from genome assembly GCF_964019385.1 of Sycon ciliatum. Taxonomy (NCBI): domain Eukaryota; kingdom Metazoa; phylum Porifera; class Calcarea; order Leucosolenida; family Sycettidae; genus Sycon; species Sycon ciliatum. Next base: position 48,679,451 of record NC_088644.1, read on the forward strand.
GGTACACATACATGTGCAGGTACACGTATGTGTACATGTATGTACAGCCAGACCTCGCGTAACCGCACACACCCGTTCTCCACAAAATATCCGGATAGGCGAAGGAACCGGATAATCGAACACACATGCGGTATGTATGCATGGCACATGCTGTAAATCGGTAACCAACGGTTTTCTTCCGGATGGCGAGGGATCCGGATAAAAGAGGACGGGATAAGCGAGGTCTGGCTGTATGTGTAGATCTAGTACTGGTGGCAAATAAATCATGTGAAATCTTATGAATATGAGTTCATTGGTCTAAAGTGGAGGTGAGTGGCTGCGGTTGGCTCTGTTCGCTGTGGCATTAATAGAGTATCTGCCACGCCACGTCCCGGTTTGTCTGCCGTATGTCCTCTGCGATTCCCCATTCTGATTGTCTTGTTTGGGTTGTGTGTTTTCTACAGCCCTCTCAAGCACAACGTCACAGATAGACGAGCTATTGGATGAGATCAATGAGCTGGAGGTACCCACACTGTTATCATAGTCGACTGCAGAAGACTAGCCGCTTTGAACAGTATTACAAGATGACGTCACATGATAGAGTATTAGTCCCTGTAGACGTAGTTATGCAGAAGACGTTGCGATTAGTACGGTTGCGTGTCAGCTATCCAGCCCTCTCGGGATCGGACGCTGTTGAATAATATGACTATTCTGAATAACTAAAGTAATTGCATAGCAATCTTCTATTCGCACATCAAAAAGACTGTAGAGGTGAAGGATTGCTACCTGTATCATTTGATGCTCTATTACTAGAACTACACTCTACAGTGCATCCTGAGACAGCCGTCGTGCTCGTCTACATAGGATAGACTGTCGTGTATTGAGCATTACAGGAACCATTCATGATGTTCACAGCCCTCACTTTACATTACATGTATTATTAGGGCTCAAACGATTAGTCCGATTAACCGGTTACGAATAATTGACGGTTAACCGATAAAGATAACGGTTATGCAGTAGCTTTTCAGTCAATTTTTCAAGTATCAGGTCGTTGCAAGGTATGCACTTTCGTAGGCTGTCGCACGCGTAAGCAATTTCTGGGCTGTCAACTCGGTCATATCTGGTCTCTTGGTGTGAGAGTATGTATGAATGAGCATGCAAGAGAATATACATGTGTGCGTTGTACTGAATAGGGTACATTCTTTGAATGAGTATAGTCAAATATACGGTTAAAAAAGAGTCCGCCGGATTGCCGTGTCTTATAGGTTATAACCGTTAAACCGACCGTTAGCTTAGCAGTTAACCGTCAGGGGTAAAACCGTGACCGTTTGAGCCCTAATTAATACTGGAAGCACATTGTAGGACTGTACAGTCATGTAAATATACAGTGTATAAGCTGCAGTCAGTGCACTGCTGGAAACTCCACAAGCAATGGACGTGCCGGATGTCTGACCAGTACATCTTCCCGGGCAAACCTAGCTACTTGTACTTGTGTGTCATGTACGTACACTCTGACCTCCTTTATCCGAGCAACCTCGTTTATCCGAGCAGTCCGGGGACTGATCACTGTCCACCATTACTTTTCTAAAATCTTTGGAATATCCGTAACTCCGAATCACATACAAGTCATGTACATTTTGATAGGGATAGTGGTGTGGACACTGGGTATTCATGGCTGAGAGATAATGCAAGGTGATGCCTGATTGATAGTGCAGCTGACAGAATACACATGAGCACCAAAATGTGGACTGGGTAAACACTTCATCGCTGGAGTGATTCAAGTGGCACTTGATCCATGGTAAGTTTCTCCAGATGTGCAGAGTTCTGGCTATCAACGACCGGTAAGAGAGGGCCCCGCAATGCAATCGTTTCGCCAGGTTCTGTCCGAACTGAAGTACATGTACAGTACAATGTACATGATTGTACATGTGCATGCCAATACAGCAATAGTCCATACTTGTAAGGTGTGCCTGTCCGTTGCCTCTTGTTATAGTCTTACTACACTCTTAGTCCTGACCTCTGGATTAGGCTAGGAGGACTGTGCCCGAACCTGCTACTGTACATTGTACAATACTACATGTACGTGTAACTGCGCAGCCAGGGAATCCTGTTGACCCAGGCCATGATGGCATGGTTGTGCCCGAAGTTAGTTACTCAAAATAATAATAATTGCAAACCACGCCATGGCTGTGCCCCAACTGCCCTCAATTTCCCCGGAACAGGCTATGGGGCGAAGCCTATTTGCCAGCCGCTCAAGTGGGTGACACCGATTCCCACCACTTCATCTATAATTCATCCGTTATAATCCCACGTGTAGAAGTAGAAGTACTGACCTCGCTAGCTCGTCCAATCGAAAAAAGAGCGAAACTTCGCATGGATTTTCGCGTCTGGGCTTGCGATTTCTGCGAATGGTGACAGTTTCCAATGAATGGTCCTTGTCTTGGACCATGTGGACGTCTCATGGGGGTAACCCGGTAGATATCTACGTGCAGCCCACACTACTGCCTAGCGCCTGGGTGAGTGTTGCCAGTAGACATGTCGCATGATCGTACAGGTATTCAGTGGTTTGGCGCTGTGGCCCCGAGGCCGAGGCGCTCAAGCCATGGCCATGGCCCGGGCTATCCTGGTTCATTACTGTATTCGCCATTCAGAACCGATAACGATCCACAAGTGAATGGCGGTATACTGAAGAGTGTTGTTGGGATTCAACATTCATTGTGCCGCTGCCCGAAACGTTCCCATGTACAATGTACACACGTGAATTAGTTACTTTCGTGATCAGATGTAAAAAATTATTATACAATCATTATGTACAGGTACAGTGGTCCTTCTATAATCCGGCACTATTTGTGCCAAGGCAAATCTGCTGGATTAGGGAGGGTGCTGGATTAACAAATCTGATTTTCTGCTAGAACGTGCATGAAGAGGACATTTTGGCTAATGAAAATTGTGCTGGTTTATCGAGGGTGCTGGATTATAAAGTGCTGGATTAGAGAGGGATGACTGTACATGTATTGCACGTGCGCCGTGCGGCACCATGTACCACAGCGTGCACTGGTGGCCGTGCCATGGCTATTGTAGTATTGACTAGTATTGGCAGTGCACTCGGACAGACTGTAGTGCCAGGCGAAGCGGCAGTCTCAATCTGCGGAGTCATTTCGACGCCAGCCGTCACCCGTGCCCAAGCCCCGCCTCCGCCGATCAGCAGACACTAGTCGCTAGGCTAGCAAGCAGGGTGATACTGACGTTGGCTCCGTATTCAGGCAGATCGATGGTGCCGTGTATGTGGTCTATACGAAGCTACATGTACATGTACATGTAGTTGTTTAGGATTCCCTGGTTCTGACAACATACTTGTATAGTCGAGACCGATGGTTGTCATCATGCGTGCATGTAATAATGACTATGTGGGTGAAGCCGAGACCTCTGGTCGGCGGACACTGCCCAGTGTCTGGAGATATGTGGATTTTGCAGGAAAAAAAAGAATAAAAAAGAATGACAACTCGGGCTGGGCCCTATGCCTATGGTGTTCAAGAGTACTGACTGCACTGTAGTTAGTGTGGAAGGCTGACCGACAAGTAGTACATGACTGTACACATGGTACATGACAAGTGAGGCTTCATGCACTCTACCGACGGTCTATAGCAATAATACCGGTACTACTACTAGTGGCAAGACCATGACATGCATTGTGTTCAAAAATCTAATGGTTCTTCACCTGCCGACCGGTGAACGCATTTACACGTACATGTACATGCAATTGTTAGATTGACAGCATGAAACAAGGTGGAGGACACTGTGTTCGGAAACAGTGACCTTACTTGTAGACTACATGTATTAGTATTGAATAAACAATTAATTGTATCGATCTGCCGGCACGCGAATGCGCGAAGTGTTCGCACTGTACTTGTACATGACTGTACACTACAGATACTATGACATACATGTACATCATACATGTACATGTACAGAGCTAGTACATGCTTTATTGCTGAACCCACAAATAATTGTGATACAGATTGTAAATCATTCGAGGTAAAGAAAAAGCCATTTAAAATAAATAAAAGAAATACTTCAAGTAAATAAAAACACACGTGACTGTACATGTACATTATTGTACAATCATGTACATGTAGCTACTGTACTGAGTTCGCAGCCAATTTGCAGTGATCCATGCAGTCGACCTCCGGCTACGCGGGTCTAGAAGGCGCCTGACAGGCCTGTCGACGCAGGATGGTGCTGGGGTAGGCATCGGCCATTGAAAACTGAAGTCTGTCTGTTTTACGTGGAATTTCTTGGAGTTTCCCAATGTACTGTACTTGAATAAAATTCTATTTTACCTTTCATGGTATCTCAATTGGTCACGTCTACATGACTTTATTTTGCCCGTAAAAGAGGCCGTTACCCCGTAAAAAAAACCTGTAACATTGTTATTAGCAAACCACTGTGCAAACGAGAAAGGCCTGGCCAGTGGGCCATGTGGGTACTGGGTAAGCAATTACATGTACATGTACATGTACATGGCCGCAAGCGATTACAATTATGTAGTTATTCAATAGTCGATTGCTCCACTGTCCGAAAAGCTCTGCTGTGCGGTCATTGCATAATAATAATAATTATTATGCAATGACCGCACAGTAGAGGATACACAGTATCAATACTATAAAGTTGTGAACGGTACCATTCGGCTGTTCAATAATGCAACAATCTCTCTTCTCCTCTTCTCCTCCATGCGCTCTCAGTCTCAGTCGACTTCCCTTTAATTTAATCAAAAAAGTTACAAAGTAACCCACCGTATTCCTCGAGCAATAATTCTTCACATTTCCTTTGCATAATTATAACAAGACCCTTATGCCGGCTTCAATAATAATTGTCGTCTCCATAACCAGGGCCACCGTGATCACTCACCAACAGAAAGCTCGTGTACTGACGAGTTCTAATACATGTATCATCTCCACTGTTTTGGCACTTGCCGACCGCACTTCAATCCTCTTGAAAGGGTCGGCAGCCAGATGATTTCCCAAACGTTCTCTGTGTCTCTGTAGTCGGTAGCGCTAGGCATGTCAAGAAAAGAAGTGGTCGAGGAATCTCAAAATTCCTACATGTACTGTACAGTACGTCATGTATTAGGCCTTGGCGGATAATGCTCGAAAAGGTGGCAGATTCTGCTTTTTTTGCACCGAAATTGGCAGAACCATACAAACCTTATGGCGGGCAATTCCTCGAATTCTGCTCCATTTCTTTATCCACATACCAAACATGCATGAAACTTACCAGAAAAAGTACCGAATTCTGCCAATTTTTCTGCCGGCATTATCCGCCAAGGCCTATCATGTACATGACTGTATACATGTTGTTAGATTGACAGCATGTAACAAGGTGGAGGTCACTGTGTTTGGAAACAGTGACCTTTCTACAACCATACTAACAACCTTGGCATTTGCCAACTCCGCGGACTGATCGCTGTGTCCATTCTCCCCTGTACACGGCCCTTCATTACTTTAATTGCTTGCCCACCCAGCTTCGCGAAATCCCTTCTCGTACTCTCTTCAAATCCCAGATATCCCTGCTGTTGCACAACTCTGTATGCTCGTGTAGCGACCACCCCTGCCCGTACACAGACTACCCAAAAATTCGCTGAAAAATCGAATTTGTAAATAATTCATATTGAGTGCTACGTCAGTTGAAAGAGCATGAATAGCTGCAAATTCTCTGAAAATTGTGTCCCGATCTAGTAGTAGTAGTAGTAGTAGTAGAATTTATTATTCCCGTAGCTATGCAGAAGACGTTACTTCAGTAACGTCTGGCGCTAGCCAGGGTCCACACAGCTTTAATTTGGTATTTGTTTGTTTGTGTGTTTGTTTGTTTGTTTGTGTGTGTCACGCCTGGCGCTATCCCGTATCTGTCCCGTATCTGTCCCGTATCTGTCCCGTATCTGTGACTACAAAGGCTCTACAGAATTGTACATAACAGCTGTCCACAATATTTGCGGGCTCCTGTATCTGTCCCGTACCGTACCAATATTCGTCGTATTATGTATACGACTCCCTGATGTAGAGGGAGATTTGGAAAAAAAATAGGGAGACGAGGAGGAAATTAAATTAGAATAGACGCCGAATAGGTGATAGGATGCGTCAGCATAAACAGCGTCAGCATAAACATACATGTACTTTGGAAGAGAGATCGCGTCGTCTCCAAAATTAGCGTGAACGAGCGATTCAGCGCCGGTCACAGGAAACGTCGGAAGAGAGATCCCGTCGACTCCAGAACGCCCGTGATTGGCAGAGTCCGCCGGTCCCAGGCAACGTCAGGACAGACATCCCGTTGAGTCCAGAACGCCCATAATCGGCAGAGTCTAAGCCGGCCCCAGGAAACGTCAGGACAGACATCCCGTCGAGTCCAGAACGCCCGTGATCGGCAGAGTCAGCGCCGGTCCCAGTGAACGTCAGGACAGACATCCCGTCGACGCGCAGAAAAACTAAATCTGCAGCCTCTTTTGCCGTCGGACAGGATACGTATTATAGGAGACTGTAAAGTTATGTAATGTCCAAATTTCCACGTGAGCAGCAGGTCACTCACGTTGATTTTTCGACGTGCGAGCCAAATAACGCGAGCTGAACTTTCGAGTCGCAGACATCCGGTCGACGTGCAGAAAAACTAAATCTGCAGACTCTTTTGCCGTCGGACAGGATACGTATTTTAGGAGACTGCTAAGTTATGTAATGTGCTCCACAGGCAACCATGCATTCGGCGTCGTCATTGGCTCAACAGGTCAATGTACAGGTATTACTACAAAAAGAGTAGTAGTGACCGGACGGGTTCTGGTGCAAGGTTGAACCCACTTGACCTTATGAATGGGTACTTGAACTTTGCGGTTGTTAATTAAGTGGCCACTTGACCTTTTAATTGGATAAGTGGTAATGAAGTGGCCACTTGAGATCTGAAGTGGTTTTGAAGTGGGCCAGGTGTCATATTTAATTGGATTAATGATTAAGTGGTGTTTGAAGTGCCTCTCGGCGTCATAATTGCTTTTAAAGTGGTGGGTGTGGTTGTTGACAAGAGTCACTGTCTGAGAATGTGTTCTGGAAACTTCTAGGTATTCCCAGGCTAATTAGAACTAGCTCTACGGTATGATGTCATAGGGGGGTATTTTTTAGGAGGTGTGACTCATTTATAAATTTAGCATATTGGATATTGAAGAGCAATTTGAAATACTGCGTGCGTACAAGGAGCGTCAACGCGCCGTCGTTGAGCATGACGATGACCCTTGTCCTGATGCCCCTCCTCCTAGTCCAAACATTGACAAATGTTTTCATAATCATCAAGTTGTGAACGAGGGGCACTTTGTGTGTACTGTATGCGGACTTGTTCTTGATAGCGTGCTGTTGCCGGAGGTGAATTTTACAGAGAGATGCATTCTCCCACGGCTATATGCGGCTCGGGAGCGATTGACTGCCGTCGACAGACATCTGGTACGCTTCATGCAGAAGACCGGTGTCCTGCTGAACCTTCACGGTGTGCTGGAACCGTTGCAGTACATGAAGAAGGAGAGTGGCTACAAGAGCCTGAACTATGCCATAGCTCTGACATGCATCTGTGCTGAGCACGACGAGATTTGCCAGAAGCTTTTGCCATATCTTCCAAAGAGCCATGTGGCGTGGGCACGATCCAGCAAGCTAATGAGTTGCAAACCGCAGCAATTTTCGAAAGCCTGGCTCCGCCAACTTCTAATCCGTACAAAACCTCTTACCCCTTTTCAGCTGAAGAAGTTTAAGCAGAATATCCGAGAGTTTAATTCTGAGGAGAAGGAACTGATGCAAAGACTAATCCAATCTTACGGGTGCTGTGAACCTCGTGTGGAATTAATTCCTGCGGAGATGAAATGTGCGCTGTACCGTTTCTCAAGTGCCATGTGTAGGGCGAGGAAGATGATGATGAAGGGTACCGTTGCCGCTGTATAAAACCCCTGACATCTTAATTTTCCATCATTTCGCAAAGCATCCTTGCCAAGTCACAAGTAATTGTTGTTGTTGTCTTCATCCTTGCTATTACTTTGGTGAAGAAGAAGAAGAAGAAGAAGAAGAAGAAAAACAACAACAACAACAACAACAACAACAACAACAACAACAACAAGAAGAAGATCATGAACATGTGGTCTATTTTGAAAGATCATGGTGAGGACGGCCATTGTCCAATGGGTGCGCTGATGCGTTGTGCTGCGCGGTTAGGAATCGCAACCTCGCTGACAAACCTGGTGGAACCTTTTAATGGAGACCATGGATATGACCAAGCAGTTGTTGAAAGTCACCCCATAACCAACTTGATCTGGATTGCTGCCAAGGACATGGCTTGCTGCGGGCGGAAAGAACTACTTGATGTAGTGAAGCTGCTGTTTCCAGTTGATCCAAGCCCTGATGGAAGTACGCCTAGTACTGCTACTGGCAAGTCGGACATTGCTCAACGCCACCTCATGAAGAACCTATCCTGCGTGTTCAAGAAGGTGAAGAGCACCCCTTCCAGTAACAACATTAGTATGATCATCGTGTTGGTTGCAATGCTCATTCTCTTGTGTGAAGAAGTGTCGCTGAGAGGATACGATCATGAGCTGCACTGCACTCTAGTTGAGTTCTTCGATCGAGAACTACATGGTCTTGACGTGGTGCACTACAAGCGTTGCCAGCAAACTCAGTCAACATTCACGAATTGTGGAATTCCACAAATGCTCACATTGATTACTTTTATGTCTATCCTTGCCTCACTCACTTTGAGCTATATTATTTGACATGTGGACACACACACACACACACACACACACACACACACACACACACTCAAATCATCATCATCCTCATAATACATGACGTTATTCATTAAAAACATTTTATTATAATTTATCAATACACTTGGTAAAGAAAACGGAATGAATCATAAATGTTGTAGTTTCTGTACACGCCTGTGATGGTATCGTCCATTCTCAGTACGGCTTGATTGGCATGGAGTGGGTTGGAAGTGAATGACAGCGTGCACTTGTTCTTCCTGGGTGTTTGACTGTGTGACATCCAGTAGCGTATCTCCTTTGTCCCGCGCTCTGCAGCATCTGCAGGGTATCCAACTAGAATGTATAACCCAAGCGGCACATGCACCGACATGGGCGACTACCATGATCTCTACCTGAAGACCGATGTGCACCTTCTTGCAGATGTGTTTGAGAAATTTAGATGCACTGCAATGGCCACGTACGATTTGGACCCGACACACTACTACACCCTGCCTGGATTCGCGTGGGACGCCCTTCTGAAACATACAGGAATCTCGCTCACTCTGCTGGACGACGTGGACATGCATCTGTTCGTCGAGCGCGGTCTTCGTGGCGGTGTTACAATGGCGTCACACCGCCACGCCAGGGCGAACAACAAGTACATGAGCTCACACGACCCTGAGCAGGCGTCAACATATCTTCAATACCTCGACGCGAACAACCTGTACGGCTGGGCCATGTCGCAGCACTTGCCGACATCAAAATTCCAGTGGTGTGCCCCCAGTGACGAACTCCTGCAGAAGATCCTCACCCAGCCAGATGACGCAGACACTGGGTACATGGTTGAGTGTGATCTGTCAGTGCCCACAGAGTTCCACGATCGCCTGAACGACTACCCACCCGCACCGGAGCGTGTAACCATCACCGAGAGTATGATGTCGCCATACCAGCGCGACTTGATTGCAGCAGATCCTGTCTCCGGACTGAGTGCTCCGAAACTGGTCCCGAACCTCATGCCGAAGCAGCGCTACGTAGCACACTACCGTAACCTCAGGCTGTACAGTCGTCTAGGTCTGAGGATCGATGCTGTACACCGCGTGCTCAGTTTCCGCCAAGCTCCGTGGATGAAGCCCTACATCCAGCTGAACACGGAGCTTCGGAAGAAGGCGAAGAACGATTTCGAGAAGGACTTCTTCAAATTAATGAATAACGCTGTGTTTGGGAAGACAATGGAGAATGTGAGAAGAAGGATCTCCATTAGACTGCTGCGTGTGGAAGACGAGGAAGATACCATTCTCACAGCTGTGGCTAAGTCCACCTACGTCCGCCATGTCCTCTTCGACAACGGGCTTGTGGGCGTCGAGAACAGGAAGCTTGCGGTCCACCTCAACAAGCCGGTGTACGTTGGCATGAGCATCCTGGAGCTGAGCAAGGAGCTCATGTACAGATTTTACTATGACGAGCTCCAGCCACGCTACGGAGACCGCATGAGCCTGCTGTACACAGACACGGACTCGCTGGTGCTGCTGTTCCGCACGGAGGACCTCTATGCGGACATGAAGAGTATGGCCGATCAGTACGACACCAGCAACTTTAGCCCCGACAGTCCTCTGTACAGCGAGAGTAATAAGAAGGTTGTAGGTAAATTTAAGGACGAGCTCGGAGGGAAGCTCATGACAGAGTTCGTGGCGCTCAGATCCAAAATGTACGCGTACGATGGCGAGGAGAGTGGTCAGCGTGCAAAGGGCGTCAAGAGAGCGGTGACGAGAAGATTCACGATCGCGGACTACCGTCAGTGTCTGGTCGACAGGACGAGGATGTCACACGCAATGACCACCCTGCGCAGCCATTCGCATCGTATCTTCACCGAGACGATGACCAAGTCGTCTTTGTCGCCGTTCGACAGCAAACGATACATCCGAACGGACGGTGTCAGCACACTTGCACATGGGCACCACCGCATCGCACTGCTGGATGACTGAACAATGATGGTTGTGGTTGACAATCACAATTATTAGTCACACCCTGTACCATATCAATTCCATTTGTCTAATGAGTTACTGATCTTGATCTTGATGATGATGATGATGATGTTGATGTTATTATTTTTCTACATACTACATAATTTTGTTTTCTCCATAACTTAACTAGACTTTTAATATAGCTAAACATAATTGCGTGAAATGCAATTGCACAGTTGATGATGTTTACGATGATGGCAATGTTTGATGTTGATGTTGATGATGATAATAAGAATAAGATTGCTCTTGTCGGCAGCTAGAGCTTGCTCGATTGTCCGTTGTCAATCCAGGAGTTGAACTTGTCCGGGTAGCCTTTCCACTTGACCAGAGACTGTCCGGGGCGTTTGCGCAGGACTTTCTCCACGCGGAACTTGGTTTTCCTTGGTTTTCTGCAGTTGATGTTCGTAGAAACTGCCCTGAATAGGCTCGTTCATGAGATCTCGAATGTTGTAGGTGGGTGGTTGGGTGGGTAGAACTCTATTCACGACGAACACCTCTTCAGTCCAATTGGGTGTGTAGCCCTTTGTTCGAAATGAGCTTTGCTCACAGCAATTCTCACTTCATCGTTCACAGCATAGCGTCGCCGCGCTGTGCGTGCATCTGGACTTTTGCTGGGGTGATCCTGTACAAACGATGCATTACGCTCCTCGGACGCCTCGGCAGGTTTCATACCAATACTGCGGTACGGTGCTTGCTGGTGTTGTAGTCATGTACAAGTTTGGACTTTGGGTAGCACTTTGATGTAGACATTTGTTGATTTTGCTGTAAAGTGTTTCAGCGTTCTGTTGAATCGCTCTGCAACCACCGCCCCTTGCCGTCGTTATGAGTGCTGTACATGCTAATACCGTTGTCAGCAAGCCACTGCTTGACTGTTGCGTTGTAGAATTCTTTACCCTCATCGACCCACAGCTTGCGAGGTGAGCGCTTGCTGCTGGTCACGATGCTGCGAAACGCATCTCTGACAAGTGCGCCCGTCTTGTTCTGGAGCGGTACAACCCACCATGCATAGGGACCGAAAAGATCGATGACGGTCAGCAAATGTCGAGTGCCATTGTCATTTTTTGTTTTTTTGTTTTTTGCAAACGCCTGCATGTCCACCAGATCTTCACTCCATTATGATAATTATGTCATCCAACTCGTGCACTATCACACGTCTGCGGGGGAAGCGTACACGTCTTGGTCTGTGCATTTCACTGGCTTTAAACGCTCCATCCACACATCATCGTCATCCTCACTAGCACTGACACCACTGTCAGTGCCTGGGGCAGCAGCAGCAGCAGTTGCACCGCTGTCACTCCCAACACCGCCAGTCCCACCACCTGCGGTGCCGTTTGTGATTGAATCACTGTCAACGTCCAGGATCACGGGATCCTTGTGCAACCTATTGTCAGTGAAGTCACAGTTAGTGGCGTGCAAGTACTCGCAAAGTACCTTCAATAGTACCCTGCTCCGAGAACAGTCTCCCTACGAGAACTGCATACCGACCACACACGGCAGTGCATGATAAAATTAAAAATAATAATAATAAAAATATTGACTGGTTATAAAAATGTTATTGAATAAAGTCATGTATTATGATGATGATGATGGCCTGTGTGTGTGTGTGTGTGTGTGTGTGTGTGTGTATGTGTGTGTGTGTATGTGTGTGTGTGTGTGTATGTGTGTGTGTGTGTGTGTGTGTGTGTGTGTGTACATCTCCAATAATATACATGTAGCTCAAAGTGAGACAGGCGAGGATAGACATAATAGTTATCAATCAGAGAGCATTTGTGGAATTCCAAAATTCGTGAATGTTGACTGGGTTTGCTGACAACGCTTGTAGTGCACCACGTCAATAGCATGCAGTTCTTGATAAAAGAACTCAACTAGAGTGCAGTGCAGTTCATGACCGTATCCTCTCAGCGACACTTCTTCGCACAAGAGAATGAGCATTGCAACCAACACGATGATCATACTAATGTTGTTACTGGAAGGGGTGCTCTTCACCTTCTTGAACACGCAGGATAGGTTCTTCATGAGGTAGCGTTGAGCAATGTCAGACTTGTCAGTAGCAGTACTAGGGGCTGTCCCATCAGGGGTTGGATCAATTGGAAACAACAGCTTCACTACATCAAGTAGTTCTTTCCGCCCGCAGGAAGCCATGTCCTTGGCAGCAATCCAGATCAAGTTGGTTATGGGGTGACTTTCAACAACTGCTTGGTCATATCCAGGTCTCCATTGAAAGGTTCCACCATGTTCGTCAGCGAGGTTGCGATTCCTAACCGCGCAGCACACCGCATCAGCGCAACCATTGGACAATGTCCGTCCTCATCATGACCTTTCAAAATAGACCACAATCATGTTCATCATCTTCTTCTTCTTCTTCTTCTTCTTCTTCTTCTTCTTCTTCTTCTTCTTCTTCTTCTTCTTCTTCTTCTTCTTCTTCTTCTTCACCAAAGTAATAACAAGGATGAAGACAACAATTACTTGTGACTTGACAATGACTCTTTGAGAAATGATTGAAAATTAAGATGTCAGTTTATTTTATTTTATACATGTATAACAGAAGCAGCAGCAGCAGCAGCAGCAGGAGCAGGAGCACCCTTCATCCTCCTTCTCCTACACATGGCACTTGAGAAACGGTACAGCACACATTTCAACTCCTGAGGAATTACTTCCACACGAGGTTCATAGCACCCGTAAGATTTGATTAGTCTTTGCATCAGCTCATTTTTTCCTCAGAATTAAACTCTCGGATATTCAGCTTAAACTTCTTCACCTGAAAAGGGGTAAGAGGCTTTGTACGGATTAGAAGTTGGCAGAGCCAGTCTTTCGAAAATTGCTGCGGTTTGCAACTCATTAGCTTGCTGGATCGTGCCCACGACACATGGCTCTTTGGAAGATATGGCTGAAGCTTCTGGCAAATCTCGTCGTGGTCAGCACAGATGCATGTCAGAGCTATGGCATAGTTCAGGCTCTTGTAAGTTGTAGCCATTCTCCTTCTTCATGTACTGCAACGGTTCCAGCACACCGTGAAGGTTCAGCAGGACACCGGTCTTTTCCATGAAGCGTACCAGATGTCTATCGACGGCAGTCAATCGCTCCCGAGCGGCATATAACTGAAATACCGCCGCTAAAAGGTACTTTCAACCATATCAGCTCACAGGTCTGGACAATTGGTAAAATGCATTGTTTTTCAGTTGTACCTCCACTACATAACATTACAATTGAAATTGAAGTTAACGTTCGAGAACCTTCGACGGTACGGGTAATTCATTTCTAAGTCTGCTGCAGTGGTGGCGGGGTTGCTATACCCTAATGGTTTCAAAAACATCCCAGACAGTCAATCTTATTAACACCACACCCACCACTTTAAAAGCACTTATGTCGCCGAGAGGCACTTCAAAACCACTAAGTCATTAACCCAATTAAATGGGACACCTAGGCCACTTAAAACCACTTCACGTTTCAAGTGGTCACTTAATTACCACTTATCCAATTATAAGGTCAAGGGGACTAATTAACAACCGACTCCGTCGACGGAGTCGACTCCATCGGTTGTTAATTAGTCCCCTTGACCTTATAATTGGATAAGTGGTAATTAAGTGACCACTTGAAACGTGAAGTGGTTTTAAGTGGCCTAGGTGTCCCATTTAATTGGGTTAATGACTTAGTGGTTTTGAAGTGCCTCTCGGCGACATAAGTGCTTTTAAAGTGGTGGGTGTGGTGTTAATAAGATTGACTGTCTGGGATGTTTTTGAAACCATTAGGGTATAGCAACCCCGCCACCACTGCAGCAGACTTAGAAATGAATTACCCGTACCGTCGAAGGTTCTCGAACGTTAACTTCAATTTCAATTGTAATGTTATGTAGTGGAGGTACAACTGAAAAACAATGCATTTTACCAATTGTCCAGACCTGTGAGCTGATATGGTTGAAAGTACCTTTTAGCGGCGGTATTTCAGTTATATGCCGCTCGGGAGCGATTGACTGCCGTCGATAGACATCTGGTACGCTTCATGGAAAAGACCGGTGTCCTGCTGAACCTTCACGGTGTGCTGGAACCGTTGCAGTACATGAAGAAGGAGAATGGCTACAACTTACAAGAGCCTGAACTATGCCATAGCTCTGACATGCATCTGTGCTGACCACGACGAGATTTGCCAGAAGCTTCAGCCATATCTTCCAAAGAGCCATGTGTCGTGGGCACGATCCAGCAAGCTAATGAGTTGCAAACCGCAGCAATTTTCGAAAGACTGGCTCTGCCAACTTCTAATCCGTACAAAGCCTCTTACCCCTTTTCAGGTGAAGAAGTTTAAGCTGAATATCCGAGAGTTTAATTCTGAGGAAAAAATGAGCTGATGCAAAGACTAATCAAATCTTACGGGTGCTATGAACCTCGTGTGGAAGTAATTCCTCAGGAGTTGAAATGTGTGCTGTACCGTTTCTCAAGTGCCATGTGTAGGAGAAGGAGGATGAAGGGTGCTCCTGCTCCTGCTGCTGCTGCTGCTGCTGCTGCTGCTTCTGTTATACATGTATAAAATAAAATAAACTGACATCTTAATTTTCAATCATTTCTCAAAGAGTCATTGTCAAGTCACAAGTAATTGTTGTCTTCATCCTTGTTATTACTTTGGTGAAGAAGAAGAAGAAGAAGAAGAAGAAGAAGAAGAAGAAGAAGAAGAAGAAGAAGAAGAAGAAGAAGAAGATGATGAACATGATTGTGGTCTATTTTGAAAGGTCATGATGAGGACGGACATTGTCCAATGGTTGCGCTGATGCGGTGTGCTGCGCGGTTAGGAATCGCAACCTCGCTGACGAACATGGTGGAACCTTTCAATGGAGACCTGGATATGACCAAGCAGTTGTTGAAAGTCACCCCATAACCAACTTGATCTGGATTGCTGCCAAGGACATGGCTTCCTGCGGGCGGAAAGAACTACTTGATGTAGTGAAGCTGTTGTTTCCAATTGATCCAACCCCTGATGGGACAGCCCCTAGTACTGCTACTGACAAGTCTGACATTGCTCAACGCTACCTCATGAAGAACCTATCCTGCGTGTTCAAGAAGGTGAAGAGCACCCCTTCCAGTAACAACATTAGTATGATCATCGTGTTGGTTGCAATGCTCATTCTCTTGTGCGAAGAAGTGTCGCTGAGAGGATACGGTCATGAACTGCACTGCACTCTAGTTGAGTTCTTTTATCAAGAACTGCATGCTATTGACGTGGTGCACTACAAGCGTTGTCAGCAAACCCAGTCAACATTCACGAATTTTGGAATTCCACAAATGCTCTCTGATTGATAACTATTATGTCTATCCTCGCCTGTCTCACTTTGAGCTACATGTATATTATTGGAGATGTACACACACACACACACACACACACACACACACATACACACACACACACACATACACACACACACATACACACACACACACACACACACACACACACACAGGCCATCATCATCATCATAATACATGACTTTATTCAATAACATTTTTATAACCAGTCAATATTTTTATTATTATTATTTTTAATTTTATCATGCACTGCCGTGTGTGGTCGGTATGCAGTTCTCGTAGGGAGACTGTTCTCGGAGCAGGGTACTATTGAAGGTACTTTGCGAGTACTTGCACGCCACTAACTGTGACTTCACTGACAATAGGTTGCACAAGGATCCCGTGATCCTGGACGTTGACAGTGATTCAATCACAAACGGCACCGCAGGTGGTGGGACTGGCGGTGTTGGGAGTGACAGCGGTGCAACTGCTGCTGCTGCTGCCCCAGGCACTGACAGTGGTGTCAGTGCTAGTGAGGATGACGATGATGTGTGGATGGAGCGTTTAAAGCCAGTGAAATGCACAGACCAAGACGTGTACGCTTCCCCCGCAGACGTGTGATAGTGCACGAGTTGGATGACATAATTATCATAATGGAGTGAAGATCTGGTGGACATGCAGGCGTTTGCAAAAAACAAAAAAACAAAAAATGACAATGGCACTCGACATTTGCTGACCGTCATCGATCTTTTCGGTCCCTATGCATGGTGGGTTGTACCGCTCCAGAACAAGACGGGCGCACTTGTCAGAGATGCGTTTCGCAGCATCGTGACCAGCAGCAAGCGCTCACCTCGCAAGCTGTGGGTCGATGAGGGTAAAGAATTCTACAACGCAACAGTCAAGCAGTGGCTTGCTGACAACGGTATTAGCATGTACAGCACTCATAACGACGGCAAGGGGCGGTGGTTGCAGAGCGATTCAACAGAACGCTGAAACACTTTACAGCAAAATCAACAAATGTCTACATCAAAGTGCTACCCAAAGTCCAAACTTGTACATGACTACAACACCAGCAAGCACCGTACCGCAGTATTGGTATGAAACCTGCCGAGGCGTCCGAG
The DNA here is from genome assembly GCF_964019385.1 of Sycon ciliatum. Classification (NCBI taxonomy): domain Eukaryota; kingdom Metazoa; phylum Porifera; class Calcarea; order Leucosolenida; family Sycettidae; genus Sycon; species Sycon ciliatum. The sequence continues at coordinate 48,696,600 of NC_088644.1, forward strand.
GAGCGTAATGCATCGTTTGTACAGGATCACCCCAGCAAAAGTCCAGATGCACGCACAGCGCGGCGACGCTATGCTGTGAACGATGAAGTGAGAATTGCTGTGAGCAAAGCTCATTTCGAACAAAGGGCTACACACCCAATTGGACTGAAGAGGTGTTCGTCGTGAATAGAGTTCTACCCACCCAACCACCCACCTACAACATTCGAGATCTCATGAACGAGCCTATTCAGGGCAGTTTCTACGAACATCAACTGCAGAAAACCAAGGAAAACCAAGTTCCGCGTGGAGAAAGTCCTGCGCAAACGCCCCGGACAGTCTCTGGTCAAGTGGAAAGGCTACCCGGACAAGTTCAACTCCTGGATTGACAACGGACAATTGAGCAAGCTCTAGCTGCCGACAAGAGCAATCTTATTCTTATTATCATCATCAACATCAACATCAAACATTGCCATCATCGTAAACATCATCAACTGTGCAATTGCATTTCACGCAATTATGTTTAGCTATATTAAAAGTCTAGTTAAGTTATGGAGAAAACAAAATTATGTAGTATGTAGAAAAATAATAACATCAACATCATCATCATCATCATCAAGATCAAGATCAGTAACTCATTAGACAAATGGAATTGATATGGTACAGGGTGTGACTAATAATTGTGATTGTCAACCACAACCATCATTGTTCAGTCATCCAGCAGTGCGATGCGGTGGTGCCCATGTGCAAGTGTGCTGACACCGTCCGTTCGGATGTATCGTTTGCTGTCGAACGGCGACAAAGACGACTTGGTCATCGTCTCGGTGAAGATACGATGCGAATGGCTGCGCAGGGTGGTCATTGCGTGTGACATCCTCGTCCTGTCGACCAGACACTGACGGTAGTCCGCGATCGTGAATCTTCTCGTCACCGCTCTCTTGACGCCCTTTGCACGCTGACCACTCTCCTCGCCATCGTACGCGTACATTTTGGATCTGAGCGCCACGAACTCTGTCATGAGCTTCCCTCCGAGCTCGTCCTTAAATTTACCTACAACCTTCTTATTACTCTCGCTGTACAGAGGACTGTCGGGGCTAAAGTTGCTGGTGTCGTACTGATCGGCCATACTCTTCATGTCCGCATAGAGGTCCTCCGTGCGGAACAGCAGCACCAGCGAGTCCGTGTCTGTGTACAGCAGGCTCATGCGGTCTCCGTAGCGTGGCTGGAGCTCGTCATAGTAAAATCTGTACATGAGCTCCTTGCTCAGCTCCAGGATGCTCATGCCAACGTACACCGGCTTGTTGAGGTGGACCGCAAGCTTCCTGTTCTCGACGCCCACAAGCCCGTTGTCGAAGAGGACATGGCGGACGTAGGTGGACTTAGCCACAGCTGTGAGAATGGTATCTTCCTCGTCTTCCACACGCAGCAGTCTAATGGAGATCCTTCTTCTCACATTCTCCATTGTCTTCCCAAACACAGCGTTATTCATTAATTTGAAGAAGTCCTTCTCGAAATCGTTCTTCGCCTTCTTCCGAAGCTCCGTGTTCAGCTGGATGTAGGGCTTCATCCACGGAGCTTGGCGGAAACTGAGCACGCGGTGTACAGCATCGATCCTCAGACCTAGACGACTGTACAGCCTGAGGTTACGGTAGTGTGCTACGTAGCGCTGCTTCGGCATGAGGTTCGGGACCAGTTTCGGAGCACTCAGTCCGGAGACAGGATCTGCTGCAATCAAGTCGCGCTGGTATGGCGACATCATACTCTCGGTGATGGTTACACGCTCCGGTGCGGGTGGGTAGTCGTTCAGGCGATCGTGGAACTCTGTGGGCACTGACAGATCACACTCAACCATGTACCCAGTGTCTGCGTCATCTGGCTGGGTGAGGATCTTCTGCAGGAGTTCGTCACTGGGGGCACACCACTGGAATTTTGATGTCGGCAAGTGCTGCGACATGGCCCAGCCGTACAGGTTGTTCGCGTCGAGGTATTGAAGATATGTTGACGCCTGCTCAGGGTCGTGTGAGCTCATGTACTTGTTGTTCGCCCTGGCGTGGCGGTGTGACGCCATTGTAACACCGCCACGAAGACCGCGCTCGACGAACAGATGCATGTCCACGTCGTCCAGCAGAGTGAGCGAGATTCCTGTATGTTTCAGAAGGGCGTCCCACGCGAATCCAGGCAGGGTGTAGTAGTGTGTCGGGTCCAAATCGTACGTGGCCATTGCAGTGCATCTAAATTTCTCAAACACATCTGCAAGAAGGTGCACATCGGTCTTCAGGTAGAGATCATGGTAGTCGCCCATGTCGGTGCATGTGCCGCTTGGGTTATACATTCTAGTTGGATACCCTGCAGATGCTGCAGAGCGCGGGACAAAGGAGATACGCTACTGGATGTCACACAGTCAAACACCCAGGAAGAACAAGTGCACGCTGTCATTCACTTCCAACCCACTCCATGCCAATCAAGCCGTACTGAGAATGGACGATACCATCACAGGCGTGTACAGAAACTACAACATTTATGATTCATTCCGTTTTCTTTACCAAGTGTATTGATAAATTATAATAAAATGTTTTTAATGAATAACGTCATGTATTATGAGGATGATGATGATTTGAGTGTGTGTGTGTGTGTGTGTGTGTGTGTGTGTGTGTGTGTCCACATGTCAAATAATATAGCTCAAAGTGAGTGAGGCAAGGATAGACATAAAAGTAATCAATGTGAGCATTTGTGGAATTCCACAATTCGTGAATGTTGACTGAGTTTGCTGGCAACGCTTGTAGTGCACCACGTCAAGACCATGTAGTTCTCGATCGAAGAACTCAACTAGAGTGCAGTGCAGCTCATGATCGTATCCTCTCAGCGACACTTCTTCACACAAGAGAATGAGCATTGCAACCAACACGATGATCATACTAATGTTGTTACTGGAAGGGGTGCTCTTCACCTTCTTGAACACGCAGGATAGGTTCTTCATGAGGTGGCGTTGAGCAATGTCCGACTTGCCAGTAGCAGTACTAGGCGTACTTCCATCAGGGCTTGGATCAACTGGAAACAGCAGCTTCACTACATCAAGTAGTTCTTTCCGCCCGCAGCAAGCCATGTCCTTGGCAGCAATCCAGATCAAGTTGGTTATGGGGTGACTTTCAACAACTGCTTGGTCATATCCATGGTCTCCATTAAAAGGTTCCACCAGGTTTGTCAGCGAGGTTGCGATTCCTAACCGCGCAGCACAACGCATCAGCGCACCCATTGGACAATGGCCGTCCTCACCATGATCTTTCAAAATAGACCACATGTTCATGATCTTCTTCTTGTTGTTGTTGTTGTTGTTGTTGTTGTTGTTGTTGTTGTTGTTTTTCTTCTTCTTCTTCTTCTTCTTCTTCTTCACCAAAGTAATAGCAAGGATGAAGACAACAACAACAATTACTTGTGACTTGGCAAGGATGCTTTGCGAAATGATGGAAAATTAAGATGTCAGGGGTTTTATACAGCGGCAACGGTACCCTTCATCATCATCTTCCTCGCCCTACACATGGCACTTGAGAAACGGTACAGCGCACATTTCATCTCCGCAGGAATTAATTCCACACGAGGTTCACAGCACCCGTAAGATTGGATTAGTCTTTGCATCAGTTCCTTCTCCTCAGAATTAAACTCTCGGATATTCTGCTTAAACTTCTTCAGCTGAAAAGGGGTAAGAGGTTTTGTACGGATTAGAAGTTGGCGGAGCCAGGCTTTCGAAAATTGCTGCGGTTTGCAACTCATTAGCTTGCTGGATCGTGCCCACGCCACATGGCTCTTTGGAAGATATGGCAAAAGCTTCTGGCAAATCTCGTCGTGCTCAGCACAGATGCATGTCAGAGCTATGGCATAGTTCAGGCTCTTGTAGCCACTCTCCTTCTTCATGTACTGCAACGGTTCCAGCACACCGTGAAGGTTCAGCAGGACACCGGTCTTCTGCATGAAGCGTACCAGATGTCTGTCGACGGCAGTCAATCGCTCCCGAGCCGCATATAGCCGTGGGAGAATGCATCTCTCTGTAAAATTCACCTCCGGCAACAGCACGCTATCAAGAACAAGTCCGCATACAGTACACACAAAGTGCCCCTCGTTCACAACTTGATGATTATGAAAACATTTGTCAATGTTTGGACTAGGAGGAGGGGCATCAGGACAAGGGTCATCGTCATGCTCAACGACGGCGCGTTGACGCTCCTTGTACGCACGCAGTATTTCAAATTGCTCTTCAATATCCAATATGCTAAATTTATAAATGAGTCACACCTCCTAAAAAATACCCCCCTATGACATCATACCGTAGAGCTAGTTCTAATTAGCCTGGGAATACCTAGAAGTTTCCAGAACACATTCTCAGACAGTGACTCTTGTCAACAACCACACCCACCACTTTAAAAGCAATTATGACGCCGAGAGGCACTTCAAACACCACTTAATCATTAATCCAATTAAATATGACACCTGGCCCACTTCAAAACCACTTCAGATCTCAAGTGGCCACTTCATTACCACTTATCCAATTAAAAGGTCAAGTGGCCACTTAATTAACAACCGCAAAGTTCAAGTACCCATTCATAAGGTCAAGTGGGTTCAACCTTGCACCAGAACCCGTCCGGTCACTACTACTAAAAAGGCCAGAAAATCCGATTACTGTATTAAAATCAACTAATTTTCGCTGGCGATTTAATTTCGCTGATTTCGCGTCTTGGTACCAACCGGCCAAAGTGAAACGCAGGCCAAAGTTTGTCATACAGGCAAATGATGCATGATTGAGCAATGGATGCATGTGAGAGCAAAAATACCGATCGACTCAATTTTGACGTGAAATTGCGCGTCACGTCGGAAATAACGTGCATCTTAACCTCTCTGATAGAGAGGTTTCTATTTCTCATCGGCCAAAATTTGTTGATTTACAGTATAAGGAGATAAAAAGGAAAGAAGGAGCAAACCAAAAGTAGATGATTATTAGAGAAATAACAATCCGCAATAAATTCTGCAAATACTTTTGCCTCAGTTCTTACAACATGTACGATGAGCTAGGCAAAAAAGCATAAAAGCATAGCGGAGGGCCCTGAGCTTCCAAGCTCTCTCGTTTTACTAGGGAACTCCCAACAGGCGTTGCCTTTTTACTGGGAACCCTAGGAATGACTTGGTGCTTGTGACAAATGCAGAAAGGGGCTTAGCTTGACGACATCCAGGTGGAAGCATGTTCCATCTGTCTGCTGCCAAAAATGAATTAGCATTCAGGCCGTAACGAGACGTAGCTCTGGGTAGGTTCAGAGCAGCTGAAGCTTGACCGCGGGTAGCAGCATTTGTGCGGCATGATGCAGAGCGGGGGGGTAAATATCGTGCTTAAAAGAGGACTGGTGCAACGAGATAGACACCTAAAAACAAACACAAACAGCTTCAAGTTTACACGGCGAGAGAAAGTATACAGGTTATATTTGGTGAGAATGAAATCGATAGAAGTATACTGATCATGGCCAAACACTCGCCTTAGGCACCTATTGCTGGTTGACTCAAGTTTGTCTCTGAGTTTAGCAGACAAGCAGTGAACATAACATGTGCTGGCATAGTCCAAGGTACTCTGGACAATTGTCAGGTAAAACATGCGGCGGCCGGTCATGGAGACATCGCGGCGCCCGTGGCGGAATGAGGCAACCTTGCACTGTGCCTTTGCGCACACACGCTCAACCTGCTGCTCGAAGCTGAGCGACGAGTCCAATAGGAGGCCAAGGTACAGAACATGGCTGGACTCGGGGATTACGGTGCCTTTGCAGGTGATGCTGGGGATCACGTCCAGTTGCGCAGTAGGTCGTCTGAGCAGCAGTAGCTGAGACTTTTTGGGATTCAGCACCAGTCCCCGCTCGCTGAGAAAGTCCTCCAGATTCAAGAGATCTGTCTGAAGCATTCTGAGCACGGTTGAAGCCTTGCGACCGATGACGTAGAACGCGATGTCGTCCGCAAACAGGAGAGCACGGCAATCTAGTAGTAGTAGTATTTATTATTTGACTAGGGGAGTCCCAACAGGCATGGCCTTGTTACAGGGAACCCTAGGTGAATCTTTGTGAGGTGAGCAAAAGTACCAGCAGATTGTGCCTGACGACAGTTTGGAGGGATCTGACCGGCCGTTCAAGAGTTATGGCCGAAAATGTGCCCTTGCAAGGAAAGATTTTTTGTTGCACGCTGTGATTTGTTGGCAGCACTGTATTTGAATGTGAGCAGACCGTGCGCAACTTGTCGTATCATGGAAACACGTGAAAGTGTGCAGAATTTTGCTCCAAGTCCAAAAAATCAGGTTTTTGAGCCACGTATTGGGCTGCACGGCGGCGGGCTTTGCCCGCCGCCGTGCAGCAGGACTTTTGCCAGCACGCTCGTGACGTTGCAGATATGTGGCTTGATTATTGTAGTTGACGTTGATTTAGTGACTTTGGCAAGTTTGAGTCATGTCAAGAAGTCAGGTAGGATTCAGTACTAGGCAGTAGTGAAACGTGAGTGGTAGTCTTTGCCGGTTTCTGAGGGTATCTTGGATTTGGTGTGCAGCGCTGTGGAAATGGCTTGCTGTGGAGGTCCCAGCACTGGATGTTGTATCAAAGGTACGACCTCGTAGCACGTGCTTAACCTAAAAACATCAAAAATTGACTTGGGTCTGTGGGAGTGTGTGAGAGAACGCCCACTCGTTCCGTTGTGACAGATTCCAGGGCCTCGTTGAGGGGCCCTATCCCATCACCCATGGCTGCTTCTGGACTTGTTCTAGGTTTGGGTCCCGCGCACGAACAGAATGAGCACGAAAATGTGAAAAAAATTGTAAATGCATTTGTTTGGCTCCTGGGTGGCTCGCACACCGTGGCACTATGCCGGAAATTTGAGTTTTTCCGGCCTGGAAAGCCTGTCAGTGAGGCGCAAGAACTTGTAAATCATATCTTGAGGGCCAGCATAGTGGCAGGAGGGTGTGGTCAAAATTTCACTCAAATCCATTGAGAAACACCAAAGTTGCGGTCAATTGAATGCCATATGAAATTTTTGGGTAGGCTGCCCCCTTAATAATAAACACAGCTCACATCTTCCCTGAACCTGTTATACGGGAGGAGAGTCGACGCATCTGTCAACAGTGTCAAGCCAAGTTAGTCTATCTCCTGCAGCTTGCAGCTGCCGTACACTTAAGTAGTCATTAACCCCTAGGCTCTGCCCACCCAATTCTTCCTCACTCTTTCTCCTTTCTTACACTATTATCTCTTATTGGCCATTGGCTATCGTGGGAATAAAGATTTGAAGCCATCCACGGTTATATAATACCATGTACTGCACATGTACATGGACATGTTTTGTTTTTTAAATTTTTTGTTTCATTTTGCTTTGCAGTTGTTGCCGCGGTCGACCGATCAGGCCAGTGAAATCATGTTCTGTGATTGCCCGTATAAGACTAAGAGGCTTCCCATACTGGCTATTACATGTACTGTGCAGTATTCTGCTGCTGCTGCTGCTGCTGCTACTGCAAAGTGTACTGCATGTACTGTAATGTCCTACATGTACATAATACAATCATGATAACATTGGTAATACTATTAATTTTAGATAAACATTGTTTTAGTTCACACGTGTTGGCATCTGCCTGTGTTGGTTTCTCTACTATAAATAAAAGAATACGACTATACTTGTTGGTTGACAGCATGAAACAAGGTGGAGGACACCGTGTTCGGAAACAGTGACCTTTCTATAACCACCCTGGCTCTACCAACCGTGGGTGGTTGTAGTAAGGTCACTGTTTCCGAACACGGTGTCCTCCACCCTGTTTCATGCTGTCAATCTAACAACATTGTAGTTGACAGCGCTAATTAATTTGTAATTTTCACCCTCCTGCTTCTCATTCTCATTGATTAGTGCCTTCCCTCCACCAACAGCAATAATCATTCTTTCTGAAGAGGACCAGTAATAGACTGATATTATGGTCGAAACGTCAACTCAGCTGTGATCACTTCTATCCTTGTGTACTCAGTCGCTTTCTTCATATCTCCAACTCTCTCTCTCTCTCTCTCTCTCTCTCTCTCTCTCTCTCTCTCTCTCTCTCTCTCTCAGATAGTCTGTAGGTGGTGTTCGTTCTACTTCTTTCTGCACCACTCGTTGAGGGGGTTCTAACCAGGCGGAATGTGAATCGGAAAGCGAAGCTACCCAGCTACATGTAGTTCACTTGTCCAAGCCATGTACATTATACATGTACATTATACATGTACATTATACATGTACATTATACATGTACATTATACATGTATAATGTGTATTATGTACATTATACATGTATAATGTACATATACATATACATGTATAATGTATGGCCTCATTTCCTCTGTGCTGCGCTGACGAGTCCACAAAGGACGAAACAGTTCTGTCCGCAGATTGAGTATTTCGCTCCTGCTCTTGTAGCAGTTGAGCACTCTTGCGTGGGGTAGTGCCTTTGCTGTTTGCTTTATGCAGAGCTCACTGACATGTCAGTTTGAGCACTCTGGCAAGGTACGTTCGGGCCTGATTGGAAATTTTTATTTCCATTGCTATCAGGTTCGGCCTCATTTCCTCTGTGCTGCGCTGACGAGTCCACAAAGGACGAAACAGTTCTGTCCGCAGATTGAGTAATGTACATGTACATGTATATGTACATATACATATACATTATAAAAGCCCTGGCCTAGTGGATGTTCTTGATTATTCCCACACACCACACGCCACACACCACAGACCACACACCACACACCACACACCACAGATGTACATACACAATGTACATGTACTGAGCCTCTGCTGGCTCTGGCCAAGAAGTACATGTAAGTAAAGTATTATTAAATAATAATTTTGAACGGATTGGGAGAACTTCAAATTCAATGGATCAGTTGGGGAAGTGAACTGCCTGAAAAGAGAAAAAAATCGCCAGACCCACCAGGACTCGAACCGGTGGGTCTGGCGATTTTTTCTCTTTTCAGGCAGTTCACTTCCCCAACTGATCCATTGAATTTGAAGTTTTCCCAATCCGTTCAAAATGTATCACTCTCTTTCACTTCTGGTAGGGTCCAGAAACTGACCGTGGTTGGTCCCCTGGGGGAGGGAGAAAGACCCAAGTGCCATCAGTATGTGTGGCCGGCACGTGTTGTGAGCTGCATGCCTTTGGAGTGAAAATCTTGTCAGCGCCTTCTACATTGTAGGTTCAGCCCGGTCCCATACTAGCTCAGTGGTTAGAGCATTGCTCATGACAAGCAAGGTCCCGGGTTCGAGTCCTGGTGGGTCTGGCGATTTTTTCTCTTTTCAGGCAGTTCACTTCCCCAACTGATCCATTGAAAAAATAATAATAATAACACAGATACGCGTACAACATGCACAGCCATGCTTCCGCTGCTGTTCTCCAGCTCTGTCCAATATAGTTATTATGTATGTCAATATCCGGCAGTTGTGGGGGGTGTGGTAGTACTAAAGTAAGTAATATTAAAAGTAAGTTGGCAAGAACCTCACCACTTGAATCCATGCGTCCCTGTACTGGTGTACCGGCGGCACGGATCATCTCAAGTGCACCATTAGCAAAATACATGACACTGTAAAGAAACACTACAAACAGCATTACACCACCATTCAGCATTACACCACCATTCAGCATTCTATGGCCCAGCGCCACTCAAGCGCGAGCGCTCAGCAGCATAATATAATTATAATTATTATGTCCAACAGCTACTGTAACTGCTGTGTGCATGTGCCCACACAGACTGTGATACAGATTGCAGCAGGGAGTCGTAAAATATTTTACGACTCCCTGGATTGCAGCAGAAACAACTCTCCGTGTAGTATAGTAGGCCAAGTGCAACAACAACAAACTGTGCCAAAAAATACTACTACTACTAGCAAGAGTACATAACCCCCTCTCGCTACTAGTACTAGTACGCCTCGTATGAAAAATCGAGTGTGTGTGTGTGTGTAACAGTGTATGTGGTGTCACTGTGTGTGCGTGCGCGCGTGTGTGTGTATGAACTTGTCGGAAGGCTACCTTCTTGCCAAAGCATTTGTATTTTGCGTTTTGTATTTATGGGTTCAATCAAGAGTACAGATGTACTCTTATGTACTCTTGGTTCAATGTTAGTTGGACTAGCTTCGGCTCCACAATCCAGTCACGTGTCGTTACTAGTATAATTATTATTATACTTTTATAGCTTTCATGGCTGAGGTTGTTGGTATGTTGGCTCTGGGTTCCCAGCGCTCAGTAGCCGAGGCTGGTTGATAAAGACTTTAAGTAACTCCATTCTCCAAGGACTTCTGAAGTAATAGGAAGTTAGGTACCACTACTAGTGCATCTAGTGTCTGCTTCTGTCAAAGCAGCGTGTTGTCTATACTGGTTACCCCAGCAAGTTATTATTATTCCCGTAGCTATGCAGAAGACGTTACTTCAGTAACGTCTGGCGCTAGCCAGGGTCCACACAGCTTTAATTTGGTGTTTGTGTGTTTGTGTGTTTGTGTGTTTGTGTCACGCCTGGCGCTATCCCGTATCTGTCCCGTACCGTACCGTACCATCAAACACAGCTGGCCACATACATCTGGTCGCACTATTCAAAGAGGGCTTTCAAACGCAAGATCATAACGTGAAGCAACTTGGAAGAATGAGTATGAATGCGAAGTGCATGGGGGAATGCATGTAGCGCGATAGCGCGGGTTCGAATCCCAGGTAACGCCTGAAAAAAATAGGAAACATCCCTTTTTCTCTTTTTTTTTAACGCCGGAAGTTGCAAACCGGCTTTATACTGGTTATGTCCGACCCACCATCGAATACGCCTCGCCACTGTGGCAGTTCCAACTGTCCGCATCCCAAGCGGCGGTGCTTGAGCGTCTGCAGGCCAGATTGGCATGCATCGTCTTGAGACAGTATGGTGTGTTTCCCTCCGCTACTGAACCGAAGGCATCTCTGTTCGCGCACCTGCAATGGTCCAGTCTGGCATGGCGGCGACACATCCAGTGCCTCCGGGAGCTCCATCACCTGGCCCACCACCAGACCACTGCCCTTATGGAGCTGGGCTATAGTCTCTCCACCAGCGCGCGGCGCCCTCTCCAACTTGTACCGCCTGCCAGGGCGAGCAGCTACTCGCGTGCCACCTTCCTCTTTGTTACCGCTGCCACCTGGAATTCTCTCCCCACTGACATTAGAACCACCCAAAATAGTCATTGCTTTGTGTCTCGTGTCCGTACCATCTTTGCCAACACTCGCTTCGAACCCGCTGGTTTCATTCCTTCCAGAGTTTCTATAACATAGTAAAGAATGGTATGGCTGATTTCTACAGTATGCATTTGTTATAACGCTTCCTCTTCTCAATCTATATGTTATAATTTTGCAGATATATTCCCAGCAAGCCATGAACGGAGACCCCCTCGACTTAGGGCCTGGTCAGACTGCGGCAAAATCGAAATAATCCTTGGATTATAATCCGAATCTCCATAGTAACTTGCCGCCAGAGCGGCAAAAGCGAGAGTTGACGCTCCAAAAAAAAGCAAGAACGGACCACGCTTTTCCGCTCCAAACAGGATTTGACGCTGATACGCCATTGACGCTGATAATCACTGATTTTTTCATCTCGATATCGAAGAGCTAATTGGCCACGGACCAGTGGCGTGCACCGACTCTTGAAAGGGGGATTTCTAGAGTTGGTAAAACAATTTCTGGAGACCCACTGCATAATTATGTATTTGTGCACATGCGCATCCCCCGAACATCCCGTCGGAGATAACGGTGAGGGCTAGGGAGGAGGCTAGGGGGGGGGGGGGGGGGGGACTCAAGATCAGGGGTGCAGGGCACCAATGAACACTGGTGCTGATGAGATGCGGGGCTCTTCCGACTGCTGTCATCAGATCATGCCGGCACAAACGCGTCTGAGAGGGCACCAGGTACAGGGGTAGAAAGGACAGAAATAAAAGTAATGAGGAATGAGGAATGAAGGGCTAGGGAGGGGACGATGTTACATGGAAATGTTGATACATGTACATGTATAACCGGTAGGAGGATAAAACGGGTACGGGTTACCTTTTACATACCAGCACTTCAAAAAGTATTTGCAAAGGGGGTGCAAAACTCAATGTACTCATATACGTGTACATGTTTGTCATATTGAACCCGTAAAAGTTTGATAGGCCTAGCCGCCCAGGCTACATGTATACACTACACTCTACAGTCTATAACTGTATAACACTATGCTATGGTAGTTCACTAGTCCACTCCATGCAGGCATGTTTGTTTCATCAGAACACTGCTTACATTGGACGTATCTTTCTTTCTGTTCTTATGACGAAGTTTTCGGCATGTATTGGCAATGTTCCACATGATTCCAATAAAGAGTTATGGACCTTGCTTCGAAGGAAGCTCGCGGGAGAAAAGCGGAGCCCCGCTTCCTTGAGTCGCGGCCGGAGCAGCGCTTCATTCTGAAGCAGCGCAAGTGGATCAGGGATGCACATTTTTACGTCTTCCAGTCGACAACGTTTTTTTACGAATATCTCTGCTGCGCACATGAGCGAGAACGAAAGGCTATCATCTTGATTTGAGTCAACAGTTTGGAAGGAGATATCGTCAATCATATCCTTGAACTGACTTGCATCGCGCGTGCTTGACTCAAATTTCGAGACAAAACGGATTTCTTGAATGTCATCGCCAATCCAGGAGCGAACCAGAGCTAGAGATCGATCTCTCTGTGGCTACTCTCCATTGAAGAAAGAGAGAATAATGTATTTTGAACTGCATGCAAAGCAACTCTCTCTCACTTCGAAATAAGGACATAGTCACTGTACTGTAAACTGCCCGTCGATCGACGTGGATGCACGATAAGCAATCCAATAGGCACGCTTTTCCTTTAGCAAGATTGCCCGAAAAAATGTGGTTTCCAGACACCAAAAAACTCATACGGTGCACGCGCCTGCGGACAACAACAAAACTCATAAGGATGGTTGCAAGGATTGCACTGAAGGTGTTGGCGATCCCCAAGGTGAAGGAATTTGACGTCGTTCGTGGAGATTACCACTTGACGCTCCAAATGAAGTTTGAATTTTCACTCTCCCCACATGTGTAGTGTGATCGCGATTCAAATTCTGGACGCTGTTCTGTTTTCGTCAGGCAACCAAAATTTGTCGTATTACCCTCCACCGTACCTGTCCCGTACCTGTCCCGTACCTGTCCCATACCTATCCCGTACCGTACCGTACAATCAAAGACGGCTGGCCACAATGCATATTCAAATAGGGCTTTCAAATACAAGATCATAACGTGAAGCAACTGAAGAATTAGTATGTATGCGAAGTGTATCGGGGGATGCATGCAGGGCGATAGTGCGGGTTCGAATCCCAGGTTTAATATGTCTAAAAACAAAAAGTAGAAACTTATAAGAATTTATAACATCCCTATTCTTTTTTGTCTAGGTCATCAAGACAAAAAAGCATAGCGTAGGGCCCTGAGCTTCCAAGCTCTCTCGTTTTGTGGTATTCTCTAGCTTCTGTTTGTTTTGCAGTTGTTCTTGTGCAACCCCCCACCCATTTTTTCGATGCCTAGTTGCAACGCTGACGCCGAGACCTCTGGTCGGTTGAGTTGCTCCCAGCACATCAGCACGTCGTCCCTACATCCTCTATGTTTTGTCCTTTTCCTCGTTTCTTTTTGTTCTCCACCTGTTTTCCAGTAGGGCTGTGTCAATAGTAAAAATAAAAATAAATAAAAACGTGTAGTGGCAATAAATAAGATAAATTGTGCACTCATAACAACAGCAAAAATGAAGAAAGTCAAGTTCCATAACGTTTTCTTGTGACTGTCATCAGTGGAACGCCGTCACATAAAAATGTAATAACTAAAACACACACTTACATGTATATACATGTAGCTAATATGGTTTCAGGTAGAAATACAGCAGCTAACAAGAACAACAAGCGAAGTTTGCACCTTTGCAATGTGTGAATATAGTGTATGTGAGTGAGTGTATGTGAAGAAAGTTTCTTCAAGCAATTGCAGGTGTTGGAAGCTGTGTATATTCGTACTCGTGACCCTGTGCTATGTAAACAGAAAGAAAACGTTGTATCACTCACACTCTTCAAGTAATACACACGCACCATTACATTCATTCACACAGTATCACATTCATCTGCCACTACCTTTCTCACATACACTACATGTATATTCACACATTGCAAAGGTGCAAACTTCGCTTTTTGTACTTGTTAGCTGCTGTATTTCTACCTGAAACCATATTAGCTACATGTATATAAGTGTGTGTTTTAGTTATTACATTTTTATGTGACGGCGTTCCACTGATAGTCACAAGAAAACGTTATGGAACTTGACTTTCTTCATTTTTGCTGTTGTTATGAGTGCACAATTTATCTTATTTATTGCCATTTTACGACTATTGTCTCCTCGTCGATTGTTTAAAAACGTGTAGGGTGTAGGGCTTGGCGGATAATGCCGGCAGAATTTTCAGCAGAAAACGCCTGTTTGGGGGGGGGGGGGGGTCGAGCATATTTCGGCAGAACGGGGGCTGAAAAAGCATTCTCTGCCATGTCAAATGACAGTTACCACGGAATTGGCGTGCGACGTTCTGCTTTTGCAGCAGATTTGCCGCGTTCTTCGACACGCAGTCCATCCATCCACCAAATGTGGCCGGAACTATTACTTTGCGGAAGGTAGCAGCCTTGAATGGCAGGCCAGTGGCAGAAGTCTACGAGTCGTAGATCTACATAATATGGCCCAGTTGCAGCGATTTTCGACCTTCGGTGAAAAAGCCCGCGTGTGAAAAGATTCAAATCAAATCATCTTTTGCTGCGCAAGCCGGGCCGCGGACGGGTATTCCGTGGATCACGACACCAGTGAAGTCAGACTTGAAAATGTTCGCAAAACAAGCATTTTGCAACGAAGGTCGAAAATCGCTGCAACTGGGCCATATTATGTAGTGTGGCTAGCCTTCATCTGAAGTGCGCCTGCGCCGGCCACATTGTGTTCTTTTTCATGCCTTGTCTAGTATTTCACATGACTCATCTTTTTAGATCCTGAACCCAATTATGTGTGCCAAGTGTATTTTTACATAACTGGATTTCAGCAGAAATTTCAGCAGAAAATGCACTTTCATGAGCAGAATATTGAGCAGACCGAAAAGCAGAATGAGGGATTTCGGCGAGCATTATCCGCCTAGCCCTAGTAGGGTGTGCATAGGTAACAAAAAGCCTCTTGTACGGGCAAAGCAAATGTGCTTACATTAAATATTATGACACAAAATCTCAATCCAAAAAAATGAACAAAACGCCAAGAATCTGAAGAAGAAGACTCAATCCAATTCTTTGTTGCCATAACTGTCTTGGCCGTTTTTATGCCGATGTACTCCGTGTGGTGTAGACCATGTGTGCATTGCATATACATAATTTATTGGTGGTCAATTCACATGGCTTCACACTGCAAGTTCGCAGGTTGTGTTGAGCGGGCAGTTCAATACTACTAGTGTCTGGCGCTAGTCTTGATCTGTCTCATTCAGATCTTGTCCGCTATCGTTTAGAGAAAACCTGTGAGACTGTGGGTGCACATCCAGTGCATTTGCAGATTTGCGTGCTTCTCTTGCGACGGGCGTACATGTACATGGTACATCATGGTGTGTACATTGTATGTGTGCGTGTGGGCGTGCGTGTGTAAGGGTTCCAACATTTCGGGGATGGGAATACTGAATAGCTCGGCTGGTACAGTACTACTAGTACTAGTAACAGTACATCATAATGATTTTTCCGTACTCTTGAGTCATGGCCATGGGTGTTCCTGGGTCCGTGGCTTTGGGTACTTGCGGGCAGTTACTGAGTAGCTCCATGTACCGTGGCATGATGTACATGTACAGACTGTGTCGATGTCAGTAGGTAGGGTCCTAGGGACCGTTCCAAATACATGCTACAAACTTTAGTACAAAGTACCAATGGCACATCCGCGTCGTAGACCAGGTATCTCTCTTCGTCTAATACTGTACTACAGACCGATATCTACCCCGATTTATCACTCCCTTAGTATTGACTCCCATAGATTTTTGCCATACCTAATATTCCTGCATATTTCACTCCTTAGGGCTATATTGACCGCTTATATTTGACCAGCAATAGGTGCCTAAGGCGAGTGTTTGGCCATGATCAGTATACTTCTATCGATTTCATTCTCACCAAATATAACCTGTATACTTTCTCTCGCCGTGTAAACTTGAAGCTGTTTGTGTTTGTTTTTAGGTGTCTATCTCGTTGCACCAGTCCTCTTTTAAGCACGATATTTACCCCCCGCTCTGCATCATGCCGCACAAATGCTGCTACCCGCGGTCAAGCTTCAGCTGCTCTGAACCTACCCAGAGCTACGTCTCGTTACGGCCTGAATGCTATTTCATTTTTGGCAGCAGACAGATGGAACATGCTTCCACCTGGATGTCGTCAAGCTAAGCCCCTTTCTGCATTTGTCACAAGCACCAAGTCATTCCTAGGGTTCCCAGTAAAAAGGCAACGCCTGTTGGGAGTTCCCTAGTAAAATAATAAATTCTACTACTACTACTACTACTACTCCTTTTTAGCGATTGAACACATGCTTTGGTTAGTCGTGATAAATCTAATATTGACTTCGTACTTGGTCAGTATAGGAAATAAAAGACCTCGTAAAAGACCTTGGCTTCGCCTCGGTCTTTTACTCGGCTTTTATTTCCTATATTGACCTCGTACTCAGTCAATATTAGATACATATTCATGCTCTGCACATCCACCTAGTAGTACCTGTACCATGTGTACTAGGCTGTAGTGTAGTGTTAGCATGTACACTGTAGTGTGCGTGAAAACTACCAGTAGCGTACTACTACTACGAGCACAGTCAGTGTCGTGTTCAACGCTGTAGCTGTGCGCAAGACCGATCCACCGGCGGGGCGCGTTGTGTGAGATCGAGAGGCTACTACATGTACAAGCTGCCGTGTACATGGTGTATGGCAGGCAGGGAGGATCTAGGACTAGGATGCAAAGAAGTCAAAGAAAATAATAATAAAATGCAAGTGAATAACACTATTGATTGTATACAGTGATCGTACACGTGCCCACACCGGTGCGGATCGAACGATTATAGTGCATGCGCCGGCACGTGCACGATTCGGCTACAGCTATCCTATGCGCCTATGCCTATGCCTAGTACTAGTACGGTAGTAGACTAGCGCTAGGTACAGCCTACACTACACTAGTAGTAGTAGTCACTACGTCTACAGTCTGGGGTCGGGGGCTAGCCACGCCAGCGCGCTAGCGCGCGCACGCAGCCGGCCACGTCCTTTTGATTTTGACATATTTTCAGCCTCTGAGCTGGTCTGGAACGGACCGATCGATCGCGCACGCTGTGCTGCCGTTGTACGCAATGATTATGTAGACCCCAGCTGGAGTGCAGGGATTTGTGCAGGAAACGATGCCAGTTGCTCTCAGTCTTCTTCGTTGCCTTTTCGCACTCGAGTCATTTGTAGCTTCGTCTTCTTTTCAATCTCCTAAATCATCATCATGGGTGACTGGTCGAATGGTCTCTGCGGCTGCTTCAGCAACTGCACGCTATGCCTCGTGACATGTCTAGTGCCGTGCATGGTCATCGGAAAGACTGCCGAGGCTGTGGATAAGAGCTGTGTGATGTGCTGTCTGGCTAGCATGGTGCCCATCCTCAACATCTTGTGTTTCTTGCAAATTCGCGGCGACGTGCGTGAGAAACAGAACATTGACGGCAGCTGCTGCGGCGACTTGCTCTATTTCCTCTTCTGCCCGTTCTGTTCGGTGGTACAGACGGCCAACGAAGTCGGCGTCTTCTCCTAAACTGGACGCTGGAGCGCGCGCAGTCTCTCCCCATCCTCTTGTCGTCTAGTACTCTACCCTTTTCTGGTCTTTCGTCCTGGGTGCCAGCTTGCCTCTGTCAGACTATTCGCTAGCATCGCTACTGGCTAGTTGATCACTAGCCCACCCACTCACTGAGCGCTAATGTTGATTGCCGTAAGTTAGCTCGTCTTCTAATGTCCTCTCTTCACTCTGCTGCTTATCCCCTCTCGCTACCTGGACGATGTGTAGGGACGCTGGGGGTTGAACTGCGCGCGCGATTGCCGCGTTCCCTCCGTCCTGTGTTGCTGTTGCGTCTCAGCGTCCGTCGCCGAGCGGTCGTGCTGCGCTCTGAAGAGGGATCATGATGTCGTCTGGAACTCCTGGTGGTGACATTCGCTATCGCGTCCCACTCGGCGAGGCTTGATCTTGTCCTGGCTGGATCTGGTCGCATGCACCTACGCACCGCCGGTACTTTCTCTCACCCTCTCTCTCTCTCTCTCTCTCCGCTTTTAGCACAATGTCATAATTATTATTCGTAGGTAGTGTCCCAATTTATTATGTTTCATCGACGTAACGTTCTAACTTCTCACACAGTCCGTACGTGTATGTGTATGGATGTTGGCTAGCATTTCGAGTAAGCAGAGTCCGCCGCTGTATATTCCCAATATCCGTCGTCTCTTATTGTTGTTATGTTCCCTACATAGTGCAGTCGTATAGATTCGTTCTGGTTTTTCGCCATGACTATTTGTTTGTTTCGTTTTGTTTGATACCCCGTTATACCAGTAACCGCTGTCGTGGTGTTGTGCAGCGTTCTCTTGTGATTCTCCTGCTTTGGCGTATCCTGGATTTCGTTCTCCCTGACCCCGTGTCGGTCCATCCGTGTCTGTCTAGAACAAATTATGTGTGAGATCTGAAACAAAGTGTTCTGTGTCGTGTAGTGCGGCGGCGAAGCAGAAGTGGCGCAGTGCGTGTGTACGTGTGTGCGTGCATGTGTGCGTGCCCGCGTGTGTGTGTTAGGGCCAGGGGTGTGTTTTTGAATCACTCAGGAGTGAACTGTGGTACTCGACATAACGACGTAGATCTACGAAAGACGCATTGGTGCAGCAGCAGTACTGTGCAGTAGTACTGTGCAGCAGTACTGTGCAGTAGTACTGTGCAGTAGTACTGTGCAGTAGTACTGTGCAGTAGTACTGTGCAGTAGTACTGTGCAGTAGTACTGTGCAGTAGTACTGTGCAGTAGTACTGTGCAGTAGTACTGTGCAGTAGTAATCATTGACCTGAGAAATCTGGTACATTTACTTGAACTACGAGTAATTCATTGTCCGTCTTCATTGTCCGTCTTCATTGTCCGTCTTCATTGTCCGTCTTCATTGTCCGTCTTCATTGTCCTTCCCATTGTGCAGACATTTCCGACGATTGTGCACTCCCTCCCATCCATGCATGCACAACATCTGTACGCACCTGTCCAGTGTTGCTGGGAATTATTTTTCTCTCTCCCTCTCTTTTTCTCTCTCTCTCTCTCTCTCTCTCTCTCTCTCTCTCTCTCTCTCTCTCTCTCTCTCTCTCTCTCTCTCTCTCTCTCTCTCTCTCTCTCTCCTCTCTCCTCTCTCTCTCTCTCTCTCTCTCTCTCTCTCTCTCTCTCTCTCTCTCTCTCTCTCTCTCTCTCTCTCTCTCTCTCTCTCTCTCTCTCTCTCTCTCTCTCTCTCTCTCTCTCTCTCTCTCTCTCTCTCTCTCTCTCTCTCTCTCTCTCTCTCTCTCTCTCTCTCTCTCTCTCTCTCTCTCTCTCTCTCTCTCTCTCTCTCTCTCTCTCTCTCCTTCACATTTGGATCCCTGTCTTCGTGCCTAGCTGTGTTCAAACTGCTACTGTTTTGTCCCTAGCAATCATTGAATGCAAGGTCATGTAGTATGTTCTATGAAAGCATTCGCACGGCATGCAGAAAGGAGGAGTCAGGACCTATGCAAGTCTCTTCTGTGCGTCACAACATGCGTTTGTCACAAAGTGACCCTCTTTACACGGTACAGTGTAATGAGTATGTACTAGGATCTGCTACAGAAAGAAAATGAAGTGCCTGGTGGGGCCGTGGGCTGTGGAATGCATACAAACAGCTAATCACTGTACAATTAGTACACGTCTCTACAGAGCAGACTCTGAGAAGTTTTGAGCGCCAGGCCAGGTCTGTCGTTGACAGTACAATCTGTGCAATGACTTTATTTGGTATTGCTTGACACGTCGTCTTCGGGGCTCTTGGCAATCAGATGCCAAAACACATGTCAGTCGTTGACGGGGCATAAAAGCGACACACCTCACGTTCTCCTTCACGACGCTTGTCCGTGGGTGTGTCCACTATAGTACTATTCAGTAAAGACAGTCTAGTGCAGTGCTGGCAACTGAAATCCGACCCCCTGAGCGTTGGGTTCGCATTCTTTGCGATGTGAGCGCACCGCTCAGGCCGGGTCGGATTTCAGTTGCCAGCACTGCACTGTACTGTACTCGTTGTGCGGAGTATCGCGTGATCGCGAGTGCCCACTTTGCCCAGACAGTAGTGCGAGCACTTGCCCTTTCACCGGACTTGACAGTCGAGTCTGCAGACGTAGGCTGCCAATGACATTGGTGTCATTATGTTCTTGGCCTACAACTATTACATGTATGCTGGCCGAAGCAAACACAGCATAAGTACATGTACATGTATGTTGCCAGGTGATTTGTATTGAAAATTGTTTAAAAAAATAGCAGACCGGTTCTATTCTTGTAGCCCTGCAATCCTCAAACTCACTACGTTCTCAAAAGTTGCGATCCATTTTACATTGACAATGACAGTCCTTGTTTCGGAAAAATTACCTGATCATCGCTCAGTGATCATCCGGCTTCTCAGTGAGTGCGTTCGATTACACACTTGAATCGATTCAAGTGCATTCAAGTCGTTCGATTTTCATGTCATGAGCCCTGGAATCGATTCGGAATCCATTCACTCTATTCACATGGGGTGATGTGAATAGCGCGAATCGATTCATGAATCGATTCGTGAATCGATTCGCGTGCATAATCGAACGCACTCATCAGCTCACTGGACCCTGCGCATGGTCAGTCTGAGTTCCGCTCACGTCATTGCTTTTTGAACTTTACAATCTGCCATTCCAGCATCATCATTCTAAAATTTAAAAAGCCGTCAAGGGTTATACTGCAGCGCTCACCAGCGGAGAAAGGAGAAATCCTGACGACGGTTGTGACGAATAGGCTCCGGAAAAACTGCTCGCCCAGTGCGGTGGTGGGAAATCTGCCACACCGTCACCACTACCGACTGCACAGTGGCAGGTGATTTTGCTTGGGTGATTGGAACAGCCAGAGTTTGAATCTGCAATCTACAATCATGTGTCATGTACTGTACGCGTTGAAAGTGTGACGAGTCTAAAGATTAAAGGGGAAGTTAAAAATTTCACCAGTTGTAGTCTTCGGGGTGCTGAGTCGAATGGTCTTGGTCCAAGAAAGCTGAGCCGCTCCCTTCCTACTTGAATCCCAATCGAACTCGCGCACTTCCACTGAAACTGGGTGACTGCGCCCTACTAGATGGGGATTTGTATGCAAAATGTCACTAAAAGCGCCATTTCGTTCTTATAAAAGCACGGATGACCGCGATTGGCCCATATGTTGTAGTCTTTTGGACGCTGAGTCGACTGGTTTTGGTCCGAAAAGTAGGGGTGCGCGGATTATGCTCGCATGCAACCGATATTATGCTTTTGGGCATTTCCCGCGGAACTTCGAAAGTATTCTCCCAAAACATCGAAAAAATTCTCCAGAATTTCCCCCCCCCCCCCCAAAAAGACCCCCAGCACGAACCGTGCTTTGCGGATGCTCTTTCGTATGCAAAATGGACTGTCAGGCACGTGATCACTGCATGCATGATCTACACTCTACACTACCGGTACTAGATATGACTGACTGTACACAGCTACTACAATGTACACTACTACTGTACATGTATGTCGTGTCCGGGTATTGCTGCATGTAATGTACGTGCGTCCATGGATGCGCTGCGCGCTTGTTCTCTGGCAGATCAAAATTGACAGAATTCCCCCAAAACTCTTCTGAAGGTCAATGGATCTGACAAAAGATCGATAGAATTCCCCTAAAATTCCCAACATTTTCTCGACGATAGTATTCCCAAATTATTCCGCGAATAATCCGCGCACCCCTACCGAAAAGGCTGCGATGCAGCGTTCCTCCTTTATTCCCAATCGAGCATGGTTGAACAAGCGGTCACGTGCTCCTGCGTACACCAGTCACCTGGTCACCGTGCCTGCAGGGTACAACTTACTAGCCTGTTTGACCTTTTTTGGGTGCAGTCCTGTCACTCGAGTTGAACTCGAGTTGAACCTTGGTGTGAAAGTTGTCGCCTGCTGGCGTGGTGACCAGGTGATTTGGGCACCCAGGAGCACGTGACCGCTTGTTCAACCATGTTCGATTGGGAATAAGGGCCGAACGCTGCATCGCAGCCTTTTCGGACCAAAACCAATCGACTCAGCGTCCAAAAGACTACAACATATGGGCCAATCGCGGTCATCCGTGCTTTTATAAGAACGAAACGGCGCTTTCAGTGACATTTTGCATACAAATCCCCATCTAGTAGGGCGCAGTCACCCAGTTTCGGTGGAAGTGCGCGAGTTCGATTGGGATTCAAGTAGGAAGGGAGCGTCTCAGCTTTCTCGGACCAAGACCATTCGACTCAGCACCCCGAAGACTACAACTGGTGAAATTTTGATTTTTGCCTTAACTTCCCCTTTAACGATGTGCACACATAGGCTCGGATGGAGAGCCAAGGATTAATTGTAGTAAAGAAAAGGGCCAAGGAACTACAAGTTCCGCTACTGTCTTGGTTGTACTCACCTGCCTCACCTAGAATGTCATCACTCTAATAAGTCTAACTTAGAAAAAGTTCTTTTTTTTACCTTCCCAAGCTGGAAGGCTGTTGGCATGCGCATCCAAGACTAGGCTAGAGCTGATAGCCAGTTAGTTGTACTGTAGACCGTCAGTACCGTTGGTCAGTTTCGTGCGATGTTTACTAGTATCGCATGAGCTGATTGTCAACTAACTGTTGGTGTTAGTGGGCATGATGGCGTAACTTGTAGTTCCTTGGGTTCCTTGGTCCTTTTCTTTACTATAGTCTAGATTTGCGAGCAATTCTCACTTAGCAAAGTTTAACGACCCTGCCATCACACACCTGTCTTCTACTTCGAAGTATTACTCTAGTACAGGGCCAGGGGAGAGAAGGAATTAATGATGGATTCTTCCTCGTTAAAACGCTAGACTATTTAAAATCCATGAATTTCCCATCAAGTGACCGAGACAGGACAAGGACGAACCAGCTACCTTACGCTCAGGTGGTAGAACGATTCCGGCTGCCGTATTTGGCTGACAACAGTATGCAGGATTGTATTGGCGGGAAATGCTGCTGTGCCGGTGAACAACATAAACAAGTCATGTGACGGTAGCTAACACGTCGTGTATAGTGTTCTACATACCGTAGGCACACAGACACACGCACACAGACACACGCACACAGACACACGCACACAGACACACGCACACAGACACACGCACACAGACACACGCACACAGACACACGCACACAGACACACGCACACAGACACACGCACACAGACACACGCACACAGACACACGCACACAGACACACGCACACAGACACACGCACACAGACACACGCACACAGACACACGCACACAGACACACGCACACAGACACACGCACACAGACACACGCACACAGACACACGCACATACACGTGATAACACACACAGTGAAAGAGTGGACTCCGCAGCAGGCAATTCAGTGGATCACAGTACAACTGGTTGTCAGCAAAAATATCGGAACATCGGAATGCGGGCGCGTGTAGTTCAAAGGACCTTGTTAACGCGCGAGTGATTTGTTTGTGCGCACGTCACACTATGTACATCACCGAGAGCCAGCCCGGGTGCTCAGAGTAAAGCAAAACAGCATCCACAGCTTGCACAGAGTACGCACACACGCGCGCACACACACACACACACATACACACTCACACCCTGCACGGACTTGTGCTGAGTTCACGCGTCATCGCAGACAAGCGCGCAGGCAGTGACACGTGCCGTAGTCCACCGTATATACATGGCACATCCTAACACTGAGCTTCGGCACAGCCGACGCTTTGGCCATGCGGCATCCCGTACTTCAAGAAACAAACGGCAGGGAGAGAACAGCCCACCATCGGTAGTATTTTACGACCGACGTGTCAAGATGGACTATTGGTCTCCACATGGGCCAGAGAGGATGTGTCCAAGCGATCCTTGGGCGGCAGAAGAGCATTCAGTTCCTCCACCATGGCCGTGCATTTCGCCATCTTGTCCTCGACTTGGGACACCATGCGCGACAGATCATTCACTGCACGTAAAGTATTAAAAACAAAACACAAGTATACTCATACAAAAGATGTTGCAACATCGGCGGTGAATAGTGAAGAAAGTGCCTGCTCTGAACGTCAGAGCTCGCGCTTCCTACCGACTGACTTTGGATTGGATTGGATTTTTATTTATAGTGGTGACTATAACAGACAATTGCCTAATAACAATAGACCCACTCGAGGGAAAGATGCAAAAAGATATGAATAATTAATATAATAATAGACTACCGGTATTGGATAGGTGATCATGTTCGCATTTTGCATAGCTGAAAGTCATAATTACTAGCGTGAAAAAGCAAGGCATTGGGGTAACAGACTTGACACTTGACTGACTCACGACTGCGCCTGGAGCACACGAGAAGCTCGCCGAACCTCTCGGAGCAGAAATTCCATTAGCCTACTCAAGCTCACCTGACGAGGGGTGAATTCCCCGACACATTGTGTATTGAGCAGGGAGCGGTGCTTTCTTGCAGGTTTGCCGAGTGGAAGGTTAAGCGGGCTTCTCGTGTGCTCCAGACCCAGTTGTGAGTCAGTCAAGTGTCAAGTCAGTCAGCAGGAAGCGCGAGCTCCGACGTTCGGAGCAGACACTTTCTACAAGTATACACATACAGTCTGTATCGGCTATAGCGTACCCTTTTGATTTCCGTGATTTTATCACTATAACCGATGCATCACTATATGCGATACGATCGATTTCTTTTTTCTTTTTTTTCGATCGACACATGAAAGGCAAGGAAATACTTCCAGCATGGCGTTTTGACAAATAAGCCTGCTGCATAGTTGACAGTGCCCGCATTTCCTTAAAAAAATTCTGTTATGTACATGCACATGTATCACTATAAAAATAAGCAACGTGAAGAAAGTAAAAATAAAAAATAAAAAAATAATATAGTGTGTTACGCATGTTTTGATTCTTTTTTGCCATCATACTATCCGATATATCATTACATCCGATAATATTGGTTATAGTGATATTTGTACTGGATAAAATACGTTTTGCTTTTGATATTTCGTACCAATATCACTGTAGCCGATATATTCTTATATCCGGTCACTCTATAGCCGATACAGACTGTACCTCTCTTATCCAGACCTCAAAGTTAAGTGCACATTGGTCTATCGGGCACCCTGTGCGTGAGTTTTAGTGGAAATATGACAACTCTTTTGTAACTTTTAGTGGAAATAGTGACGTCATGTGCCACATCTCTGGCCCTTCCGCACTGAAGAGCACTTCGAAATACACGTATGTGCTTCAGAGTTAGGGACATTTCAAAGTTATGGGCAGTGCCTGGATATGGGTACACTATTATGGATGTGCAATCGACCGCCACTATTCAGCCTGGTCTACACCACACAGCTATGAAGTGGCTTCACACCCCCCCCCCCCCCCACACACACACGGACACACACACACACACGGACACACACACGCTGATAAAAGAGATGTCCCCCCATTATCTCCAGTGCCACTACACAGTACACAGTACAGCGTACCTGCGCGTAGCTGCGGTGCCACTCTGCTGATGGCCTGGTGTCTCATCACCATGGACTGAAACACAGCCGCCGTCATCTGCTCCATGTCACGAATACGTCGGCTTAGATAGTCCTAGAAAATACCAACAACAACAACAACAACAACAACAACATCTCTCTTATTGGCTACAGGCCATCGTGAGAATAAAAGATTTCAAACATGACACAACAGCACACATCGGTTTAGCAAGAGAGCTACAGTTGCGCTCACTGAAATCCGACCTTAAAGTGCAAAACCGACGCCCTGGACCAGTTCAGATTACATCACTGTATTTGTACATGTGTAAGTCCAGCAGCATTCATACCATTTCCAGGGTGTCGCGGGCCGTGCTACTTTAGGGCGCCGAACATGCACTCTGAGTCGGATTTCACCGAGCGCAACTGTAGCTCCGGCCCCTTAGCTATGCTTGTCATCACACCGTGATCACTCTAGGGCAGGGTAGCATGTGCACAAACCAAAGTCATGTTTCGTGTGCAGATTCACTCGACGTGAACATGAACTCGCCCACGTGTGCTTACACATCAGACGTGTGGCTGGACCGGTTGGGGGATTCCCCACCCAATCCAGCGGCAGCCACATAAGCAACAGTAGAATATCCACTGATGGGCGGCCTTGTACAGGGTATTATGCGCGGCGCTTTTCCGTATTGCTTGGCAATAGGGCTTGAAAATGATGACGTCAGAAGTCAAAATCTAACGACAAATAACGACCATTGGATCCACTTGGGTCCATACACGTTTGGATGGTTTTCCTTCGCCGCATCGCGACACATCCACCGGTATGTGTGGGTCCATGACCGGGAGTGCCTAACCCAATCACTACCGCCAGGAGAGGAATGCCAGTGCATACAGTGGTGTGATGTGCCAGCATCATCAGTATGCAATTGCGCGAGCGCATGTTCTCATAGAGTGAATATTCAAGTGAATCTTAACCCAATGTGTACTGCAGTACTGTGGGTCGCCGAAGAACTGGGGGTCAGCCTCCTAGCCTAGACCGTTCTTATTTTCATGTATTGCAGTCTACACGCAGCTGAGTTTAGTGTGTATAGTATACAATGGTATGCTGTGCTTGATGAAATACCAGCCTGATCGTTTTTCGGCGCTCCGTTCTTCGGCGCCCAGCAGTGCTGGCACCCCGGAGAAACATGCCAGGCGCTGGTGAGTCCAACATGGCCGGATTTTGATCAGCTGCCCCGGGCACACTGACCTGGTTATCCGCTACGGCCACGGCGCATTCCCGTAGGTGAGACTGGTAGCGCAGACACAGGCCGAGAACTTGCTTGTCGTTCAGTTGATCTGTAATATACCCGCAGCGCACGCGTGTGTGAACATGTACACATGTGCACGTGCACACACACACACACATATGCACACATATGCACACACGAGCGCATACACATACACACACACTTGCACACACACACACACACACACACACACACATACACACAAAAACACACACACACATTTGCTAGGTCACTATATCCCATCACTGGGAATGAATAAAAAAGACAGCCATTCCTTGACCAGACTCCCAGTCTTGTATTCGAACGGAAGCACACATCTGGTCGCCAAAGAATGGGGGGGGGGGGGTCAGTCTCCTAGCCTAGAGCGTTCTTATTTTCATGTATTGCAGCCAATGCTCAGTTGAGCCACCGTGTATACATTCAACTGATATGCTGTGCTTGGTGAAATTCTAGCCTGGTCGTTCTTCGGCCCGCCAACAGCACTGTACGGCCTGCCGCCTTACCTAGCTCTCCCAGGTCACGGGTATTGGCTACGTTGAGAGAGGAGCGAACAAGTGGATAAAACTGCACAGAAAACACACACACACAGGACATCAGAAAACGAAAAACTATGAATGCATCCTCCGACTTATATACAAGCATGGTGCACCGGTCTTGTGTCTGCCAGTTCATGACTGCAAACAGGCACTAGTCTTGTGTCTGCCAGTGCATGACTGCAAACAGGCACTAGTCTTGTGCCTGCCAGTGCATGACTGCAAACAGGCACTAGTCTTGTGTCTGCCAGTGCATGACTGCAAACAGGCACTAGTCTTGTGTCTGCCAGTGCATGACTGCAAACAGGCACTAAGTCTTGTGTCTGCCAGTGCATGACTGCAAACAGGCACTAGTCTTGTGTCTGCCAGTGCATGATTGCAAACAGGCACTAGTCTTGTGTCTGCCAGTGCATGACTGCAAACAGGCACTAGTCTTGTGTCTGCCAGTGCATGACTGCAAACAGGCACTAGTCTTGTGTCTGCCAGTGCATGACTGCAAACAGGCACTAGTCTTGTGTCTGCCAGTGCATGACTGCAAACAGGCACTAGTCTTGTGTCTGCCAGCGCATGACTGCATACAGGCACGTTGTATATTATTTTGACTGTGAAGCATCTATGTATCCCTATGTTCATTCCAACATGGAGTATTCAACTTGGTTACTATACCATAGAGCATGCCGCCAGTACACTCCCTACACACTACACACCAGTAGAGACACAAACGCATAGGCCCAAGGGTGCTTTAAGGTCTGCACAGCACTAACAGTCTCTTGAAGAGCACCCATTCCGTCTAGAGAACGTGTACAGATGACATCATGATGACATCACGATGACATCGTGTGTACGCAGTGTCTACGCAGAATGTGCAGGCAACCGCGGACTCCTGGAGCTTACATTCCCTTGGTAACGCTTGCAGTCACAGTGCAGTGCCGTGCGTTTAGTTGCTGTAAAACGGCTCATTTTAGCGCCGGTGGCATTTCAGCAATTTTAGCGTTTTGCCGCTCTAATCGAAATTTCACATGTACAATACAGTAAGTGTACTAGCCATACCTTTTTTTAAATCTCTGAAACTCGGATCGCTACAATATTTCATCATGAATTGGTCCTGATTCAGAAAACGTAAAAAAAATTGTATTAACCACTAAAATTACCGTATTTCCCCGAATACAAGTCGCACCTTTTTACACTAAAGTTAAAACTTCAAAGGGCAAAGAAGGAGATGCGACTTACAATCGAGAGTGACATGCTACTTATATGCATGTATTGAAACAATGTGGTTCAAACCTCAAAGTGTGGGTGCGACTTATAATCGAGTGCGCCTTACAATCGGGAAAATACGGTAGTCATTCTAGAGTAAAGACGTACCAGAGGTGTCTGTTCCAGCTTTGTCAGGTATGTTTCCCGTTCTTGAGGCTTAGCGGCAAGTGGATCACTCCGCACCACCACAATATCACCTGGTAAGGTCTGCAGTGATGACACCAACAAACACACGCACAGACGCGTACACAAACGCAAGCACAGACGCGTACACAAATGTACGCACAGGCACGTACACAAACGCACACACAGGCACATACTCCAATGCACGTACAGGCACGTACACAGCCGCACGCACATGCACGTACACAAACACATAGGTACACACGTGTGTGTCTCAGCCGACGATATGATTGACGCAACGTGCACAGTGCGCTGCACATCCATGCCAGGTCAAACTGGCATTCAAGGTTGCATCACATGACCCGTCGGAATGGATTTTGCACACTACTATCATGCCCACATTTAGGCCGTGATCGTTTGGTCGGACCCAGATCCAGATCCGTCGGATCCACTGGATCTGTAGTGGTCGATTGGTCGGGTCCAGATCCAGATCCGTCGGATCCACTGGATCTGTAGTGGCCGATTGGTCGGGTCCAGATCCAGATCCTTCGGATTGGGATCCGAGCAACCCTACCCCGGGAGCAGGGTTGACCGGACCCATCGGATCCAATGTGACCTTTGTGCGAATATGGCGGGTAAAAATCTTTTTTTTACTCATTGTCGCACACACCCACGCGGATCAAGATACAGTTCGCTCGTAGCATTCCGTATATGCACTTTCATTTTCTTGTTCTGATTTTAAAATCGAGATGGGCAGAAGAGAAGAGGAAAAAGCTTTCATTTTCGTTCAGTCCTTTCCTTTTCCGACTCTGTTTGCTTGCATTTTACTCTTCATGTCTTGTCCGACACCCACTGGAGCGGGCCGTTGGCCTGGATTTCAGTGGAGCAAGCGACAGACCATGGAACTAATAGCAGCAAGATCGGACAATGACCATCTATCTCAAGATGTAAATTGGTGTAAAAGAAGTGTGTGGGTGAGGATTGCAGAAAGGATTGCACGTGCGTTTCCAGATGAAGTGTTGCTACCCACCACTGAACAGTGCGAAAACAGGTGGAACAGCCTGATGAAAGTTTATATAGCGTACATGGACAGCCAGCAAAAGACCGGGAGTGCACGAAAGCCTCCCCCGCCGTTCGTCGACGACATGAACAATGCGTTTGGTTGGAAGCCGAGCATCGCGCCCGTATGCATTGGTGGTTCTCCAGTCCCGAACCAGGCTTCAAAGCGACCTGCAGTCTCGACAAGTTTGGGGTCAGATGAGGAAAGTGAGAGTGATGGCGAGGAGGTGGCCGTAGTTGCTCCCCAGGCACAACTACCAGTACCACCTGAAGTACCAACAGCAGCGGTACTTGATACAGCACTGCATGTTTCCTCCTCTTCACTTTCAGCTGCATCTGTCACATTGCAGACCCACATCAACAAAGTTGTCAATTGGATGACGCTCTGGAAGCTGAAGCTAAACGCATCTAAAACCGCTATTCTCTGCTTTCCTCCTCGTCCCAATAGTGACTTGTCTGTATTAAGTCCCTCGCCTTTCACGTTCCCTGATGACCGTACCTGTCTCTCAATAGTCGATCAGCACAAACACCTTGGGATTATCCTGGATCAGCATCTGTCCTTTGATCCCCACATTACGTACCTGGAGAAACGAGCAAGTTCTATTGTTGGCTTCCTCTCCTCTCACTTATCTCATTTCCCCCGTGATTGCCGTTTAATGCTGTATAAATACTATGTTCTGCCTGTATTTGACTACTGTTCCTCCATTTGGGCTGGCATCAGCATATCGCTCACGAATTGTCTCGAAGTCACACATCGTCGCTTAATTCGCGCTGTCTTTGCTATCCCCCGTTTGACGCCCTCTCATACTGTCTATGCTATCGCATCCAGCTGCCCTCTCTCTAACAGGCTCAGACTTTCATCATGTAAACTAATTCATAAAATTCGTCTTGGTCTTGCCCCACCTCACGTTTTATCCCAGCTTAACTGGTTTCATCAGTCCTCAGCTACCCGAAACTCTCTCTCTCTCTGCTTCCCTATCTCTCGCACAGCCACTCTTCTGAAGTCCCCTCTATTTTTGGCATATACACATTGGTCGTTGCTGTCACAGGACCTCAACACTTGCCAAATACTTTCCACTTTTGCTACTTTACTTCGCTAGGTATTCACTTGTTCTGGGCCACTGTGTAATTCGCATCTCTTGAGTTATCTTCTTTCTTTCTTCTTTCTTATACATGTATGTCTACTACTTTTCTTTTGTTGATTTGGCCTTGGCTGGCTGTCACCCCTCTCTCATTCAATATTGGCATTGCTTGCCACGAGATGATGATGCAATAATAATAATAATAATAACAACACACAAAGGCACACAATGAAAACCTTGGCAAATTAATTCCGTTGTGACTCAGAGTTTCATGGCTGAACCAATCATCAGACAACGATTGTTTCAGCCATGAAACTCTGAGTCACAACGGAATTAATTTGCCAAGGTTTTCATTGTGTGCTTTTGTGTACGCCGCTCTGCCTGAATCAGGCATTGAGCACTCTTGCAGAACCAAAGCATATTGCCTCTGTAATAATAATAATAATAATTTTTCTGTCGTTTTTCCTGTTCGCTTTCGGGCCATGCTGTGAGTTTGTACTTCGTCTTGTTTTCTCTTCTCTCTCTCTCCTGGAGATCTCAAAAGGTAACCAGCAGCTTTCGGCCTGTTTATCAATAGAGTAATTCCATCTCCATCTAACACGCTCTCTGGCCGACCTCACACACCAGCAGTATGACTCCAAGTTGCAGATACTGACAAACAGTGTTTGTCCTCCATGCAGCGCTGTTTCCACCACTACAGGTCTCATCAGTGAAGGTTGAGAATAATAAATGGCTAGAATTAATTTGAAAGCACGGTTTTACACATGTAAATAGAATGATTCTTTGTTGCCATCTTCAATAGCCCCGTCAAATAGTAGTAATAGGTTTTTCATTTGACCCGACGAAACAAAAACGAAACAAGACAACAACAACAAACAAGACAAGACTTGTCAGGCGTAATACTACTTGTATTCGTGGAGTGTGGCTGGTGAACTGTTCGTGCTGTGGTCTGCAAGCGTCGTGTGGTCTCGTCGGATCAAATGAAAAACCTATTACTAAATAGAATGAAATGAAGAAGCGTAATCCCGCGCATAGAGGTACGGTGAAACCTGTCTAAGACGACCGCTCAAGGGACCTTCAAAATGTGGTCTCTGTCACCAGGTGGTCGCCTTATCCAGGGTCAATTGACTGCACATAGCATCCCTTAGTCCTGGTCTCAGTGGTCTTTTGGGACAGGTGGTCGCCTTATCCGAGTGGTCGCCTTGACAGGTTTTACTGTAACAGACATGCTATGTGCTAACACGCATACAATGATGTAGCCGATCAGAACTAACAACAGGCATGATGAGCTAGGCAAAAACAGCATAGCGTACGGCCCTGAGCTTTCAAGCTCTCTCGTTAGGCCCCAGGGTGGTACATGCATGTCCCGGGAATCACCTGTCATCACGTGTACAGACACGACCTGTGCCACCTTGGGTGCCTAAACCTCAACGCCACACTACCCACACAGGCTACAGACCATTTCAAAACTATAGACGCGTACCTAGGCAAAAACCGTTATGCCAGCATCTATACCACATAAAATCTGTGATCACTTTGTGCATAATGTTTTTCCAAATTGGGCGCCTGTTATAGAATCGTTTAGAAACTATAATTATGAGAGTAATTGTGGAGCGGACCTGAGCAATATTCCGAAAACTATTCTCAAAACGTTCCCGCCAAATTTGAAATATTTCAAAAACGCTACGCGTTTATAGTTTTGAAATGTACTGTAGCAGAACTTCAAGTACCGCACAAGCAGAAATATTCGTCTGGAATTTAATTTCGTCTTTTTCGTCCAAGGAGCTTTTGGACTAAATTAAACGCCGGACTAACGTCGATCTGTCCAGCTTTTCAATACACTCTTGTGATCCATGGACGAAATTTTCAACCGGGCGAACTCCCTTTCTTTGGAGTTGGACGAAATTATTGACCGACGAAATTTTCTGCCTGTACACAGTAAGTATCACCAGTAGAGATAGAAACATGACAGTAGAGAGGTTTTAAGATGCAAGTTATTTCTGACGTGACGCGAAAGTTCAGCTCGCGTTTTTCGGCTCGCGCGTCGAAAAACAACGCAAGTGACCCGCAGCTCACGTCGAAATTTGGAGTTTTACGCCAAATCGTGACGTAAAATTGCGCGTCACGTCGGAAGTAACGTGCATCTTAACCTCCCTACTGATAACGCTAGTGACTACCCACCTCACTGGGTCTAGAGTCTGTCTCATCGATAATCGCTTCCCTAGAATGAGAGCAGCACACAATCACAGGTAGAAAGAAACAAGATAAGAGGAGAAACACTGAGGTTGTTCATTGGCTAAAACTAGCCGAAAAGACTTGATGAAAGCCGGAGTGTGAAGCCAACGTATGGGTGTCTGCCATGGCGAAATACATGGATCACATCATCATTAATACATGGATCACATCATCATCAAATACCGTATTTCCCCGAATATAAGTCGCACTCAATTATAAGTCGCACCCCCATTTTCTGGTTTTAGCCATATTGATTTGATATATTGACTTCAGTAATAAGTCATGCTCGATTGCAAGTCGCACCCCCTTTTTTACCCTTGGAATTTAGTGTACAAAGGTGCGACTTATATTCGGGGAATTACGGTACATGGGTCACATCATCATCAAATACATGGATGACATCATCATCAAATACATAGATGACATCATCATCAAATACATAGATGACATCATCATCAAATACATAGATGACATCATCATCAAATACATGCTGCATGGTTTGCACATGTACTGTAGAATGGATTATTCTAGCGGGTAACATTTTAGCGTTTTCTGAATCTGGACCAATTCGCGATGAATTATTTTAGCGATCTGAGTGTCAGATGAAGTTGGTTGTTCCGTGTTCTAACTTTCGCTAAGGGGCCGTCCGTAAATATCGAGCTTTTTTCACCAAACGAATTATTTTAGTTTACACTCCCCCCCCCCTTTAGAACGTAAAAAAATGTTGACATACACGCATATACAACAAAAGTTGCAAGTGTGTCACTGCTTCAACGGCCATGTACATGTACTTGATTCAATGTTTTCTGAAACAAAATTGGTCAACCCCCTCCCACCCCATAACGAAATTACTTCATTTTGTGAAAAAGTTAATGGATGACCCCTAAAATCGCTAGAATATCACCGGCGCTAAAATGAGCCGCTCTACAATATCAGCTTACTGTGTCTGACGCTGCACGGAATAGGACGTGTACGGGATGTCACCTTCAGCCTGTTTACAGTTACACACACGCATATATACCCACACAAACACACACACAAGTGCCCGCACGCACATGCGCACACACGCACGCACACGCACGCACACACACACGCACACACACACACACACACACACACACACACACACACACACACATAAGTGACATAACGGTGAATAGGTCGATTGGGTACAGCAAAGAAATCAGTTGCAACATTGCAAGAAGAACAGCAAAGAATGCGGTTAAACGCCGACGCAGCTACTGTAACCGGAATATAGGCTACAGTCAACTTCGCTTATAACGACACTCAGCAGGGCATCAAAAAAGTGTCCTTATTCGCGAAGTGTCGTTATACCCGAAGTCTCATTACTGTAAACCGCCCAATATTCGCGTCAATATATTTTCACGATTTCTCAGAACCAGCGAGTTTGCGATGGCAAAAGTTTGCGCAGCACTGGGGCCACCTACATACACTCACTGTTGAAGTTTGATTTCACGCTGGTTAATATTCGCGATACGCACTTCTCGCGAAAATAGCGAACATTAATCCGCCGCGAATATCAGGCAATTTACAGTATATGTGTTACAGTTGGATGGAACTTTGCTCTGGGCATGGACATTCTGTCGTCATTCGCAAATTGTCGTTATATCCGCAGTCGTTATCAGCAAAGTTCACTGTACATGATAACATACTGTAAGTTGACAAATATTCAGCACATTCAAATTGCGGTCTCCCAGGGCTAAAACCCATTTCGGCCGCATCAAATTTTCGGCCTGTACTGCTGCCGCCTGTATACACTGTCACACTGAACCTAGCAAAATAAAATTTCGGCCGCAACAAATTTTTCGGCCAAACACGACCAGGCCGAAAATAGCTGAAAATAAATACGTGCCGAATATTTAGTGGACTTCCAGTACCCTGTGAACGCAGAACATAATTATTACGGTTCTCACCTGCTCAGCTGGCCTGGCCCGCGCCACCGGCTTACTCCCCTCCTGACCCTGAATGGACACACACGGCAGAACAGTGAGCAAACCATGAACATACTGATACCCTATTTTCTGGAGTACAAGCCACACTTTAATTAAACAACAGTACAGTCAAACCTGATGTAAGCGACCACCCCACGGTGCAAACAAAAGTGGTCGTTAAAGCCAGGTGGTCTTTAGAAGCAGGTCCCACAGTGTCTGTGTAGAACAGTTGGTGCATGGAAAAAACGGTCGTTAAGAGCAGGTGGTCGCTAAACCCAGAGGTCGCTTGCACCAGGTTTTACTGTAATTCACGCAAAAAAGCCGGTGCTCAACAAAGTACTTTATTTCCAATGGGAAAGTACTAAACTTTTCTAATTGTCCGTAAACTCCAACGCAGCCACTTACACATCTACAGTCCATGTCAAAACTATAGACGCGTACCTAGGCAAAAACCGTTATGCCAGCATCTATACCACATCAAATCTGTGATCACTTTGTGCATAATTTTTTCCAAATTGGGCGTCTGTTATCCAATCCTTTAGAAACTATATGAGAGTAATTGTGGAGCGATCCTGAGCAATATTCCGAAAACTATTCTCAAAAAGTTCCAGCCAAATTTGAAATATTTCAAAAACCCTACGCGTCTATAGTTTTGAAATGCACTGTAGTGTAATGTACATTTGAATTTGAATCGCAGTGAAGAGGCCGGTTTTGGAGTTTGGAATTGAGAAGTGAAGTTCCCTAAAAGGTACAGTACTAGTTTGTTACATCCAGAGTACTGTATGCCATCAGTCTACAGTGTCTGCTCTAGGATTTCAAACCAACCGGGTACACGTGTACCTGGCACAACTCTTGCAACCGGGTACACGTGTACCTGACACAACTCTTGCAACCGGGTACATGTGTACCTGGCACAACTCTTGCAACCGGGTCAGAGGCGGGTCAGAGGCGGGTCAGAGGCGGGTCAGAGGCGGGTCAGAGGCGGGTCAGAGGCGGGTCCGTTCAAGTGCGGCTACTGCAGGTACATCAGGGAGTTGTAAATATGTTATGACTCCCTGATTATTACTTCAAAATATATAATTCATTTTATTTATTTTACTGATGACGCATGTATTCCCAACCAGCTCACAAGTGACCCCGTGTTCTTTTTCCAAACGGGTCCAAGTACCCCCCCCCCCCCCCCCCCCCAACAGGGTTGTTGACCAGGCTGACCCGGTGGCTCTGGACCAACAAAGTTTATACTATGATGAGCAAATAGACGTAATGAACAGGATGAACAGGGTGAACAGGATGAACAGGATGAACAGGGTGAACAGGATGAACAGGATGGACAGGATGAACAGGATGAACAGGATGGACAGGATGAACAGGATGAACAGGGTGGACAGGATGAACAGGATGAACAGGATGAACAGGATGGACAGGATGAACAGGATGAACAGGGTGGACAGGGTGGACAGGGTGGACAGGATGAACAGGATGAACAGGGTGGACAGGGTGGACAGGATGGACAGGGTGGACAGGGTGGACAGGATGGACAGGATGAACAGGATGAACAGGATGAACAGGGTGGACAGGGTGGACAGGATGGACAGGGTGGACAGGGTGGACAGGGAGGACAGGGTGGACAGGATGGACAGGGTGGACAGGGTGGACAGGATGAACAGGATGGACAGGGTGGACAGGATGGACAGGATGGACAGGGTGGACAGGATGGACAGGGTGGACAGGGTGAACAGGGTGGACAGGGTGGACAGGGTGGACATGGTGAACAGGGTGGACAGGGTGGACAGGATGAACAGGATGAACAGGGTGGACAGGATGAACAGGATGAACAGGGTGAACAGGGTGGACGTCTGTATTTCGTGACAAACAATCGGGGTGCGGCTTACACTCCAGAAAATATGGTAGATATTTCTGTCATATTCCAGTCATGTGACAGGACTCTAAGTACTAGCAAGACTCTTGGTACTACATGCTACATGTGCAGTGAAACCTGGTTAGGAAGAACACTGATAAGACAAATGTTTGCCTAAGAAGAACTAGTATTCGTAACTGTAGTGGATAAAACCCTGTGTATTCACTGGGTAAAACATATGGATAAGAAGAACTCCCGTTATTGCGAACAAATATCATCGGTCCCTTGATGTTCGTCCTAAAGAGGTTTGACTGTAGTTGGTTATGTTCAGGGTACGTGTGATCATGAGTGAAGTTTCCCTGCACAGTGAAATGATCTCAGAGAGTGTGTTGGGGCCCTTCAATACATGGATTGCATTACTCCTCAATACAGTCATGTACTTCATTCAACATAGACACAGCACTGCCACCAATGACCGACGTCCTCACCATGCTCAGCAAGCAATTGTAGGAATTCCACGACAGTAATCCAACAGAAATTCAAGAAATATGGTCACAGGAAATCGTGCTCCCGGGTGCTCATGGCAGCGCAAGCAGTCCTCGCTTGGGCATCGCTCAGCTTTTCACTAGCGCTATCAGTATCAAGCTACAAAGAAGGGTGTTGATCGAGAATATTCGGAGAAACAATCAATGCTCATTAGTCATTACTGTTTCTCTGACTCGATCGACTGGTCTGTGGAGACTGGACTGGACTGGAGACTTGACATTTCAAACGCTTGTCGATGACGTAATCCAGCAAACATGCAATTCGTTTTCGAAAAGCTGACCTACAAACTCGAGGTGTTTTTAGCGAGAAACGTAGGCTTCCCGTCCGTTTTTACTTCCCAGTCTGGATTGAAACTGTTTTTCCCCTTCTCGAGTGATTTCCTAAGGTTTTAGGCGAGTTTCGTGCTAGGTTTGAAATCTTGCAGCTTAGGGAGATGAAGAGGCATGCACAAGACAATGTTTTTCGACATTCTGAGCGAGAGTGAAATCAACAAAATGCCGATTTTTCGCCCTGAGTCGCGGGAATGCCTGAAAACACGAATGCAACAGCAAAAATGCGGCAGATCGATTTTGTTTTCACTCTTCATCATCGATGCATCGTGCATCAGCATGCAGTCATCTGGTGCATGCTTATGTTCACCTAAAATAATTTGTCCAAATTGTTGTTTCTTCGTGTCTTCGGGATAGCTTTTGCGTTTGTGCGGGTGGTCTGCAGGAGCCTGTAGCTTCTTGTACGTTGGTAGGGCATAAGCTCTTGTCTCGTCAGCCGCTTCCCAGGTGTTCACGTATATTTCCAGCTCTGTCAGATAGGAAGAGTACAGCAGAACGAAAATGGAGGGTGGCAAGTCGTCCGAGGTGGACGAGCATGAGCAGGCAGCCACTGCCTATGTGGAGAGGTATTTGGGCGTAGTTGAGAACTTCCCGAATGAGCTGCAACGAGTGATCACGCAGGTACGTGAGCTGGACACGCGAACATGCATGGAGCTGAAGGAATATCAAACGAGACACTCGACGTTCGTCAGGGATCTGACGTCTGGCGACACCAGTGCTCGTGCTCGTTCTCACATCGCTCTCCGGCGATCTCTGCTGAGAGAACGTGAGCTGGGAGACGAGAAGCTGCAGTTGGCCAACCAGCTTGTGGACATGGTAGAGGGAGCGACGCGGGTGCTGGATGAGGATTTCCAACATCTAGAGGCTGTGCAAACGGATCCAGACTATAGTATGGCGAATGGTGGCAGCTATGCACGGCATGACTATCATCAAGCCGACCACGCGGCGCATGGCGGACCCAGTGGAGTGGGAACGTCTGCAGCCAGCACCAGTAACAGTCTCACTCACCAGCAGGCGTACCCTGCCAATGCGCACCACCAGCACCAAGCTGGCTCGACCGCAACAGCCGGCTCCTCGTCACACCATCACTATCAGCAGGCCAGAAGCGACGAGCGCGGAACACACCAGGCTTCGGGACCCAATCCGAAACGTCGAAAGTCCAAGTCGAAGCAGCAGTCGGAGCAGCGCGACCCGACAGACGACGCGATGATGACATCGTCCGCCCACGCTCACAAAGAGAGCAGCAGTTCTGGCGGGCCGGGGACTGCAACGACAGCGGCATCCGGCGGTGGCGCTGCTGCTGCTGCTGCTTCTGCCACCTCTGCTGCCGCTAGCGCCGTCACCACCACTGGGCACAGTACGGGGGCCAGCGTGGGCCGGCCGGTCAAGCAGGGCAACCGCAAACCGCGCGTCAAGGACAAGATGGCCAAGCGAACGGAGAGCGGCGAGCGCGGTGGCGGTTCGAGCTCGCAGAAGAACTCCTCGTCGTCGGGCAGCGGTGTGGCCGTAAAGCCGCTGGCCACCGTTATTCCATCGGACACGGTGATCGACCCCAACGAGCCGACCTACTGCGTGTGCCATCAAGTGTCGTACGGAGAGATGATCGGTTGCGACAACACGTCGTGCGAGATCGAGTGGTTCCACTTCGCCTGTGTCAGTCTGGTCTCCAAGCCGAAGGGCAAGTGGTATTGTCCGAACTGCCGGCGCGATCACCATCGCGCCGACCAGGCCAAGCTATCGACCGCGTCGGAAAAGTCCAGCCGTGGACGGTGACATAATCATCGTGCGCGCAGGCGTCTAACGTTTATTGATCCAGCAGTGGTGGTAGGTGTGAGAGTCGTGATAGTGTGGTGTTGTCACAGATGTTCCCAGGAACTCCGGTGACAATGCGAGAGTGTTCTATCACTTGTTGCTTTGGCAGCTCTGTCTGCGGACGAATGATGGCGGTGTTGAGAACGATCTGTGGAGTATGGCATTATAGAACCTTGCGTATGCTGCTCCCATAGGCTATGTTTATAGAATTGGCTGTTGTATCTGCTCTCTCTCTCTCTCTCTCTCTCTCTCTCTCTCTCTCTCTCTCGCTCTCTCTCGCTCTCTCTCGCTCTCTCTCTCTCTCTCTCTCTCTCTCTCTCTCTCTCTCTCTCTCTCTCTTTCCCTCTCTTTAGTTCTCGCTCTCTTTCCCTCTCTTTCTCGCTCTCTCTCTCTCTCTCTCTCTCTCTCTCTCTCTCTCTCTCTCTCTCTCTCTCTCTCTCTCTCTCTCTTCTTCTTCTTCTTCTTCTCTCACTCTTTCTCTCTGGTGCTCTGCGTACCATGTTCTTTCCTTTCTGCTACTGCTGGTGTGATATGACTAACACTTACTCTGCAGCTGTTGATTGCTTTTACCCGCAAGTGGTTACCTGGTGGCGTGCGAACACATGTGTGTGCTCCTCGCTCGCAAGCCTTCTTTTTTTTGTTGGCGGCTTGTCAGCCATCTGTTCTTCGGATTGTACATATGACATTCTCGTTCATGTGTGCGTGTACGTATATAAGTGTGTGTAGATACCTGGCGATGATGCACTGCACGAGCAGTGTACTTGCGCTCTGCGGCCTTTCTCTAACCGCTTCCGTCTGGCGCGCGCTATGACTTTGTGACCACGCGCTGCAGGATATGTGAACACAGCGTGTGTTTGTGTGCGTGCGTGCGTGTGTGATCACGTGTCACCAAGGCCTGCACATACCCGGTTCACGAAATGTCAGGAATGTCATCGTCATGACTACCATTATGCTGCATGTATTAACAGAGTGTAATTGGCTGCTGCTGCTGCTCTCCCTCTCTCACTCTCTCTCTCTCTCTCTCTCTCTCTCTCTCTCTCTCTCTCTCTCTCTGGCGGCGCGTGCGCTTCTCGCAATAGTCCTGCGCCGCTCGGCACTGTTCACACTTAGTTTATAATTCCTCCACTACCTCTCTCACCCATTCCCTCTAGCTTACTCCTCCACTACCTCTCTCACCCATTCCCTCTAGCTTACTCTCTGTCTCTATCTGCCCTAGGGACTGACGTACACATACATGTACATGGAGATTTCTGGCTCCTTTCTAGTACCTTGTAGTATAGCCGCGTGGTGTCTCAGCTCTGCAAGCTGCTTAGTGTCTTTTGTCTTTTTCTGTTTGAAATTTTTTAAGTTGCCGATGATGGAGTTTGTGTTGAGTTGCCCGTAGTGTAGTGTGTGCATGTGATCTGCTGCCTGTGTGTGTGTGTGTACACGTGTGTGAGTTTGTACGTGTGTGTGTGTGGGTGTATGTATACGTGTGTGTGTGTGTGTGTGTGTGCGCGCGCATATGTGTGGGTACGTGTGTGTGGGGGGGGGGGGGGGGGGTGTCTGTGTACGTGTGTGTGTGCGCGCGCATGTGTGTGTGTATGTGGGTGTAGTAGTGGTGGTGGTGGGGTTGCCGAACTTCGCCAAGATACCGTTACATGATCTCTGACCTGCTGCTTTGCCGCCCTTTACAGAGCAGCTCGATCTCTGGGTCAGTGTGTGAGTATGAGTGTGTATGTATCGCTTCCACGATGGACGGGTCTGAAGTTTGAGGTGTCTGTGTTTATGTGTGGTGTGTGTGTGTGTGTGTTTATGTGTGGTGTGTGTGTGTGTTTATGTGTGTGGTGTGTGTGTGTGTGTTAATGTGTGTGGTGTGTGTAGTGTGCTACTATAGTCTGGTTGTTTTTGTACTGGTATCCGTAAGTTTGCTTGCTCACAGTCTACGCAAAGATGTTTTCCGATGCGATGGATTATGATCAATCTGTTGTGTTCGTACTTTTGAATGTTGTTGTTTGTGCATGTGAAGAACTTCAATACAACATTCACAAGTACGAATGCGACAAATTGATCATCGTGGAACACATCTTTGCCTAGACGGTGAGCAAGCAAACTTACATACCATACCCTAAGGCCTTGGTGGATAATCGGCAAAATTTGATGGTTTTTCTGGTATGTGCCATCAAGAGTACAAAGGTTTTCATGTACTCTTGGTGCCATGCATACCGCCGCATGTACCCGTATGTGGATATGGAATTTTTAACGAGAATTCGAGGAGTTGCCCGCCATAAGTTCTGTATGCCTCTGCCTATTTCAATTCTTTTCGAGCAGAATCTGCGAATGTTTTAGCCTTATCCCCCAAGGCCTTCTACCGGTAGTATCACCATGTCGACATACGACTCATACTGCCAATTGCCAGGTACTACAAGTAGTGTAAGTATGGGATTGCCCAGGGATTGCCCTATCAAAATTTAATAATAAAAACGAATACATTTTTCCCGAGTTTTTTTCATGTGCATCTATTTTTCGCGGGCTTTCTCCTTGTTCAGGGGCCGCGGGGAAATCCCACACTTTCCCTTTCTCATGGTTCCACGTGCGTTTGAAAGTGAAAGCGAACAAGTACAGTCCCGCTCTAGATCTAGTAATAGTATGGCTATGAAGTATGATCGATTGTGAAGTCGTAGATCTACTCCACTGACACAGTCTTCGGAAAACTTGTCCAGACTTGTCCAGGTCACCACGAGGCAGGAGCGGGAATGTGTTTGGATAAAACCAGCATGCCAATCGATCGAGAGCATTTCAGAGTGCCAGACTATCCCATTGCTGTTGTGCAGGGCATCACGTAGCTTTCCGTGAAGTCTTTTTTTGACTTTCTTTCCTTGCATTGAAAATAAACAAGAACCGAACATGCCCACGTACAAGCTCACTTATTTCGATGCCACGGGAAGGGCAGAGCTGAGCCGGCGGATGTTCAAACTGGCGGGAGTGGAGTTCGAGGACGTTCGTGTAAGCAAAGATGAATGGCCCAAGCTGAAGGCGGTCATGCCGCTCAAGGTGATGCCGGTCATGGAGGTCGATGGGCAGCTGATTGTGCAGAGTGGATGCATTGAACGCTATGTTGCTGAAAAGGTGAGCGCAGGCAGTGAAACCTGTCCAAGAGGACACATGGAAATTTGCTAAAAAATTCGGCAATCCCATACTTGCCAACCCAGCCAAAGCAAATCCCTTAGGGCCTGGTCAGACTGCGGCAAAATCGAAATAATCCTGGGATTATAATCCGAATCTCCATAGTAACTTGCCGCCAGAGCGGCAAAAGCGAGAGTTGACGCTCCAAAAAAAAAGCAAGAACGGGCCACGCTTTTCCGCTCCAAACAGGATTTGACGCTGATACGCCATTGACGCTGATAATCACTGATTTTTCATCTCGATATCGAGGAGCTAATTGGCCACGGACAACAACAAAACTCATAAGGATGGTTGCAAGGATTGCACTGAAGGTGTTGGCGATCCCAAGGTGAAGGAATTTGACGTCGTTCGTGGAGATTACCACTTGACGCTCGAAATGAAGTTTGAATTTTCATTCTCCCCACATGTGTAGTGTGATCGCGATTCAAATTCTGGACGCTGTTCTTTTTTCGTCAGGCAACCAAAAGTTGCCGCAGTCTGACCAGGCCCTTAGTCACAAACCCAGTTTCTCTCATTTCCCTTATTTTCCTGGTTTTCGCCAAATTTGGCCATTTTCTCTTTTTTTTTTGGGGGGGGCAATTTTTGATTATTTTTGCGTATTTTTCCGCAACTTTTTGGATATTTTTTCTTTCCTTATATTCATTCGCAATATATTGGGGGACCAAAACCTGAGTTTCTTTATTGTCAGATCGCCCCTATGTTGTGTGATTCTGCGAAATGCAGGGCCGCATGTGCCCTTCAACGGTCACACCACAAAACAACCTTTTTTATGAACACTCATGGTTCAGTGCCAATACCGGTAGTTTTCAATCAACGTCAATCAAAAGGCCCCGGTATGCCGGTAGTGACCGCAGTTTCCCGGTATAATACCGGGAAAACCGGTATGGTTGGCAAGTATGCAATCCCTGTGCACACGTCAGGCAGTTCAATATTCTTATTCTTGGGAGAGCTTGATTAGACTGAATTTATCTGACATTGCACAAGGGGTAAATTCTTGTTCTTGTTGTGAACTGAGAAAGAAGACAACTAATGCGCAAGGCGCTTGCGCAGAGACAAAAAGGAGCAGGAAAAAACATGGAGGACGTAGCTTAGAGGTGAGTGTGTACGTCTGGAATAATCTATGCG
Organism: Sycon ciliatum; assembly: GCF_964019385.1. NCBI lineage: Eukaryota > Metazoa > Porifera > Calcarea > Leucosolenida > Sycettidae > Sycon > Sycon ciliatum. The sequence continues at coordinate 48,740,731 of NC_088644.1, forward strand.
TACGGAAGTACGGCATAGCATAAATCTGATGACAAGAAAACATCATCAGTCAGCAGAAACAATAGACTCGCAGCCCAGCTTCGGTGTGGGAACGCGGAAACAAACTGGGAATGAGAACACAAAAACTATGACGTGTACATTGGCTAGTACGCGTACTCTGAAGACTAAGAAACTACACTGCAAATAATCTCATGACGTTGAGCATCATGTCAACGTCGTGACAATCCCAGCTTCAATTGCAATTTCCAGATGAGGACGCCTGTGTGTACCAATATGTGTGTGTGTGTGTGTGTGTGTGTGTGTGTGTGTGTGTGTGTGTGTGTGTGTGTGTGTGTGTGTGTACAATGTGTGCATATTGATGTGTGTGTGTATGTCTGTTCGTCTCCACAGACGGGCCTCAACGGAGGCGAGTCGCCGGCTGCCCGTCTCCAGGTCGACATCATACACACAACGGCCATGGAGTACATTCTTCTGCCCATGCCCATGTTTGGAGAGAAGGACGAGGCCAAGAAGGCAGAACTACGCCGCGAGTTCCTGGAAGACAAGCTCCCTGTGTGCATGGACTTTCTCACCAAGGAGCTGGAGCAGGCCAAGCAGGACTTTGGCAGTGACGAGTTCTTCGTCGGCAAGGTTACCATGGCCGACATTGCAGTGAGCCTGCTCCTGGAGGTGCTGGTCTGGGCGAAGCTGGCGGATGACGTCATGCCCAAGTACCCGCTGATTCAGGCGCTTGTGGACCGTGTCAACGCGTTGCCGCCGATCGCCAAGCACCTGGCCAATACCAGCCAGAAGTAGGCGTGTGACCGTGTGCGACAGTGCCGGGGACGGTGCGTAAGTGTTTGTTTCTTGTTTTTTTTTTGCTATGAGTATGAGGAAAGCAGTGTGTCGGTACCCATTGCATTTCCAGGTGTGTGTGTGCTCCACTTCGTGACGAGACAGATACATGCTGTGCTAGGTGCGTTGTGAGTGTTTTGGACAATGTGTATATTACTCCTGGCGTGCGATGCTTGAGATACCCGTACAGGTCATGCGAGTGCATGTACCAACGTTTGCAACATGTCGAAACTGCAGCTCGTCATCAGCAAAATCCGCACGTTGTGAATTTGTTGTTTTCGTGCGGGCCAATTTTTTAGTTGCCGCAGTGTCTTTCTCTCTTTCCCAAATTTCGAACTGGCGCAATCGACAGTACATGTACAGCACACTTACTACTCTTCCCAATTAGCCTTATCGTTATACCCAACCTATTGTATGTACCGGTAAGCGATTCACCCCGAACGTGTCACTACCGGTATTAATGATAGTCACATCCAGTAGTGCCCGCCTAAAGTATGTGGTGTGGTGGTTTGGAACTTTGGAACTCTGCTGGAATTTTAACACCTGAGCAGCTTTCGTACTTCTCAACCCATTTTAGTTTCTTATTTTTCAGATCGGTTCTCAGTCTTTGATTTCTCGTGTTCATTCGTTTCACCCCACGTGATGACCTAGTGTTTGAGGCGATACCGGTGTTGTGTGTGTGAGGGGGAGGAGAGAGATTTATGATATACTCCAATTTTAAGTGCTCAAAATCAAAGTTTTAGGTACGAGGGCAAAAGGCCAGGTTAGGTGAACAGAAATAATAGGTACAGAGAAGCAGTTCCCTACTGGATTGTACAAGTATGTTTGTTTGGTTATTGAAATTTTAGGTATGAAACAGATGCATCGAAAGTACCGAAAATAAAAAGGACACCGAATATAATAATTATAATATCAGATTGTGATATCGGCCGTATTTACTTGTAGCAAGGTTGAAATTCCTTCGTGGAGTATGAAACCATGCCATGGAAGGTTGTAGAGCATTCATATAGTGATACACATACATGAATGCCGACCACAGTGCTAGCACTTCCAACCCGGCATCCGATTCCGGTCGGGAACCAGTCAGTTCGGCCTACAAAATATAATCCCCGTAGTCAGCATAATTATATTATGTGAATGCACCATGAGTCGAGGCTCAAACGAACAGTGAATATTAAATTTTGTAATTGTAGACTTCACGGTACAGTCAAACTTGCGAATAATAGCCCTCGATCATGCAATGGTCCTCATAAAAGTGTTATTCGCAAGGCTGTCCCTGCGGGAATTTGCGGAAAAAATCCTCGAAAACTTGCGCAAGAAAGTGCGGCAGAAAACAACAAAAAATGCGGCGAAAAGTGCGGAACTTGCCAGGAACTCGCGGAATTATTGGCAGAAAATTGCGGATTTGGGCCAAATCACGAAATTTGTTGTATCCTTAGAATCGCTATTTGCGTACTGTGGAAATAACCTATGAGCAGAATCATGGAAAGCACTGTATACTGCGTGAAAAGTGCAGAAAAATGTCAAAAGAAGTGCAGAAAACAACAAAAAACGCGGGAAATCGCGGATTTTTCAGAAAATCGCGGGTTTGGGCCAAAATCGCGCGTCCGTGGAATCGCGATTTCCTGGAGGGACAGGCAAGGTGTCGGTATTTAATATCCTACTGTACAGGTCGTCCCCCGTTAATACGAGTCCGGTTAGTACATAAACCCCGTTAGTACATAAGAAATCTCAAGTCCCGGACGAAACGTGGTCACTTCCATACAAATTTTGTCGGTTAGTACATAATTCGTTAGTACATAAACCCCGTTAGTACATAACATTTCTCCGTAACCGCATGCCACCTACCTCAATAGTACATAATTTGTTGTTCTTTTGGCCTTCCAGTGGAGGCACATCGTGTTCTAGTTTCTACTTGTGGACGCAATTAGCTCAGAAATCAGAGCGCACATCAAAAACCGACAAAGCTCTGTTGTTTTTTCGAGTGACTACAGGCGCCGCTGGGCATGTATCATGTTGTCAACTGTAGAATCTTCGCTGACTGTGACCGTTATAACAAAATTTTTATGTTATATCGAGGGAATCAAGAATATCTCGCTCCCTAGTCATGGCAGCAAGAAATACTCAGAAAAATTGAAAAAAGTGAAAAATTCTGGTATACAAGCAAGTTATGTACACTGTCGTTTAGTACATAAACCCCGTTAATACATAACATTTGTCAAGTCCCAGAGATTATGTATTAACGAGGGACGACCTGTATTATGATCGAGGTTGAGACTGTACTGATGCAGGAAACAATGATAAATCACTACAAGGTCCGAAGATTGTTTTACTATACACTTTAATAGTATACCCGAGCCGTCCTTATTCACCAGGTAACTGGTTTACTGCACAGAGAAAGGAAACTAAAAATGTTTTAGCTGTATAAATGAACTCACAGTTTCACACGTACACTCATCCATGTGCCTGGTGTGCCTCACTAGCACTGGTTATCTGGTCACCAACGTTTATAATACAGGCACATTGGTACATGATCTACCATGGCAAGAGCACATGAAACTCAGGCTTCACGTGCTCTTGCTACCGGGCATCCTTTGAGTGAGTTTTAGAGGAATTAATACTCTTCTTATCACTTTTCGTGGAAATAGTGATGTTATTATTATGCATTGCTGCTGATCGTGATATGTACAGGCAGCTTGTTTATCAGTGTAGTTAATTTTTTCTTTTTTTCTGTTCTTTTTCAAGATGGGTGCTGCTGCCTTATGACACACATGGCGCCCCTACGACCAGAATGGTTATGGGTTAACTTATACATACTGTTAAATGCATACATACATATGCCATGTGTGTGACCTTTCCCCATCAAAATGCATACGATTGGGAGTTACGGACAGGTCCCGGACCGCCCGGAATGAGTGCATTATGTACACTTATACCTCGCTTATCCGGACACCAAAGTTATAGGCACTCGTCTACCAGGTACCCTTGGTTTTGGGTCAGTGTGGCGGTGGAAATATTCCCACTCTTTCCTTACTTTTAGTGGCAATAGTGATATCAGTCACATCACATGCCATATCTCTAGCCTTTCCCCATCGAAATGTACATGTATCAAATTCCGAGTTACGGACATTCCAAAATTATTACGGGCAGTGACCGGTCCTGGACTGCCCGGATATACGAGATAGGAGTGTACGCGTACATGCCTAAGCCGCGGATCATCCTCTCTCTTTCTCTTTCTCTTTCTCTCTCTCTCTCTCTCTCTCACTCTCTCACTCTCTCTCTCTCTCTCTCTCTCTCTCTCTCTCTCTCAAGCTGCCGTAACAACTCCGAGTGTCCCCTGTGGATTACGTGGTTACACTGCCCCGCATTTGTCGCATACTCAAAACAGCATAGAAAAGTGTGGTTTAAAGTCATGTAGTACATTGGCCATTATACATGTATGAATATCTACATGATAGAATGTACAGCATTGCCAGTATTACAAGAAGGGAGTAGTAAAATACCTACTCCCTAGTAACAAGCTAGCGTCATCAACTTCAGCTTCCTCAAATTAAATGAAGTTTAGAAAATTTATTTATACAAGTACTTCATCTAACACTACCAGTTTGACAAATGTGATTGAACTTAGAAATAGACAAAGTGGGGCAGGTGGTCATCGGGAGTGGGGAGGGGATGACATTCCATCTTTGTAGAAAGAGAGAGAGAGAGAGAGAGGGGGGGGGGAGGGAGAGGCGGGGGGGGGGGGGGGGGGGAGGGAGAGAGAGAGAGAGAAAAAAGGTTCTAGACATTGGGAGCTACTAGCAGGCTGATCCTGTCCGGGTTCAGCAATACTATGAGATGGGTAGAAGTTTGCTGGCTGCATAATAATAATAATAGTAATAATATGAACAGCTCGCATATTACTCAGAGTTGAGCTCTACGAATCTGTGAGTGAAAAGGTTCTATTCATATCTGTTTTTGGCTAAGACAAAGCCTTCAGGCACAGTGATGCTGGCTGCATAACTTAGCCATAAGGTCCTGCAAAGTGTACAGTATCCTGTGATAAGGAGAAGTGCCGGATACACTCCTAACTGCGGACTGCGTGACGGAAACGCTGCGTGGGTCACCGCGATGCAATGGCCGACACTAGGATGATTCTGCCGCCGTGGTGCTGGGTGGATCGGTGACGGTCTGGCTGTGCTCCGGCTCGGCTTCAGCCTCGGGCTCGCCTTCCGGCACACTCTCCGGTTCACCGTGCGGTGTCTGCAGGACGGCGGCACTGCTTACTCTAACCTGCTCTCCGTCACCGCCGCTCCGCACGGCCGTCGTGATGCAGCTGGCACTCGGCGTGGCACCATTCTCCCCCGCCGTCGCCCCGTGGCTCTGTTCACATCTGCTGCGGCATGCCGTGGGCATGCAGGCCCGGTCCTCGCGCCACGACTGCAGCACGAACCGTGCCAGCCACGTGGAGCTGATCGCCGCTGCCGCTACATCCTCCACTATCAGCGGCATGCCGAGACCTGACAGCGTTGCTATGGTATTCAGCACGAACGTCTCCTCCGTCGGTGACAGCTCCAGCATGTCGTTGTGCAGGAACATGTAGAGCAGCAGTCGCGTCAGCGGCATCCCAGACTTGCCGTTGCGGTGCGTGGGAAACGTCTGGGCCAGAGGGCCGGTCACGTGCCAGAACAGCCCTTTGCCGTTGTTTCCGCACGAAAGGATGGAGTCCCATCGCGACGGCAGATCGTCGGAGCGCAGAAGGCTGAACACTGTCGGAGCTTTTCCGATCTTGCGCCGACGCCGCCTGACGACCTTCGACGTCGGAGCCAAGTGCCACCTGGAAGTGGACTCGAAGCGATTGAGCAGCTCCGTGAGTGTTGTCACCACCTCGATCACCTTTCTGTCGCGAAGGCAGGCGTTATCGGAAATGGCTTCGTCGCTCTCGTTGTAATGGGTCCTGGCCAGGCGAATGTTGGTTCGACCACGAAAGGGTTTGTGCTTCAGTGGCAGTTCGTCTTTGGGAGTGCGAAACGGAGCCTGATCCAGTAACCGTACAGCGTCATCAGTCGTCACCAGCGTTCCCCCTACCTTGAGTAATCGCTTGGCAAACCGAGCGACGAGCACAGTTTTCTTGCCCGCTACATCCTCGTTCAGTAGGTGCGTTCCAGCGTTCACGAAGGCCACTCGACACTGCTCCTTGTGCAGCGCATTCCTCACATCCTCCTCGCTGCTCGAGCGATCCAGCAGCGTGTAATTTACTCCAATCATTCGCAGCAGCATTCCGATATTGTCAGAATCGCCAGAGAGCACGGTGACCTTCGCACTCTGCAGCGCGCACTTCTCCTCGTCCGTCAGCAAGCCGACGGCGTAGCGCGCGCCCAAGAAGAACGTCGTACCGCGGTGGGTGTCCTGCGCGTCCGCGACACTCATTCCCGCGCCCGCTGCCGCCGCGCCGCGCCCCCTGGCCGAGGCTGAACCATGGTTTCCGCTGCGAGAGGCTTCGGAGATGCCCAGCGTGACATCACTACTAGTATGCTCCGAGATGTCCATCACTTGGCTAAAGCTTGCACGACACACGGGAAGATTCGCACTGATCACTGTGAGGGATAGAGCGACCACGAACCTCGCCAGCGTGTCTGAACGTTGCACCATCGCGACCGTTGAGAAAGACAGTAGTTAGTAGATTGCCAGCGCGCGATTTTAATCCTGGGTACTTGAGCAATTAGGCGATGGGTCGTTACACGGTAGATGTAAACAGCAACGAGAACAGCTATGGAACTAAACTTCGAACTCCTTCCACCAGGGGACTCTCCCCAGTCTTCGCTGCTCCCGACTCTTTCCACCAGATTGGTATAACTTTGAAGACACTATAAGGAGCCTTGGAGCTAGTTTTCGCCGATCTTCAAGAACTGTGCACCACGAGGTCTGACTTACTTAGCGCAAGCCACAATGTATTCTCTATTGGAAAGGGGGAAGGGACACAAGTTTCTTGTTCGAATGAGACAAATAAAGACGCTATAATTCGCGGAAAGATGGCACAAGCAGTTGTGTTCGTGACTTCCCTAATTGACATACCCCAGAGGCTGATACTAGTTCTTCCCAAGGGTCAGCTGAGACTGGCTGCGCGTTTGCGTTAGATCTGCTTCTTATATTCGACATTTTCTGGCTGGCCAACTTGGGCCTCTCTCGTATCGGTCCCTTCTTGCCTCTACTGATCTCGTCGAGAGGCGAGCAGCTGCGAAGTCACGACATGTTTGTGGTGCACTGGCTGTGTAGCCGTTCGTCAGTGTGCGGTCATGCATGTTGGGGCAATTACATTTCGAAACACACTCGAGGCCGGAGTGTAAGATGGTACAGGGTGGTGAAGGTGGTGGTGAGTTTGTGCGTGGCTGAGCTGAGGTCTCAGCGGGCAGTATTCGAGTGCGTCAATCAACACGGAGTGGTTGGTGTTGTCACCAACATTGCTCTGTTGATGGTCTACCAGCAATACTCGGTTTATTGGTACAGTGGATCTGGATACAACGATTATGTACATGTACTAGCTGAGCTAGGCCATAGGGGGAACGTGCTGCTACAGTGTATGCAGTGTGCTAGCAGTAGTAGTAGCCACGTTGGTGGTGTGTGTGTGTGTCAGCAACTAGGTGGATGGCAGAGCACGGTCGAATTACACTATGCCTTTGGCTATGGTCTGGGTGATACGACTTGGAATCCTCGATGCGTATGAGCAGAGATGTCCCTGCTGTACCTCTGGTGAAGGTTGCCCACCCACTGCCATTCTTCTGTGCCACTTGCAGTTCTGCATATCTCGAATATGTGACCAGGCACCAGGCTGCAGGACAGACCCCTGGTGTGTGCATGTGTGCGTGTGGGATACTGAATACAATAAACAACAATCAGCATTACTGTCATTACTGTCATTATCACCGATACGTAACAGTGACTTGCTTCATACCAGGTGCCTATTGTACGCTCTGGCATGGCCACTACGCATGCACTAGGTGATCTTTTCTGATTGATTGCTTGACCCAGTGGAGTGGACTCGGAGAGTGCCTATTCAGACGCAGAGGGCTTATCCGAGTGACACAATGTGCCAACAACACCAACTGATGGTGGCAGTTATGCTGCTGTGAACCTGAGCACTTACCCGGATGATTGAGCCCGTAGTTGACACTCGGTCTTCCAAGAGAGCACATCCATAGGCACATTATCTCAACCCTTCACTCTCTACGAAGAGTTTCCTCGGAGAAAAGTAGACTTCTTGGGCCAGCGCCCATCGATATTGCTTTCCTCGTGTACGCGTATGCCCAGCGATCCCACGAACTCGACGTTGCCTGTAAAGTCATAGCATTCCTTCCCATTCGCTCCCCTTGTTCATGTCGTATGTTACTGGGCAATACCGTTCCTTCGATGTGTGCAGTGAAACTTGTACTGGCTTGGCAGCCAACACGTTCCATTCGCTCACTCGCTGACTACCTCTTTTAAGTCCAGCTCTCTCGAGCATAGCGGAGATTGGTAGATCATCCAGTAATCAAGGATACCAAAGTTAACTCTCTGTCTTCCTCCCTAGAATGCAGGATAATGTTGAGATGGGTTTCATCCAGGAATCGGGAATGCAAAAGATATTTCTCCGGCTTCCTCGCTTGGGCACAGGATATGTCTGTTGAGACGGATGTGATGCAGGCCGAATCGAGAATTCCAAATGTGCGTTTCAATCTCCCTCTGTTAATAATCTTTATTAAAGGATCTCCCAGAGGCGATGGCCTGTCGAGGGGATCTCCTAATGCAAATCATGCAATAGAAATAAACAGTGAGGAAAACTACACGTGTTACAGTATATGCTACATAATGAGCAATAAACACAGGGCTGGGTTGTTCAAAGCTCTCTTGGGTGCAGGATACGTGTATGCTGAAAGTCTCTGGAAACGGATTCATTACACTTTACCACCTCTCACGGTTAGGCGCTGCAGTAACGTTCACCACAAACAAAGTGAAAATCAGACATTTCAAGTGGTGGCCTGCTACTTGCGAGACGCCCTGCTATTCAAGCTCGTTGAGTTTCTGAATACAATCGTATCGCCGGTGGTAAAACGGACGTGCGAACTTTACAATTCAACCAAAGGTCGGCGTTGTTGGCTTGCCTCACGAGCACAGGTTCCTTCTTGGAGCCGCTACTCTTGCCATTGGTGGAGGACACAACGTCCTTTGCAGAACAGTTTTTTCTCTTTTTCCCAACTCCAATGTTCATGGTACATACACAAATAGGAGATCCCCCCGATAGGCGTCAGCCGTTGCGTAATCCTGAAATAAAGATTATTCACTAGTTTGAGGGAAAGACACATGATGATGGTTCTTTCTTTCTTTTTTTTTTGAAGGATCATATTCTGTATTAGTACTTCACGCATACCATGCCCACTTGCATATCCTGCCCACTTGCATATCCTGCCCACTTCCACTCTCTTGCTAACGACATTATGAGGCTGAGAATAAAGGGAGATCATAATCAAATCCTCGTTTCTCCTTGTTTCCATGATCACTGGCGCGAAAAGGCGTGAATATCACCCACGGCCGCGGCCCTAGCCAGCAGGTAGCTGAGGACAGCAGCTGCCGGGGATCGTATCCAACTCACCACATGCAGCGTAGAGCATATCAGCCTGAGTGTTGTTCAATGTTTTCCTTTCTGTGGTCGTGCAGAGGATCGCGTTGTCCCTGTCATGTCTAATTGTGTCGTCACTAACATTATCGTCCTGCAGACCACACTATCATACAGAAATGCATTGTTGTTGTCACCTTCAACTGACAAGATGGCTGCTCAATGATCCATAAAATACAGTACAATTCGATACAATAAATCTTGCATTTGGAATAGTACCCCCGCTGCGCAGAATGACAGTACCATCACCGTCATATTTGTCACGGATCCTTGTAATATTTACTTGTCGTGTGTGACGCCTTTTTATAAGGGAACACGTTGACGTGTCCTGGCTCCGATGCTGCGGAGATAACAGCGAGTGGTCTCGAGAGGCGAACGTCGCACTGTTGGGGGCAACATCACTCAACTCAGCTGAGAAGTCACACGAATTTCGTGTGACCACCAGATGCCACTCGCACGAATGCAGCTCAGGTTTCTCTCGATCGCATTGATCTAGCGTGGGTACTAACATACATGTACACGTACTGGATTCTGTTTTACTTGATAGCGCCACAGGTCGTCTCGACGAAACATGAATGCCACTGAATACTGTCCGGTCTCGTGCTGTTCTGCTCAGTCTAAGTAAGTGGAGAAAAGAAGGTCCCATTTCTGGAAGTCACATCAGCTGAACTAACGACTTTAAGTGCGTGTACGTGTGTGATCTCGTTCAGGAGATTTCACAACTGACCACATGCTTGGGGTGATGATCCTGGCTGCCTGGGAAAAGCTCCTCCTAACTTACCTAAGGCCAAGTCCTACCAAAGCACAACACGTCAACTAACGTGTTACTGCTCCGATCAGTGCAGACCTTTTATTGTGGCATTTTCTTGCAGTCCCAGGTCAAAGGCATGATGTTTGCATCATTTGTTTGCATCATTTCGCTCTTACTGGTCTTAGTAAGAGAAAATAGGGCCTAATAGGCTTATTTTACTCTTGGTCTTAGTCTTGGGCAATGGGAACGTCTGGCTTAGGTCTCGGTGGAAAGTTGTTCCGAACACAGCAAGTCCACAATCCTTTAGTTAAGCTCGACGAATGTGTTGGTATGCAGTCCAGTCAGAACTGCATGAACACTGTCGAGTTGATCACCTGATTAGGAGCTGCTGGTACAGTGCACACTCCTTTCCCTTGTGAAGCCATCGCCAGCCAGCCCCCACCCCCGTAGCTCTTTGAACACAGGGGATGGGAGGCTGTTTAGGTGCTGTTACTTCAGCTTGCTTGCACTGGGTGCACATCGGACCACATTACCCACTATGTTGCTCTAAGACTAGACATCTCCAGGCGACCAGTCTGACAAGGCGATCATCAAGGTCACTAATATTGCCCGGGCATAAGGAGACCACCTGTAAACTGGGACCACATTTTGGGTGAGGGGGGGGGGGGGGGAGGCATGAGTGGTCGGCCTAGGCTTAGAGTTAGACAGGTCTCACTGTAAATGTGGTTTTAATGCAAACACGTATCCGTGGGTATGCAATGTATACCGGTATGTAGATACGGAGCAAAGGCTCTACAATAACGTTACGGCGAGTGTTATTTAAACATGATAACTTTAAAATGAAGTTGGCTGCTCCTGCGTGGAAAGCACGCTTCCTGCCGAACTTGGCAATTCTTTGACTGTCTCACGACTGCCATCCGGAGCACACGAGGAGCCTATCGCACCTTCCACTGGGCAAACCTGCAAGAAAGCACCACTCCCTGCTCAACAACAACCATGACTGTACCGAGTTTCCATCGACTGATTCATGCTGAGTTCTAGCGCTGCACCCGTCACGGTGCTAACCAGTACCCTTGTGCAGGTGTGCTCCGTAAAATCCGACCCAGAGTGCACATTTGGTACAACTGACTCAACACGACTGATCACACAGCATGGGGCTGTGTTCCTAAAAATAAGCTAAATAAAATGGACCAAACAAATTGAATACAAACCTTGAAGAACACGATAATCTACAAACGCACATACTAAGTTACTTGCACGCGGCCCTTGACGCGTGACGTCCTGGAAGTGGTACGATTGGGGCTACACACACACAAGAACGAGTCCAGTGATGCAATTGGTTGCCAGTTTAGCAATTTCGGTCGGATTTCAGTGAGCTCAACTGTACTACAATCAGGATCATCATTCAATTGACACTCTGCTAGTTCTCACTACCTGTTGATTAACATTAAAGACCTGCTTGGGTGGCGCTCATACACAATGTCAGGAAAACTCAGTCACACGCTGCCAATACTCACTGTGCTAATTTGATTAGGGTGTGTCGATCTTCTGCAGGCTCTCTCTCTGTCTCTCACTCTAGCTCTCAACGCGCATCTCAACGGACTGTGACTGCTACAAGCATGCAGTGCATGAGTTACACCCGGTGTACAGCACACCACCCAGCTGCATGCTCACCTGCGCGTGTGAATACAATGAGCTCTTAAAAATTATGTACCCATTCGTAGAGAAATAGGGACACGTGGAGGGTATTGAGGTGAGGGAAACGTTGCGTCAGTGTCTGGGGCCATAGCCTAGATGGAGTAGTTCTGACATCGCTGCTCATATTCAATCCTAATAGCCGTGAATGTTGGCCTCCTGACCTGAATTTCGTTCCGCTCTGTGGCCTAGCAATATACTTATCACATTCCTCCTTTCATGCAATTGTTTCCAGTACTTGAATTGTGTTCTACTCCTTTGTGGCCTAGATGAAAGCAGTCTCTTTTGTGGCTTACACATCACCCAATCCTATAACACACACCGAACGGTCTCCTTGCTGGAAATAAACCCTGCTCTTCTCCAGACATTAACATATTTCGGACTGGCATCATCGGGTCACCGCGTGCAGTCAAGCAGTCCCAGAAAAGTCTATTGTGGTGGCTTGCTAATGCACTTTACGGTCCAAATGCAGCCTCTCCCAAGTGTTCTTCAATACAGTCGCTAGCTCACAAGTGTTATTTAGAGAGTCCTGTTGTAGATCAGCGCTCTTGCAACATCTGTCCACAGATTCAGAACAGAATACTCGCACTGTTCTCATACCTCCACGTAAGATCACACATCCAACCGCGCACAGGGACATGTCGACACTTCAAAAACGTATCAAACGTTCTCAATTGTAATTGAAGTTTCTTACAAATTAACCACAAACTGAGGTTCCCGTTAGCCAGCGGAGACCGGGACTCAACACTGTAATGTGCAGCACTGGTACACATAAAAGGCGCAGGTCGCCTGATGATTGCCTGATTGCATTGTGCAAGAAACTGGGAGTCACGCATGCGACATACTCTGCAGTCTGCAAACGTCCTTTGTGTCCGTTGTCTCAGGTACAATACAACTACTGTAGTATCTTGTATAGAAGCCTGTTTGGAATACAATCCTGATTTTCAAGATACACTGTCGGCACATAAGCCTGGTTTAGTGTTGACATACATAGAGAAACGTGGTTTGAATAGAAGCTTAGCACTGATATCCGCCTAAACGGCCATCATGAAGCGCCTGCTTTTATACGCGACATTACGGTATGTAGATGTCAGTAAGGATAAAAGCACAGGACTGGTAATCATTTGCCAGTGTGTACACGTATATGCGTGCTTGTGTGTGTGTGTGTGTGTGTGTGTGTGTGTGTGTGTGTGTGTGTGTGTGTGTGTGTGTGTGTGTGTGTGTACATGTGCGTGTACGTGTACTGCGTGTAACGTATGATGTACCGGTACATGAGAATTGCACATGTACACGTTGATCATCAGTATGGTACAGTAGTACAGTGCATGTCAGTATGGTACAGTAGTACAGTGCATGTCTGGTTCAGTCAGTATACTAGTAGCCATGGAGTAGATAACACGCGATGCCAGTTTTGTTCATTACTATGATCACTATGATGTGATTAAGTTAAACAATTCCCTGGTCCACTGGACATAAGAGAAGGTGCAGCGAAGCGAGGCACTAGCCACTAGCCACTGACCTAGGACCGTCCCTATTGAGTACTGACCTAGGGTCGAGCGTATATCGGTGTCAACTCCCAGCACATTGCACCGATCCCATGAACCCTATCATGACACCAAACTGGCAATAACACCACCGTCATGATCAACCAGTACGTACACAACCCAAACATGCTTTAGTGTAGTTGAGGGTAAGGGTAGTTTACTGTGTGAGCTAGGATCAGTTTATCGTCTCTCATGAGGTCGCGATCTATAAGTCTATAACACTTCTAAAACGGGGCATGCTTTACCCGTTTGGGAAGCCACTGTGTCACCTCCGTAAACAGGACGATACTACTCGTTTCCTTACATGGACGACTCACTTTGTAAACCTTTTCTTAGTCAAGTGGTGTGCTTCACTAAACCTTTTCTTATAATCACACAACTGCCGAGAACAGGGACAGATCAATAAAGAACACCTTGTAATAATTTTAGAATTGCGATCAACAGAACGAGCTGAACCGACATTTCACAAAGGCTTTTATTGTATTCAAAAAACGAGTGGATACGAAGGCAGTGAAGAACATGGAAGAAAGAAAAAATGTGATATGGAGAAAATGATGAACAAAAAATCGTACTTCGAACTAGTTTTCGCACAACACTCCTCAGGAAGCTACGTTGTACTAATGAAAACAATCCAGAAAGATACTAATAAAGAGAAATGGAGTGAGAAGAAACAACACCTGTGAAAATGATAATCCTAGCACTAAGGTAATAACAGGAAAAACTGCGAAAGCGCTTAACGAACTTGTAAAGACTACTAGTAATAATGTGACACAAGATATGACACCATGGCCAACCAGGGCCAAACAGACAGAACAAGCTGCTACTAGAACAATTTCAAACGAATAATGCTGTCCTTTTGGACACACAGATTAGGTTTATGAATACGTTGACAAACAGCTTCTAACACACTCAACTGCAACTTATAACCATGACGAGCACGGTGCAAAACAGAAAAAGAAGAATCAGAATACACCTTGCAGCAATCAGGACGAGATACAAGATGCTTATACACTGATGACTTCCTACTAGAAAACACACGCTCGCACCCACTCTTACTCACACAATCATTCTCGCTCTCACACTCACCGGACTCACTGGACTCACTGGCCGAATCCTCCCCAACGACGCCTTGGATCGATCAGGTCCCGTCTCCTCTCATCCCTTGTCTCACGCTCCTGTTGTGCATTCCGTTGGCTCTGTACTTCCGTACTGAAATAGGTCATGGTGTAATTCGCAGTTGTTCTTCTGGGTCTCGTTGATATTGAGGTAGGTATTGTTGTCGTCTCTGCCGGTGATGCAGCAAGCGATGATGACGCAAACTGTTTGGCCCTGGTTGGCCATGGTGTCATATCTTGTGTCACATTATTACTAGTAGTCTTTACAAGTTCGTTAAGCGCTTTCGCAGTTTTTCCTGTTATTACCTTAGTGCAAGGATTATCATTTTCATAGGTGTTGTTTCTTCTCACTCCATTTCTCTTTATTAGTATCTTTCTGGATTGTTTTTCATTAGTACAACGTAGCTTCCTGAGGAGTGTTGTGCGAAAACTAGTTCGAAGTACGATTTTTTGTTCATCATTTTCTCCATATCACATTTTTTCTTTCTTCCATGTTCTTCACTGCCTTCGTATCCACTCGTTTTTTGAATACAATAAAAGCCTTTGTGAAATGTCGGTTCAGCTCGTTCTGTTGATCGCAATTCTAAAACTATTGTCGCCTCGACGCCTATTTACCTTGTAATAAACAAGAGAAATTCTGAGCTTGTGTCTGTTACGAGGGTTATTATTATTATTATTATTTGTTTTACATCGGAAGCTCAACAGTGCAGCTGCACAAATATGAAGAGGCCAATGGGACCAAAAAAATATAATAAAAAAATAAACAATGTATATACATCCTGCGATCAGATGAGCACACACCGGCAAGGGAGGCCATGAGTGGATTCTTTGGCTGCTCCGTGCCGGGATACCGTGGGCGGCCGCGGATCACGCTACCAGTCCTGCTGAATCAAGACGCGGAGCGAGTCGGCTGCCGTCTGAGGACTCCAGGGGACTTGCAGCTGATGGCTCAGCGAGCACTGGATCGCCGTGAATGGACATATCTGTGCAACGCAGTTACAGATGCGTACAAGGCAGAGTACTGGTGAAGGAAGTTGGCACTGCAATGGTTTGAGCTACATTCTTTGTTGTTGGTACTCTGATTATCCGTATTATCCGTATTCACATGGCCTTTGCCATTCATTCAGTATATTAATGTCATCAATAATGATATTCTTGTTTGTATTAGTTTATGTGACACCATTTTCTATTTTTCTTTGCCTGCCTGCCTGCTGGTGGCCTTTTTTCGCATGGTTCGGTGCAAGCGAATTTGGGCGAGCCCATTGACGCGGGAGCACAAATAATAATAATAATATACATCAGTGTAAATGTTCATACATCAGTGTAAATGTTCATACATCAGTGTAAATGTTCAAATGTTTAGAAAAAAAGGGGGATGAGTGGTGAACATAAAGAGAAAAGAAGAAAAACGCATGCTGAATGAACCTGGGCAATAATTATACATGTAGCTGGTGAGAGACTAAACGTTGCTAACATTGTCAAACAAAATTGCACGATATCGTTCAAACCAAACTGGATCATCCAATAAGCGCTTAAAACCACGATCGAACTGAGAGGTAAACAAAGAGGATTTCAAGTCATTAGGTAGAGCATTAAAAACAGAGCAGCACGAAACACAAAGGATTTTTGACCGAGTGTTGTTCTGCATTTTAAATAAGGGATATCATGTGTGTCGCGATTACGCGTGCTCTGGGTAGATTGCGGGGCTGGGAATAACGATGTAAATACAGGCAAAGGGCGAAGAATATGATTAATGAAAATGAACTTCCCAGTTGACACCAGAAAATAGTAGTCCAGGGGCTTAACATCAAGGTTTTTCAGAAGACCAGAAATACTGTCCCGGCTCGAAGCCCCACAAGCCGCTCGGATAGCTCTATTGTACACGCTTACTAGACGATTGTGATCCTTCGCAGTAATGAGTGTGACGAAGGAACAGATGCAGTACAGAATGTCAGGAAGAACGACAGACAGGATGTACTGGCGGCGTGCAAGTTTGCTCAGTTGCCGGAAGGTGCGACGTAAGACACCCACCTTCCGGGATACTTTTCTAACAATTACATCGATATGCTTGGTCCATGACAGGCAGTTGTCAACTTGGATACCAAGGAGACGAGTTTCGGTCATAAAATTAAGTGGCTCACCTTGAAGGCTAATGACACTTGGGTGCGTCGTGGGGTTTCGGCCGGGGGAAATTGTGCCATGGGGCACTGAGATCTCACAAAAACAGGTTGCATTTTGATATCACATTGTGATTCGCAAATTGATTTGTGTCTGTTAGTTGGAGAGGTACATGTAGATCTACTAGATGCGAAAATGCAACAACAATGCAAACATCCAGCGTGGAGTTGTAAATATTTGACTCCCGCCTGGAATGCATGCGCGATCCCAGCAGTGGCCAGTTGTTTAGGTCTGTACACGTGCTTGAAGCGGCCCACAAGTAAATCAAATAATGGCTTTACCTTTATCAGACGACCATCCTGGCTATCGCATAATGAGTTGGAAATGGTTACGCGTCATGAGGGCCTGAAATCCAGGTGTGCCGATCGTAGCGTCAGAGCTCCAATAATAGGTTCATTTGGGGCTTGTACACCAGACCACTCAGTAAGTACAGTGCAATAAATATCTTCATTCCCGTAGCTATGCAGAAGACGTTACTTCAGTAACGTCTGGCGCTAGCCAGGGTCCACACAGCTTTAATTTGGTATTTGTGTGTTTGTGTCATGCCTGGCGCTATCCCTTATCTCATCTGATCTGTCCCGTACCATCAAACACAGCTGGCCACATACAGCTGGCCGCAATATTCAAATAGGGCTTTCAAACATTTAGACTTTATTTGAAGGATTCTCCAAAAGTAAATGGATACTTATCGGGGGAGTTTCCTGGAAGGGTGGATGAGACGAAAGGGAAGTGAAAAGGGAGAAGGGAAAATAGTACTTAGCAGAAACACTGCTCAGGGAAAACTACAAACGCAAGATCATAACGTGAAGCAACTTGGAAGAATGAGTATGAATGCGAAGTGTATGGGGGAATGCATGTAGGGCGATAGTGCGGGTTCGAATCCCAGGTTATGCCTAAAAAAAATAGGAGAATTGAAAAAATTATAACATCCTTATGCTTTTTTTTGCCCAGGTCATCAATGCAGTAGACGGTGTCGTATTATCCTCAACCGTACCTGTCCCGTACCGTACCATCAAAGACGGCTGGCCACAATGCATATTCAAATAGAGCTTTCAAATGCAAGATCATAACGTGAAGCAACTAAATTACTTGGAAGAATTAGTATGTATGCGAAGTGTATCGGGGGATGCATGCAGGGCGATAGTGCGGGTTCGAATCCCAGGATATGTCTTAAAAAAAAAAGGAGAGATTTATAAGAATTTATAACATCTCTATGCATTTTTTTTGTCTAGGGCATCAAGGCAAAAAAGCATAGCGCTAGCGTAGGGCCGGCTGCATCGTCACGTGCTGCAGGAGAATTGTCTGGTTCTTGCACACAAGTTTTTGCATCAAAAAATATTTTCTCATGATCAGCGTTCGTGTCTGCATCCTGCGCTGGCGTAACTAACTTGTGCTGCTGCGCCCTGCTCAAGCTCGACATCGACATCTCCGATATCCTCAGGGCTGTCCAAGGCGACCACGGCAGTAGGTACGACATCCACCACGGCGGACACGTCCGCGAAATTTGTCCCGTCACGATCGCGCACGGCTATGTCCGCATCTGAGTCATCATTGCCTTCACTATCGCAGCTCCAGTCATCACTGTCCGAGTCCATGATGGACTGGATCACTTCTTCAGCCGACATGCGGCGTCTCGCCATGTCTGAGTGACAGCTAAAGTCAAGAAATTGTTTCGGAATCGAAATTATGTTTTTCGAGCGCGCTGTGAATGTACGAGCCCGCGCCCGTACTTTGAAACACGTTGTGAGGTCTTATCCAGTAGGGGGAACCCCTAGTTTCCCCTTCGAAGAGCCATAATCGGCCACGGTCTGTGACCATGGTGACTGGTGACTAGTGCGGTACGAGGACGAGACATGCGTGTTTGGTCGCACGTTTGGCTGCTGTATGCTAGCCCGGTGGGTGCACCAATCTCCAGCATAACGATGTGCAAAGTCATGATGCTGCACTGGTCCGCTTCTGTCCTGGTTTCACAACCGTGTGCATTGCAGCCGTGAGCAAAACCAGCTCAGGCTGAGAGATCCCTCCGGACGGAGCTCCATCTTGTCCACAGATGTCAGTGCGCTGAGCCTACTCAGATCGGTCATGGTCTTTACTATTGGCATGCCAAAGTGCGCATTCTGAGCCCACTCATCACATCGGGCATGGTCTTTGGCATGTCTCTGGCAGCAGCGCTTGCCTTGACTGCTCACTGCTGTGGGCAGGTTTGATTTCTGCCGTCCACCCACAGCAGTGACATGTCGACTGCTAACTGTATTCCTGCTGTTATTACGATACTTACGATGATGGGTAGCACGGGTACCCTACTACCCGATGACATCCCTCCTTACACTAGTTACAGTGCAGCTGTACTGGTGCCGGGGAAGTACCGGTTGAGAGTTAGTAGACTAGAACGTTCTTATTCTCATGTGGAAATTTGTATATGGCCGAGCCACCTTGTACAGACGGGTATCATATGCCTGGTAACATTCTGGTCTGTTCGTTCTTTGGTGCATTGTTCTCGATCGTCAGAGAGTAAGGGTACGGCATTGTTAGGACTACGGGTCACGAGGGAGCAGAGTTTGCAATGTACTTTTATGTTTATGTATGTATGTCATTCGGATCTTCCCAAGTTGTACATTGTACTGTTGAGATACCGAATTCAAATAAATCAATACCATACCATACCATGTGCCTGTATCAGCTCGTTCCAGGGCTGGGATCTGTTCAAAACGGGTATGCAAGGGATTGGTGTGTGCGTAACTAGCATCAGCTGTGACATTTTCAGATTGCATTAGAAGACGTGCTAGTTGAAATGAATGAAAACTGTATATTGGGTGTATTTTGTCATGGTCTCGAATGAGCCATGAAGATCAAGCAGGACTAATATTATTGCACCACGGCTCACTAGAATCACCCTGGACACATCTGTGCAAGTCCGACATCAGTCATGAGCACTACACCACGTGATGCGAGTTTTCGTTATCGCCTGACCCAAAAGGAAAGCATTGTTAGTATAGTGCAACCCCGTTGCCAACCCGTCTCAAGTACTTGACATTATGTGGTGCGCTCTCCAAGGATTATGCATGTAGATTCTTCGTGTCACCATAGACGCAGCGCGGGATGAAAGATCCTTGAATCACGTGCCCGGATAATCCGAGACTGGATGGGCTTCGCACAGTTTGTATGTCAACATGTGCAGATCATGTGATTAGTGAGTCAGGTTTCTGCTCTACTCAGAGAGTCTACTCCGGCTAGTGCAACAAGCCATCCATTGTCTGCACAGCCACAAGCCTGTCACAACACCGTGTTGTCAAAGACAATCCAAAGAACGAACCTATTCAAATTCAACCAATCCGCAACGTACCTCCTAGCAACCAACCAGTTGCAGTGTCTAAGCTGAATGCTTATGCCACGTTAGAGCGACTACTAGGCGCATGCGTGGAATAAAGTGCCGCGGAGACGCTGCGCTTGTTCAATCACGTACATTAGATGCTGTCGTTCCTCCACTGTCTCTCTGAGATTCACTGTAGTACAATCCATACTGTCTACTGATTCTTTGCTTTTCCTAAGACTAAAGACTTGTGCCAAGATGCCTTCGTACAGATTTCATTCCTCATTGCATTCAAATGATGTTGTCGTGTCCTCGGACGGACGCGAAATGACACGAGTAGCTAGTGGTAGTAGTGCTACCGTCGCGACACAAACCCAACCTGCCGCTGCCGCTGCCGCTCAAACTACGCCATCAGCTCCTGCTCCAAAAACGCATCGAGGTAAGTACGCGTGCCGGCGTGTACGCGTGTATGTGTGCGTGATGTCATGTGTGTGTATGTGTTTGTGTGTGTATGTGTGTGTGTGTGTGAGTGTGTGTGTGTGTGCGCGTGCGTGTGCGTATGTGTGCGTGGTGTGTGTGTGTATCTGTATGTGTGAAGTATACATACCTGTTAACCATGGACTGCTTCTGGCTAGATTAACTCTTGTGTAATCAATGGTGCTAGTGAAGCTTGTATCAGATCCACTCTGATTTAGCCACCCACACTAGTACCAAGTATTACCTTCACTGGGGGCAGGGGGTACCTGCAGTTGGATCCCGGGACGGATACCCTGATGCCGTCAATCCTTTTTCTGCACCTTGTCCTCACCCACTTACTGAGGTGTGGTGAGCCCATAAGTGGGATCATTTCAAATCCACCCTAGTTTGGGGATTTCAGGGGGTGTCGGCCGTTGGGTGATTCAATGGCCAATTGAGTCATCTTTCCAAGATTCCTTTTGAGTCTCTCTCCCCTCTCCCGGGGAGACCCACGTGACCAGTTTTGGCAGCGAGCAAGTAGTAGTCATGGCCCAAATTTGCTCGGCCTACATCGATATTTTGCCGCACAATTTTGCCACAAAATTTTCGATATTCTGCTTGGCATTTCCTTTCTCCGTCGGTATTTTGCTTTGGTTTTGCTCGAGATGAAATGAGTTTTAAGGAAAACTCAACAATACTTGTCGCTGATGACGACGACATTTTTGATTGAGCTCCTGCTGCTGCTCAACTTTCCACTGAAATGTAGCCATGAGTCTGTTTTTATATTTATATTTATTTCACTCAACTCGTGGTTCATGACCAATTGGCACGCAAAGTGCGAGAGAGGGGTGATAGCCAACCACGGCAGGGGTTTTCTACAACTTCTGCGCTTGTTTTCAACCTTGGTGACTGATTGTGTTGAGAAAGTCCCTATGAAGCCTTGGAATTTTCGAAAAGCCCACCAAAACTCGATATTTTGCTCAAAACTTGCCGGAAACTTGCGCATCCGATATTTTGCTCAAAGAATTGCTAGCAAATTTGGGCTATGACTAGCAAGTAGAGAGACAAGTATGTGTGTGTGTGTGTTGTTGTTGTTGTTGTTGTTGTTGTTGTTGTTGTTGTTGTTGTTGTTGTTGTTGTTGTTGTGTTTATTTCAATTCGCAAACCAAACGGGCAGATCTGCCCAATGAAAAGGTGGCGAATGCAGATAGAAAGCAGTAATAAATAAAATTGGGGACTGATGTAATTAGGATAGAGGTGGAGAAAAACTAAGCCAGCTGATCATCAAACAGGACGTTTGGTACTCTAGGTACTAAGGGTGTGCGGGATCATGCTGGCGCGGAACTGGCGGAGCGTGGAGATGGCACGTATGTCACTGGGTAAGGTGTTCCACAGCTGGGCGCCCCGGAACGCGAGGCAACCCTTGCCGAACCTGGTGGAAGCTGGCGGTTGGCGCAGACCCATGGTGGAGTGCAACCTAGTTGGGCCAGCTGGCGAAGGGACTAGGAGGGCTTGCAGATCAGAACTTGCGTGCCCATTCCGAGACCTCCAGACGAGAACGATGAACTTCTGCCTGAATATCTCGGATACTCTGTAGGTGTCCAATTGCAGCAGGAGGGTACGCGCGGAGGTGTGATGCGAGAGTCCGAAAACCGCCCTTGCCGCCCGATTCTGCATGACTTGTAGCCGATCCAATTGGTTGGCAGTAAGAAGCGGGGAAAACGCATTGGATCCGTACATCAGGTCAGACATGATGATAGCTTTAAAGTAGAGAACTCGGCTCTGATGAGTCAAGCAGCGACGCAACCTCCATAGTGCTCCGATCCTCTGGGCCAGTCGAGCGGTGCAGCGATCAACATGGGGCGTCCATGACAGATCCGAGTCGAGGAGCACTCCAAGATACCTGGCCGCAGTAACGACAGGAATCGGCGTTTCATGACAGTTTACATTGATCGTATGCTGGGGCTGCTGAGGCAGCCTGTTGGGGTATACAGGGATCACGTGGCTCTTGGCTGCATTCAAAATGAGACCACGGGTCTGCAACCAGTCAGCAAGTGCAGAAACCGAGGCCGATAGCGTAGCAGATACCGTGTCCAGGGATGTGCTGCTGCTGATCAGCGCGATGTCATCGGCAAATTGAACTGATGAAGACTGGTTAGCTATGGTTGGAACTTCGCGGGTGTAGATACTGAAAAGGATCGGTCCAAGAACAGAACCTTGTGGCACGCCACAGGATGGTGCAGAAATGGCACTCTGATCCCGTCCAATACAGATACGCTGAGTACGGCCCGACAGATAGGCGGAAAACCACTTTAGGGCTGTCCCTGTTATGCCGATATCGAATAGGTCCTGGAGTAACCGTTCATGACGAACCTTGTCGAATGCCTTTGACATATCTAGAAGGCATATGCCAGTACACAAACGCTTGTCCCGTGCAATAAGAATACGATTTAGCATAAGTACCAGGGCATCCTCCGTTGAGTGGCCTGCGCGGAATGCAAACTGAGTCGTGGGGAGGGTACCAGATATGTCCAGAAACTGGGCTAGCTTCTTTTGTACGACTTTCTCCAAGAGTTTTGATGGTATGGGAAGTAGGGACACTGGACGGAAGTTAGTGGGAATAGACGGGTCCCCAGCTTTGAACAGCGGGATAACGTGTGCGAGTTTGAAGGCTGTGGGGACAGTGCCATTGACAAGCGAGGCATTAAACAACGTGGCCACGGACGCAGCTAGAATATCGGCACAGCACTTCAGAAGGTGACCAGGTATCCCGTCGCTTCCTGTTGCTTTGGCAGGATTGATTTGTCGGAGAAGCCGTTCTCCTTCGCCAAAAGACACTTGCGGTAATTCTGACATTGCAGTCTGAGGCTGTGGACCTTGCGGTAGCGGGATGCTGTGAGGACGGGCCTTGTCTGTTACTACTGCCTGGAAGACTGACGAAACTTCTTCAATGGGGCAAGTAGGCTCCACACGTACTCTCTTCCTGTTCGTAACGGAGTTTATGACGTTCCAGAGCTTACGCGGGTTCTGACTGGACGCGGCACATTGCGCTCGGAAGAAATCGTTGCGCTTTCGGCGATAGGCATTTCTGGCGCTTGAGCGTGCTTGCTTGAACTGTACGTGAAGATTCTGGTTTCCCTTATCGCGTAGCCACCGTCGATGTAGCTGGTTTTTACGTTGGTTGAGCTTGTGGAGCTCTCTGTCGGACCAGGGCGGATGGGATTTGCGGTTGGAGGATACATAGCGGATGGGTGCATGCTTGTCCACGACAGCCAAGAACTTGGTGTGCCACGATGCCCACATGGTGTCCACATCCCGCGTGTTAGTAAAATCATCCAGCCCTGCGGAGCTGACATCCCGACGGAATTCGCAGAGGTTCACCGACCGAGTATTTCTCTGAGCTCGGACCCGCTCTACTTCCTGCGGTGACACGCTGCATGCGAGAAACCTGAAGGTGCAGGTTAGCCTCAATCCCAAAGTGGTCGCTAATGGTCAAAGGCAGGACGTGGCACTCACTGATGTCTTGACTAGCTGAAAGAATGAGATCAATAGTTGTACCAGATGGGCACGCCGGTGAGATACGAGTCGGAGCATGAACGTGATTAGTGAGGCCGTAGCAGTTGCAAAGTTCGAGAAATTTCCGGGCGATAGGACAAGGTGGGTAGGGGGTTGAAACATTAACGTTAAAATCGCCAATGACTGTGATGCTTGGGTTGTCCACAAAAGCCCTGTGCAGCTGCTCTTCAAAATTCTGCCAGTACAAGATGGGCTCGTCAGGTGGCCGGTAAAAGCACCCAACTAGTTGTCGCCTTCGTCGCCCTTTGACTTCGACCCAGGACGATTCAATGTTAGCGTCGGAAAGCTCTGGGCGCGGTTTTACCTAGAGTCCGGAACGAAAATAAAAGCATACACCGCCACCTCTGCGCACTGGACGATCGTGCCGTATCACACAGTAACCTGGTATATCAATATCACGTGTGTGTGTGTGTGTGTGTGTGTGTGTGTGTGTGTGTGTGTGTGTGTGTGTGTGTGCGTGGTGTGTGTGTGTGTCACTGTGTGGGTGTGATGGGTGACCTTGAGTGCGGTGAAAAGATCACTTCTCATCTGAATGGACGTGTGGCTCTTTCTCTCTCCCACAGTCTACTGGATATTGTCTGAACACACACTAGTAGGCATGTGAGATGTGTACGGTAGATATCTGTAACTTGCTTATAGAGAATTCAAGAGAATGCCACGTCAAAAGTATCTAGTACTCCACGTACAGTGCTGCTCAAAGAAATCCAGTCACGTCACTCAAGTTTGCACCTTGCATTATTTCCCAGCCCTGTGTTAGCAGGTCTAGGGCTGCGGAAAGTCCGGCGCGTACTCGAGTGAAGAGAATGGATTTCATTGAGCAACGCTGTCGTATCCAATATAAATACGGAGTGAATTGTCAGATTGTCAGAGTGTTTTGTCGATAGAAGCGCTCTGGCATAGGATTCAGTTTAGGCCCACCAGAACATACTACAGTGTAGCATGATGTAACGCAGTGGGTGGTGGTCGCACTACTAGTAGCATGAAACCAAGAAAGTAGATCAGCTATTGTGGATCACGTAGGAGAGTATGAATGAATGTGAGTTTCCCTACTGTATGCCACATGTAGACCAGGTACATAGTCGCATTTGTATTCCACTGGTTTGGGCAGTGGAGATTTCTGTGCCCTTGCACATGGCTTGGTTGATCACAGTATGACCGTGTTTGGGGTCAGCAGATCATGTCGTGATCTCGACCGGCCGTGCATTGCATAGGCCACTGTACTGATCACTTAGTTGATTCCAAATTTGCACTTTGTTTCGGGTCTGTAGAGTATTGTGTGGTGTCTCTGGTCTAGTCCCCAGTATATCTACTCACCAGTGCTACGCACAGATACAGATGCTATGCAGCAATGACTCTGATGTCTGAGCTCATGAGACTTCGCTAGAGTCCTTGTTGTATCAAAATCGACGTTTATCTATGACGTAACAATTAGGGCCTGTCCAGACTAGGTAGAAAACCACGTAAACACGCCGTAAACATGCTTGTTGCCAAGGTGAGTGACGAAAAATGGCCGATAACGGGGAACGTGGGATTCACGCGGAACGTGAGTCGAGGACCCCTGTACAAAGAACGTTTCTCATCTACGTGCCGTTTTCGCAGTGTTTGTTGTGTGAGAGTCGATCGGTGGAGTTTTCGGATCGCACTTTTTCTTGCTGTTTCCAGCTGCTGCATTGTTTTTGCTTTGCCGTTTTCATAATGCCACACGTCCGTTTCAGCTACGACTCTGAGGCGACATTGATACAGTCGTGGCTGGACATGCAGAGAAATCCCGGGGTCTGGTGAAGAGGAAGGTGTTGTAGAGAGAGAGAGAGATAATTCACTGACGAGAGAGCATTTGAAACTGTTTGGATAGGAAGTAGAACCCTGTTTAGTTGTGATGAACGAAATTGACGGCCTGAAGGCCAAAGCCAGGGACTTTTACTGGAAATACACGGCGGCCACAACCATTAGTTCATCAAGCGATGCTATAGCGGGCCCCGACCGTGACGCTGCGCTGCCGCGAGAGTGTGGCCAAATTTCCGTACCTGGAACAGAGTTCAGGGTGATGTTCCTTGCGCTCGGCGTCAGTACTGCCATCGCAGGGCCGCCACTCGTTTTTGTAGCTAGCTGGAAGACCAAGCCAGGGAGTGCTTGCCTGGTCTACACGCGACAACTACAAGTCACTTGTGTGTCTTCCAGTGGCAGTAGTGCATCCAAGGACAAAAATGAACAGGTACACGTAGTGGTACAGGTGACAGAGCGAAGTGTGGACAGCGCACCGCGTGTACGTCACGTACTCTGAAACGGCACGCCGTTTTTATTACCTAGTGTGGACAGGCCCTTACACGTGTGTACGTAGATCTACGTAGGCTAGGCTGTGTACCTAGCGAACACTGCACTAGAAAGAGTCAGTACCGATTACAGTCATCCACAGTAATGGGGCTGTTAAGTGTGACGTCACGGCCCCTTCGATACGCATAGCAACGGAGAGCACTGGGGACAAACAAAAGTCGCGTCCTCTGGATGGAACCAGTTGTGAAGGGCAACAGCATCTAAATGACTGGAGAGAGAGCAGTTTTTCTTTGCTTTTTCGTCAAGCGATTGTTGTCGCTCTTTACTCCTTGTTCTTTCCTCTACAAATCTCCTGTAGTCGTCGAGGGCCTTCATAATGGCTGTGAAATTGGCTGCCCACTGTAAAACTCCGTGTTTGAGAGTGCTTTGAAGATTCTTCGCCTCCTGATGGATCAAAGTACGAGCGCTCCCTGTGGATTCGATTATATGTAGGTGAGTTGTTCAAGAAATCAGTGTCTTATTTCTGTCTCTGCCCTCACGCTGGCACAATATCAGCCTCTATATCCATGACAGCCCGCACCTCTCGTAGACTGCATGACTTAGCTGTATTCTCGCCCTCCGTGGTGATTGAAGACCCATGGAAGAAGTTGTTCAGAATGATGTCCTGAGAATATAAAATAAAATAATTCCAGGGAATTGTTACAGGGTATTTTGGAAGGATGGAGAGAGAGAGAGAGAGAGAGAGAGAGAGAGAGAGAGAGAGAGAGAGCACTGTTTGAAGTGTTTGTCTCACTGTAGTTACTCCAGATTATTGAATGGTGTATGATCTACTCGATATTTTCCGCAATGGTTTTTCCTGATTTGCGGGATCTCTTCTTTTGCTGTTTGCGTGTTTACAGGAAGTGACTGTCTGGTGTATCTGCACCAGATCCTGGGGAAATGAAGTCAGATGCAGAGGCAGGGTCGTCCAGTGATGCAACACTGCCGTTCTATGTGCAACGGCACCGCTAATTCCCCCAGCGAAAACACAAACACGTGAAGAGACTACAGTATTGACCGTTCTGGTAATGAATCGTGACTGCTCGGACAGTCGATAATCGAAACACAGAGCACCAGCATGATGTTTTCATATTGGGAACCACACACCAGCTCAATTCTCAAGCCCAAAAATTGATTAATACAAAACACAGAGCGACGCAACAAGAGATCATCCGGCAACCAAACCAACCTGGGTCCGATGCACTGAATAGTCCTGAAATACGCAGGCCACACAAAGCAGTGCAAGCACAGACTGTTACAAGGTACATGCATTGCAGAACAAAGTGTAACCAAAGATATACAGGGTTATAGCTGCACACTCGTGCATGTGCTCGCTCAGCCCAAGAACACGCAGGATGATAGAAATAATCCGGGGGAAACACGCTAATGTCATGACCGGGGAGTGGGCCAGACATACTCTCAGGATTCTACAATTCCAGGTTCTTTACGGAAATATACCAGAAGTCCAGATACCCATTCCTCACCCTCACCACACAAGAAGACCAAAGCTTCACTCTAGGACCAAGCTCAAACAACAGAGAAGCAACAACAACAACAACAACCAGCGATCGATGCAAAGCATCAAGCTATATACCACAAGACCTAGTAGCGTGCACGGCGCGGAGCGAGCGAGTAGCCAGCAAAGCAAGAATAGTGATAGGTTTCACAACACTATTGATCGACAAGACACATCGCCGCCACGGCAAACACTTCATAAAGACACATGTATAAGCAGACGGAATACAATACAGATAATGACATTGTAGCAACACACGGACACGACACTAGCACCGAAGTAAGCATCAAGACGTAAATAGTGCAGCTCTGAAAAAGTAAAAACTACATTGACATGTACATTGGTGTGCCGAGTAGTATCATCCTTGATCACCCATCCAACCAAGACGTTATCAGGTCCCAGACGCCGAGATCCCACGCCGAATGTGAAGTGCATCTAGCCTTGAACCTGTTGCACAAGGCACACACATTATGACAAAAAATGACATCCACTCCGATTATTTCCAGAGGCCAATCATAACAGAACACAGAAATGAAACCACGGGCTCAACAAAGTAAACGCAAAGGAAATTAGTTAAAATAATCCATGAAGTGCTATTTTAATTCCAGCGCTGACTGCAGTGTGGCGTCATGGCCCGATACCCGCTGAGCATAGACACAAACTCCATTTGACAGGGGCACGACATACTATTTTCAGTATTTTGGAATAAAGTCTGACAGGGGCGTAGCACCCGCTACGACTGGTACGACCATGGCCGCACCATTTTCGAAAAGTGTGGTCCGTCTGGAACGTGCAAAACCGTAATAAAAAATCAGGATCCATCGATATTTGCATATGCGCATCAGACCTTTTTCTAGACTCGTACTTGTAGATCTGTTATGCATCTGCAGTCGTACTGAGTACTGTACTCGACTCGACTGCACACTGCGCCAGAAGTTCCCAGAACGCAGGATTTTGGGTCTTTTACAAAATTTTCCCGGAGGGGGGGGGGGCGGACCCCCTCCAACACGGCCGTCCGCCACACCGACCTTCGGTCGTACCACTTCCAAAACCCCTCCTACGCCCGAGTCATAAAGTACAGCACTCCAATGACATGACGGACACCTCGTGCAAATGCGTGGTCTGTTCATCCGGCCAACTTGGCCACACATGAGAGTGTGTGCATGTACGCGCGCACGCAAGCGCGCACGTGCACACACACCATGTATTCGGTGCGTATGGCGTACCTGTTGCGGAGATAATGAAGATGGAATCATTATCATGATGTTACATGTACATGTACAGTGTATGTTTGAGTGTAAAGTAAATTTTATTTTATTACACATTTCTTCCACACAACTTTCTCCACATCTTCGCATTTCTCATAATCCATCCATCTACACTCCGTCTCAGTTGAGGAAAATTCTCCCAGGTATACACTAGTCACCACAGAGATGTGATGACATTGGGATGGGCCCCAAGCACGACTGCACTCTCCAGTTACAATTATAATTTATTTGTCCAGATTATCTGTGAAGACAAAATGCAATGCATAGCGGCAATCGATGGATGAAGAGAGAGTTTGTAAATACACATATCTTTCCACTTGTTCAGGAGCTTACCTTTTGGAGTTCACATCGTTTACACGATCTCTTATGCTGTCTTGCACCTTGGCTTTGTTGACCATGGATACGCCATCCCAGAAGACATTCTACAGGAGCTACTAATGCAGAGCGTTTTTCACGCTCGATCTACCTCGTCACGCCAATAAAATCCTCCGTGACACTGGCTACAGTCACAAGAGACGTCTCAGTAAGGTAATGAGCACGACAACACCGTCGAGATCAAGGACAAAGAGAAAACAAAACACTCACTGAAAACAGCAAAGAAGAAACGAAGAAATGTACACGATTCCTATATGTTGCCACTGACAACTGGTTCGGTGGAGACGACGCTACTTTTGTTTGTCCCCAGTGGGATCGTTGCTATGCGTATCGAAGGAACTGTGACGTCATCACTTAACAGCCCCATACATTTTGTATCAGACTATGAACAGTCTACTGCAGTACTGCTGTCTAGTAATGCATATAATGTTCCTTACATCAACAGAGCGCTAGCAAACTAGAGGTCAGAGTTCAAAGGTTCAGTCAGTTGATCCCTCACATTTTCCAGTCGCGCAGCAGAATACTTTCTGGTTGCTCGTCAAGACTTTCGTCCGTTCCTTGCAGTTCATTAGTAGTCTTGTTCATGTCCAAGGAACATCAGGGAGGAGGTTTTGAAACTCAGCCATAGGTACTGGACTAGAGTATTTGCATGTTGATGTTTTACTTCAGCAGTGCCCTTCCTCGTCGTGTAAAGTTTCAATTGAAATATTTCCAGCAATTCAGTTAGTCGGGTGGGAGCAGTTCGTAGTGTTTCTTGTCATCAATGGAAGAGAGCCGGAAGGGGACCATCCTAGACTGTGAGTAAATACAGCTTTCTACTCAATAGCTACGCTTTGCCGTCGTTAATCTCCTATGCTTTTGTTAGTATGAATGTCGTTTTTCGTGAACCTTCGTCCCTGTCCTAGTCTCGTGTCACAACGTGACGGCCATTCACTGACCTAAATTGGTTGTTTGTTGAGGTGTAGAGTAGTTTTCTTTCGTCGAGAGTTGTCGTAGGCAGTGGTAGTAATGAGGTGTAACATTTGTCGGTCGTTTCTGTAATTTTGTTGAAGAACGTAAATTGCATGTGTTGCAGTGTGTTGTGAAGACACCCCCGTGATATCGTTCATTGATCGTCTTCACCTCTTTCAGCTACAGTCAATGACAACCATATATAGCTGTATGTACGGTTATCGTGACGTTTGTTTGTGAATGATGGTTGCTAGGATACCTGTACCACGCTGTACTCTGTGGCGACAAATGTCATTACTTGCCACTGTCCAAATAAGGGACGCCTCTATGACGTCATGACGTGTGTGTCTGTGCATGTGCCAACGAAAGTGAAGAGGTGAAAATGTCATTCGTATGTTGTGTCTGTTTGTACGGTACAGATCTTGAAGAAACTGTGAAGAAATTTGCTGATGCAGTTTCTGATAAAGGACGAGCGATACATGAGATATGGGCGTTGGTGTTCAACGTCCTTCATCTCCTGCACAGCACTGGAGCAGAGAGAGTTAGATGGTCACCACCTGGTTGGGGAACAGACACATTCTCCTACACACTAGGAGTAAGTAGAGTGTTGATGTAATGTGTGTACATGTGTGCTCTTGCACGTGCGAGTGCCCGTGTGTGTGGGTGTGTCCACGTGTGTTTGTGCGTGTATGTGTCTATCTGTCTGTCTGTGTAGGTGCAGGCACCTGTGTGTGTGTGTGTGCACGTGTGCATGTCCGTGTGTACGTGTGTGTGTGTGTGTGTGATCACGTACCCGTATGTGTATATGCATGTCCAAGTGCTGACACACCGTCTTCTTCTCTGTACCATTGTCAAGTGACTGATGACCAGTGGAAATTGTTTCTGTGACATAACATTACAGGATGTGCAATTGCTGCAATATTCTCTCAAGTTGGAATAAAGTTATGACAATTTGACTGGTTTTGACCTCTGAGGTCAATCAGTTGGTTTCCTAACTCCTAATGGCATTGTACTGAGAGTATTGTTGCTGTCATTGTTGTAATTGTCGAATTGTTTCTTCTGTTTTGTATATCACATAGGTCACGATGATACTTGTTCTCTGCCATTGTGGAGAACATTTGAGTGATGAAATGATGCAAGGTCTTGTCGACTTTATTCTGGACGTCAAGTCAGTTGATGTCAATGAAGAAGATAAGACCGACGTAAGTTGTTGTGTTTTGGATTGTGACAAGAGACATTGTCTGTGTTCAGTATACTGTGCTGGTTCACTGCCATGTGTACGTCTTTGCTGGTGTCTCTGTGTGTACGTCTGTTTCCTTGTTGGTGTGTTTGGCCTGTGTATATGTACTGCATGTTCATCTGTGTGTTTGTGTGTGTATGTACGTGTGTGTGTGTGTGCATGTGTGTGTTTGTGCATGTGTACACGTGTGTGTGTGTGTGTGTGTGCATGTGTGTGTGTGTGTGTGGACATGTGTGTGTGTGTGTGTTCAGTACAACTGGACTCTCTTACACCATTGTGTATATACAGGCAATGCACGTTTAGCAAAACTGCTCATCGAACGCTGCGCTTGCCTCAACGCACAGACCAGCGAGGTAAGAAATAGTGTTAGTCTAGAGTCTGGTTGTCTCAACTGAATTCTCAGTTTGTATGTTCTTACATGTCTGTGTGTATGTCTATAAGACAATCTGTTCATCGTTCGTACTCGTATGTCCTTGTGTCCACGTGTGTTCATGTTTTCACTCTCATCTGTTCATCAGAAACGACATTATCATTGTACAACCTGTGTTATCTTGTAGGCTCACGTGTGTTCTTGTGCACATGTGTGTGTGTGTGTGTGTGTATGTGTGTGTGCCAATGGGTGTGTACTCACATGTGCACACAATGACTTGTAATTCTTCATGTTTGTGCATGGGCCTGTGGTCCTGCATGTGTGTTCATGTGTGCACGTGCATTGTTGTGTTTGTTCTAGTTGTCCAGGTCTGTGTCGGTGTGTGGTTGTAGTAGTTAGTGTAATGGTTGTATAGCAATACTCATCACATTCTCTCTTTCTCTACAGTCACGATGGACTCCACTGCACAATGCAGTCCTCAGTAACAAGATCAATGTTGTCAAGGTGATACTGTCACATGCCAGTGACGGTGTCACCTTGGATACCACACTGCGTTCCCGTGTAAGTATTTGATTGTGTGTTGTTGTGAAGTGAACAGTAACTACTCGGCCTTCTCACCTGTCCTGCCTCTCTCTCTCTCTCTCTCTCTCTCTCTCTCTCTCTCTCTCTCTCTCTCTCTCTCTCTCTCTCTCTCTCTCTCTCTCTCTCTCTCTCTCTCTCTCTCTCTCTCTCTCTCTCTCTCTCTCTCTCTCTCTCTCTCTTTCTTTCTCTGAATGGACAGAGTGTTTGATTGTGTTTGTTGGAACGAGTAAGGAGT
The DNA here is from genome assembly GCF_964019385.1 of Sycon ciliatum. Lineage (NCBI taxonomy): Eukaryota > Metazoa > Porifera > Calcarea > Leucosolenida > Sycettidae > Sycon > Sycon ciliatum. Next base: position 48,773,666 of record NC_088644.1, read on the forward strand.
GATGAGTTGTTGTTATTGTAACGAGTACAAGGAAGACATGCAGTTGTTCCTGACGAAGGGCTGTGATGATCATGTCTTTCCCTCCTCGTCATTGTTTCTTTCGGAGTTTTTTTGAAATTTTTCGAAGAGTGAAGTGAATGGAAGTGCTTGGATACAGTTCTAGGACAGGGATGTCAATGAGGGAGATGTTGTTTATCATGTGAGTTATTTCATGAGGTCATTGGCTAGTTCTCATCGTCGATAATGTGCTTGTTTTGCTGCATTGTTCATTTTCGTGAGATTGTAAATTTCTTCGTTTTTTGAATGAGTATATCTGTTGTTCACGGTTGTGCTTGTGATGTGTTGTTGTGCTACTCAGAGTGGTTACACAGCATTGGACATAGCAAAGTACTTTGGTCATGATGAATGTGTGCAGCTTCTCACACAGTATGAAGCTGACAAGGTATGTGTTTATTTTGTAGTTCATGAGTGAGTAAATATGTATGTAGTGTGTAGAGTGTGTAATGGTGGAGTATGGCTGAATCATCGACTGTCATTCAACCAGAAATGCCAACCAACTGGGTCTGTTTTGCGTACTCGGCCTTTTGATTTTCTGCACTTGTCAGTGTTTTGCGTGCTAACGTGTACTGACGTGTGTTGTCGGTTTTGACACACATATGCACACCGCCCTGAACTTGTACTGCAAGATAGATGTGACTTGTACCCACGACAGAATGTTTTGTGATGTCTGAAGTCGTAACATGGCAAGCACTCACTTTGCAAGGATATTCATTACTCAGCTTGTGCTTGCCATGCTACTACTACATGGTTACGTAAACAAATTCACGGTTCACGTGAGACTCGGCTGCAGGCTGAGTTTTCCGTTTCCGTAGGAACGCCACCACCCTCTAGGATCAACTTAGCTGATAATTCCTTCAAGTTTTCCCTTCTTTTGCTCAAATTCCGTATTGTGGATGTAGGAGTGATTTTCAGTACAATTACGGGAAAATACGGAATGTGGCCAGCACTGCTAAACTATTATTTGCGTGATATGGTCACGCAAACAACTCTTTACCAGTGTATATATATATACCTGTAGATTAGAGAGATTGAGATTCTATGGGGAGAACTGGGCACTGTGAGGATGTGTAGGGGCACATTGGGGGGGGGGGGCTGTGAGGATGTGTAGGGGCAGGGTGGGGGGAGCTGTGAGAATGTGTTGGGGCAGGGGGGTGAGGATGTGTAGGGGCAGAGGAGGAAGGGGGGGGGTCTGTGAGGATGTGTAGGGGCAGGGTGGGGGGGAGCTGTGAGAATGTGTTGGGACAGGGGGGTAAGGATGTGTAGGGGCAGGGAAGGGGGCTGTGAAGATGTGGAGGGGCGGGGGGGGGGGGGGGGGGGGGCTGTGAGGATGTGTAGGGGCAGGGGGGCAAGTAGGATGTGTAGGGCAGGGGCTGTGAGGATGTGTAGGGGCAGGGGAGGGATGTGAGGATGTGTAGGGGCAGGGGGGGGGGGGGGGCTGTGAGGATGTGCTGGTTGTAGGGGGGGGGGGGGGGGGGGGCTGTGTGGATGTGTAGGGGCAGGGCGGCGGGAGTTGTGAGGATGTGCATACATGTTTGTGTGTGTGGGAGAGGGGGGGGGGGGGGGTGCAAGAGTGTGTGTGGGGGGGGGGGGGGGGGGAGTGCACGTGTGTGAGTGTGGGTGTGGGTGTGTGTGTCTGTGTGTGTGTCTGTGTGTGTGTCTGTGTGTGTGGGAGAGGGGGGGTGCAAGTGTGTGTGTGTGGGGGTGGGGGGTGGACGTGTGTGTGTGTGGGGGGGGGGGGGTGGTGCATGTGTGTGTATGTGGGGGGAGGGGGTGCAAGTGTGTGTGTGGGTGGGGGGGGGGGGGGGGTGCACGTGTGTGTGTGTTTGTGTGTGCATGTGTGTGTGGGGGGGGGTGCATGTGTGTGTGTGAGGGGGTGGGGGGTGCACGTGTGTGTGTGTGGGGAGGGGTTGCACGTGTGTGTGTCGGGGGGGGGGGGGGAGGGGGCACGTGTGTGTGGGGGGGGGATGCACGTATGTGTTTGGGGGGTGGTGCACGTGTGGGGGGGGGGGGGAGGGTGTACGTTTGTGTGGGGGGGGGGGGGGTACACGTGTGTTAGTCTATCCTGACTATCCTGTAAACTTCAAGTAACTGAACTGACTATATTCTTGGTTTTTTGTCCAGGTAATCTATGGCCAGGCAAAGAAGAAAAAGCTAAACACACGTTCCAACTGACTCTGGTAAGTGCGAAACTGACAATTGATACTGCTTGTTCTTGACGGAAAATATACAGTCGTCGCTCTCTATTCCGGCACCTTTTGCAACGGAATTTTCTGCTGGATAAACAAGGGTGCTGGATTATCAAATCCTGTCCTCGCTTAACCCGGCCTACGTACTAACATACATGTTTGTGTCGTACGTCAAAACGCAGGGATTTTCCGCGTCAATCCAAGTACTTTGTGGAGTGCATGTCTATACAGTGCATAGGATATTCCCAAGTTTATGTTACATGTGTAGAATGCTCCCTGATAAGTAGTTCATGCACTGACCAAACTGACATAGCTGTGCTCCGGTACGGTATGCGATGTACAACTGCTGGATTAGAAAACCGATTTATGTGCAGTTTGAGCGTTTTGTTGCGGAAAATCGCTGCTGGAGGTGGAATTCAAGTGCCGGATTAAAGCGTAGAATATGAACTGAAAAAATCGGTTTTGCCAGAAAGTGTGCTGGTTCGCAAGGGTGCTGGATAAATAAATGCCGGATCAGAGAGGGACGACTGTAACCAGAAATTCTGAAGCCATCTTATGCCCCCACCCCACCCCCACCCGAACTGTCATCCGGCCTGTTGTCATCGTTACCGTAATGGTGGATTTCTCTGTCTTGTGATCAATATTGATTTAGCATAATAGGCTGATATTTATTGTACATCTCACCCCTTGGAGTACTGAATTAAACTGATTGAATGAGTGTGCGTTCTCTTCTCTTGTGATTTTGCTTTGTAAACAGTTGCCATGCCGACTCAGAAAGTTGAAACGTAGCCAGATGAGGACCCTAATTTACACGAAACCCGTGACCTGATTTTACATGTATGAACACGTCGCCATTTTCTACCGTGTGTAGTCAATTCTACGGCGTGTTGTCAATTCTACCGCGTGTAGTCAATTCTACCGTATGTGTATAATAATTAAACTGTACATTCTTGGTAAATTGCTGGACGTAGGCAGTAAACTTACCAGCTGATTGATTTTTTTCTTATATTACACATTGTCTGCTGAATACATTACATACATTATATTTTCCATACTTTTTACCGCTAAATTTCATGAATAATTCTGATTATTGCTCTCGCCTGGTGTATAAACTGCATACAAGTGGCTAATTGGTGTTCTATGCCTGTTTACAATGTGATGTAAGTCCATTTTTTCATTTTCTTCTTTAAGACATTCTCCGCATGCTCTGGTTTCCTTTCCATGTACCTGTAGGTGTGTTGGGTGTGACTAATATTGGAATGATTTGACTAAAGGTTGACTAGCCGTTGTGTACTTCTAATGACCCCTTCCTATGGTACATTACTGACTTTGTCACTGGCTCTGCTTTTGTTTTTTAATATCTACACATACCTGTATTGGAACCTCTGATAAGATGAACCCCATGGGAAACCGCAAGGTTTGGTTTTCTGAAACTTTAAAACTTGCTTCAAACTAGGCCAATGTTTCGGTCTGTGCTCCCACACCGACTCCGATAAATATGAAATCGGCTCAAATCGGCTTACTGTGTCGGGCGAATCCAGCTACCTGTTCACACACACACACACACACACACACATACACACACACACACACACACACACACACACACACACACACACAACCGCACACACACACACACACACACACACACACACACACACACACACACACACACACACACACACACACACACACACACACACATGCACACACTAGGCTCCGGCGGGTTATGCTCGCGAAATCATGGAATTATGCCGGCATAATCCGCCGGTGCCTAGCACACACACGCACGTACACACACACATACAAATTGACGCTCCGAGCGATTGTGTTGTAAGCATGTCTGTCACGCACGCACACCTGGCACACAGCTGTACTGGACCTTAGTTTTTTTTTTAAAGAATCCAACAGCCTCTTTTACTGGCAAAATGAAAAGCAACACAATGATGAGAAATCAAGAGGGGTAAACAATTTTTTTATCAAATCTGCTGACACACGCATACACACACATACACAAGATTTTAATGATACTCAGTACTTAATTAAACGGCGGAAGTTGCAAAGAGAGTTAAATCAATGCAGTCTTCGCGTTTGCGAGGACAGTAGACTGATCATTGTCGCGGCACATCCGCCGGGCACCGCGAAGGCAGGAAACACTGGAACGCAGGAGACCAAAACCGAGGCGACAACGCAGCAACGCCATCACCATTGCGTATGGCTCTCCGATTTTCTCTGCAGACAGAGCAGCAATTCGCTTGAGAAGAGCGGAAGCAGCTCGACCGGCTTCGCCAGCGGCCGAGAATACGACTGGTACGAAGGAGGCTCGCTCAACTTCTTGCACCCTCTGACCATACCTGCGACACTTCTCGCGCTCGTGGGTCGGGTAGCGAGCAGCGAGAGAAGAGGAACGGTTCCAAGGAGCAAATGGGTTAAACACCCGTATATCAAGATAAACGCGTTCAAACCGTCCCCCCACACGCCACTCGCCGCCACATCCAGACGGGCCTGATCCTCGTTGGGCGCCGTCCGGTAGCGGAAAAGCTCGCCGGTGAGGGGTTGGAGATGAGGCTCTACTTCTACGCTGTGTGCCACTTCTTCAGTTGGCCAGTGATGATGTCCCGTACCTCATTGTGGCGGAGCGTCGGGAAACCGACGGTGGGGAAGGAGAGAGCATGCTCAACAGAGAAGGTGGCACCACAGACACAAGTAGAAGGGAGCCGTGCCGGGTAACAGCCATACCGCAATGCCAGACCATCGCGAAAATCAATTTATTTTATTTTTAATGTAGAAGAGAAAAGGACATATGGATACGAGTTAAGAGTAACTCTCAATCACTGTAACATGATACTATATACAGTCAGAAAGTGCAATAACTAGGCACAAAACTGACAGAGTACTGAGACATTCGACTTCTGACTGTATATAGTATCATGTTACAGTGATGGAGAGTTACTCTTAACTCGTATCCATATGTCCTTTTCTCTTCTACATTTATTTATGGCTCAAAATCCGAGTTTATTTTTAATATATTTTAATTTTTTACTAAGGCCACAGCTTTCAATCATGACATGCAAAGTAGCGGTGCAGCATCGCAGGCATGAATCGTTGACGTTGTGACGGGGTCTGCTGTGCTCCACCGACCTAGGCCAGGGTCTCGGCTTCACTGCACAGCAAACGCGTCGATCTTCTGCTGGTCTCTCACTCTAGCTCTCAACGTGCACCGCAACAGACTGTGACAGCATGCAGTGCATGAGTTACACCCGGTGTACAGCACACCACCCAGCTGCATGCTCACCTGCGCGTGTGAATACAATGAGCTCTTAAAAATTATGTACCCATTCGTAGGGAGTTAGGGACACGTGGAGGGTATTGAGGTGAGAGAAATGTTTCGTCAGTGTCTGGGGCCATAGCCTAGATGGAGTAGTTCTGACATCGCTGCTCATAATCAATCCTAATAGCCGTGAATGTTGGCCTGCTGACCTGAATTTCGTTACGCTCTGTGGCCTAGCAATAATATACTTATCACATTCCTCCTTTCATGCAATTGTTTCCAGTACTTGAATTGTGTTCTACTCCCTTGTGGCCTAGATGAAAGCACACTCTTTTGTGGCTAAACACATCACTCAATCCTATAACGCACACCAAACGGTCTCCTTGCTGGAAAAAAACCCTCCGATTCTCCAGACATTAACATAGTTTCGGGCCTGGCATCATCAGGTCACCGAGTGCAGTCAAACAGTCCTAGAAAAGTCGATTGTGGTGGCTTGTTAATGCACTTTACGGTCCAAATGCAGCCTCTCCCAAGTGTTCTTCTATGCAGCCCCCATCTCACAAGTGTTATTTAGAGAGTCCTGTTGCATGCAGGTCAGCGCTCTTGCAACATCTGTCCACAGATTCAGAACAGAATACTCGCACTGTTCTCATTCCTCAACGTAAGATCACACATCCAACCACGTAAGATCACACATCCAACCACGTAAGATCACACATCCAACCACGTAAGATCACACATCCAACCGCGCACAAGGTCATGTCGACACTTCTGGAAAACGTATCAAACGTTTTCAATTGTAATTGAAGTTTCTTACAAATTCACCACAAACTGAGGTTCCCGTTAGCCAGCGGAGACCGGGATTCAACACTGTAAGGTGCAGCATTGTTACACATCAAAGGGCGCAGGTTGCCTGATGATCGCCTGATTGCATTGTGCAAGACACTCGGAGTTGCGACATACTCGGCAGTCTGCAAACGTCCTTTGTGTCCGTTGTCTCAGGTACAATACAACTACTGTAGTATCTTGTATAGAAACCTGTTTGGAATACAAGCCTGATTTTCAAGATACACTGTCGGCACATAAGCCTGGTTTAGTGTTTGTTTGTTTGTTTGTATTTATTTGAATTCGCCACTTCAAACGGGCAAGAACACAATACCATGCATGAAAGCGAATGTGATGATGGCTACGGCCATAGGGAGAAAAAAAGGATAAAATATGTCTAACGAGGAGGAGAATGAGAATGAGAGTTTGAAATGTTTCAGCGTAGAGAGATCGTGTGCGGCGGGGATCAACAGAAAGTGTTGACAATTTGACATACATGTACATGTACATAGAAACACGTGGTTTGAATAGAAGCCGAACAGTTAGTACTGATATCGGCTTATACGGCCATAAGCACCTGCTTTTATACGCGACATTACGGTATGTATATGTACATGTAGATGTCAGTAAGGCCTAAGGATAAAAGTACAGGACTGCATGGTAATCACTTGCCAGTGTGTACACGTACATGTATATGCGTGCTTGTGTGTGTGTGTGTGTGTGTGTGTGTGTGTGTGTACGTGTGTGTGTGTGTGTGTGTGTGTGTGTGTGTGTGTGTATGTACATGTACGTGTACTGCGTGTAACGTATGATGTACCGGTACATGAGAATTGTACACGTTGATCATCAGTATGGTACAGTAGTACAGTGCATGTCTGGTTCAGTCAGTATACTAGTAGCCAAGGAGTAGATAACACGCGATGCCAGTTTTGTTCATTACTATGATCACTATGATGTGATTAAGTTAAACAATTCCCTGGTCCACTGGACATAAGAGAAGGTGCAGCGAAGCGTGGCACTAGCCACTAGCCACTGACCTAGGGTCGCTATTGAGTACTGACCTAGGGTCGAGCGTATATCGGTGTCAACTCCCAGCACATTGCACCGATCCCCTGAACCCTATCATGACACCAAACTGGCAACAACACCACCGTCATGATCAACCAGTACGTACACAACCCAAACATGCTTTAGTGTAGTTGAGGGTAGTTTACTGTGTGAGCTAGGTATAGGATCAGTTTATCGTGTCTCATGAGGTCGCGATCTATAAGTCTATAACACTTCTAAAACGGGGCATGCTTTACCCGTTTGGGAAGCCACTGTGTCACCTCCGTAAACAGGACGATACTACTCGTTTCCTTACATGGACGACTCACTTTGTAAACCTTTTCTTAGTCAAGTGGTGTGCTCCACTAAACCTTTTCTTATAATCACACAACTTCCGAGAACAGGGACATATCAATAAAGAACACCTTGTTTTAGAATTGCGATCAACAGAACGAGCGGAACCGACATTTCACAAAGGCTTTTATTGTATTCAAAAAACGAGTGGATACGAAGGCAGTGAAGAACATGGAAGAAAGAAAAAATGTGATATGGAGAAAATGATGAACAAAAAATGGTTGGCCATGGTGTCATATCTTGTGTCACATTATTACTAGTAGTCTTTACAAGTTCGTTAAGCGCTTTCGCAGTTTTTCCTGTTATTACCTTAGTGCTAGGATTATCATTTTCATAGGTGTTGTTTCTTCTCACTCCATTTCTCTTTATTAGTACCTTTCTGGATTGTTTTTCATTAGTACAACGTAGCTTCCTGAGGAGTGTTGTGCGAAAACTAGTTCGAAGTACGATTTTTTGTTCATCATTTTCTCCATATCACATTTTTTCTTTCTTCCATGTTCTTCACTGCCTTCGTATCCACTCGTTTTTTGAATACAATAAAAGCCTTTGTGAAATGTCGGTTCAGCTCGTTCTGTTGATCGCAATTCTAAAACTATTGTCGCCTCGACGCCTATTTACCTTGTAATAAACAAGAGAAATTCTGAGCTTATGTCTGTTACGAGGGTTATTATTATTATTATTATTTGTTTTACATCGGAAGCTCAACAGTGCAGCTGCACAAATATGAAGAGGCCGATGGGACCAAAAAAATATATAAAAAAAATAAACAATGTATATACATCAGTGTAAATGTTCATACATCAGTGTAAATGTTCAAATGTTTAGAAAAAAAGGGGGATGAGTGGTGAACATAAAGAGAAATGAAGAAAAACGTATGCTGAATGAACCTGGGCAATAATTATACATGTACCTGGTGAGAGACTAAACGTTGCCAACGTTGTCAAACAAAATTGCACGATATCGTTCAAACCAAACTGGATCATCCAATAAGCGCTTAAAACCACGATCGAACTGAGAGGTAAACAAAGAGGATTTCAAGTCATTAGGTAGAGCATTAAAAAACAGAGCAGCACGAAGCACAAAGGATTTTTGACCGAGTGTTGTTCTGCATTTTAAATAAGGGATATCATGTGTGTCGCGATTACGCGTGCTCCGGGTAGATTGCGGGGCTGGGAATAACGATGTAAATACAGGCAAAGGGCGAAGAATATGATTAATGAAAATGAACTTCCCAGTTGACACCAGAAAATAGTAGTCCAGGGGCTTAACATCAAGGGTTTTCAGAAGACCAGAAATACTGCCCCGGCTCGAAGCCCCACAAGCCGCTCGGATAGCTATATTGTACACGCTTACTAGAAGATTGTGATCCTTTGCAGTAATGAGTGTGATGAAGGAACAGATGCAGTACAGAATGTCAGGAAGAACGACAGACAGGATGTACTGGCGGCGTGCAAGTTTGCTCAGTTGCCGGAAGGTGCGACGTAAGACACCCACCATCCGGGATACTTTTCTAACAATTACATTGATATGCTTGGTCCATGACAGGCAGTTGTCAACTTGGATACCAAGGAGACGAGTTTCGGTCACAAAATTAAGTGGCTCACCTTGAAGGCTAATGACACTTGGGTGCGTCGTGGGGTTTCGGCCGGGGGAAATTGTGCCATGGGGCACTGAGATCTCACCAAAACAGTTTGCATTTTGATATCACATTGTGATTCGCAAATTGATTTGTGTCTGTTAGTTGGAGAGGTAGATCTACTAGATGCGAAAATGCAACAACATGGCAGACATCCAGCGTGGAGTTGTAAATATTTGACTCCCGCCTGGAATGCGCGATCCCAGCAGCGTTGTTCCGTACTGACTGGATCATCGAAATCCAAACGGGTATCATTTTACTAACGGTACCTGAGATTAACGAGCGGATACCCAGGTACCCAGTACACCACTAGAACAAAACCAGCGGGTACCCAGGTACCCAGTACACCACTACGGCACTAGAACAAAACCAGCGGGTACCCAGGTACCCAGTACACCACTACGGCACTAGAACAAAACCAGCGGGTACCCAGGTACCCAGTACACCACTAGAACAAAACCAGTTCTTCATCAACACATACATCTGGTGTTTAGGTCTGTACACGTGCTTGAAGCGGCCCACAAGTAAATCAAATAATGGCTTTACCTTTATCAGACGACCATCCTGGCTATCGGCTTCATTGTTTGTGAAGGGTATGCATTGCATAATGAGTTGGAAATGGTTACGCGTCATGAGGGCCTGAAATCCAGGTGTGCCGATCGTAGCTTCAGAGCTCCAATAATAGGTTCATTTTAGGCTTGTACACCAGACCACTCAGTAAGTACAGGGCAATAAAATATCTTCATTCCCGTAGCTATGCAGAAGACGTTACTTCAGTAACGTCTGGCGCTAGCCAGGCTCCACACAGCTTTAATTTGGTATTTGTTGTTTGTGTCATGCCTGGCGCTATCCCTTATCTGTCCCGTACCGTACCGTACCATCAAACACAGCTGGCCACATACAGCTGGCCGCAATATTCAAATAGGGCTTTCAAACATTTAGACTTTATTTGAAGGATTCTCCAAAAGTAAATGGATACTTATCGGGGGAGTTTCCTGGAAGGGTGGATGAGACGAAAGGGAAGTGAAAAGGGAGAAGGGAAAATAGTACTTAGCAGAAACACTGCTCAGGGAAACTACAAACGCAAGATCATAACGTGAAGCAACTTGGAAGAATGAGTATGAATGCGAAGTGTATGGGGGAATGCATGTAGGGCGATAGTGCGGGTTCGAATCCCAGATTAGGCCACCCTTTGTTAATTCATAGTTTAACGTCCTTTTTTTCGCGAAAAGGTACGCGGGAGGGCGGAAAAAAACAAAAGCCCATTCCAAAAACTGGAAACCCCAATCAAACATTTTGACCAGTAAAGCATGTGATATTATACAATATTTCTGGGTCTAACGGCACTTGCAGGCATAGAACAACACTCTTTGATGGTACATTGGAGCACATGCCTGATGAATCCAACAAAACAGGTACATAGCATGGAGTTAGCATGTCATGAATTCATTACATCAGGATTTTTACTAGGACACACACCGTACGATATTTAAAAGCCAACAAAAAAAGAAAAAGAACACAAGACAAAGGCATGCCCGGGAGGCAAGATTATAAGTTTAAAGGGGAAGTATACCCTAAAATCAAATTTTCATCAGTTGTAGTCTTCTGGGTGCTGAGTCGAATGGTCCTGGTCCGAGGTAGCTGCGACGCTCCCTTCCTACTTGAATCCCAATCGAACTCGCGCACTTCCACCGAAACTGGGTGACTGCGCCCTACTAGATGGGGATTTGTATGCAAAATGTCACTAAAAGCGCCATTTCGTTCTTATAAAAGCACGGATGACCGCGATTGGGCCATATGTTGTAGTCTTTTGGACGCTGAGTCGACTGGTTTTGGTTCGAAAAGGCTGCGATGCAGCGTTCCTCCTTTATTCCCAATCGAACATGGTTGAACAAGCGGCCACGTGCTCCTGGGTGCCCAAATCACCTGGTCACCGCGCCAGCAGGCGACAACTTTCACACCAAGGTTCAACTCGAGTTCAACTCGAGTGACAGGACTGCACCCAAAAAAGGTCAAACAGGCTAGTAAGTTGTACCCTGCAGGCACGGTGACCAGGTGCCTGGTGTACGCAGGAGCACGTGACCGCTTCTTCAACCATGTTCGATTGGGAATAAAGGAGGAACGCTGCATCGCAGCCTTTTCGAACCAAAACCAGTCGACTCAGCGTCCAAAAGACTACAACATATGGGCCAATCGCGGTCATCCGTGCTTTTATAAGAACGAAATGGCGCTTTTAGTGACATTTTGCATACAAATCCCCATCTAGTAGGGCGCAGTCACCCAGTTTCGGTGGAAGTGCGCGAGTTCGATTGGGATTCAAGTAGGAAGGGAGCGTCTCAGCTTCCTCGGACCAAGACCATTCGACTCAGCACCCCGAAGACTACAACTGGTGAAAATTTGATTTTTAGGGTATACTTCCCCTTTAAGGTCATGATCGGCACACTGTGAAACTACACAATCATGTATTTACAACTTCGCATATTATTGGTACTACTACTTTCTTGTTTTTTTTTTCGGTCGGAGGCAAAAAGGTACGCGGGCGCGGACGTTAAACAACGAAAAAAGAAAGGGTGGCCTTATGCCTAAAAAAAGAGGAGAATTGAAAAATTTATAACATCCTTATGCTTTTTTTGCCCAGGTCATCAATGCAGTAGACGGTGTCGTATTATCCTCGACCGTACCTGTCCCGTACCGTACCATCAAAGACGGCTGGCCACAATGCATATTCAAATAGAGCTTTCAAATGCAAGATCATAACGTGAAGCAACTTGGAAGAATTAGTATGTATGCGAAGTGTATCGGGGGATGCATGCAGGGCGATAGTGCGGGTTCGAATCCCAGGTTATGTCTTAAAAAAAGGAGAAATTTATAAGAATTTATAACATCTCTATGCTTTTTTTTGTCTAGGTCATCAAGGCAAAAAAGCATAGCGGAGGGCCGGCCCTGAGCTTCCAAGCTCTCTCGTCTCTGCTCCTGTCACTGGCATGCAGGAAAGCAGGCTGAAAAATGGCCCGGCCGTGGAACGGGTTATGCACTGCGCCGTATACTGGTTCGTTTCGGTGACGCCAGCTGCCAGAATTACAGTACATGTACTTGGTCCGACTTATTAAAATGTGCGTTTCACTTCGAACATCAACCAAACAAAATCAAATAATCTCAGGACAGAATAAACTAGTGTTGAAACGATCTCACCGGATACTCGTTAGCTCGCTCGCCAGAAACTCGGCTCGTTTGTGCAGCCAGCTCGTTTGCACTAACGAACACCGTACACCGTACTCCGTACACATGGCAGTACATGTCGACCGGGGAGTCGTAAACTATTTTACGACTCCCTGGTCGATCGAGAGTCCAGTCCCGCGCAAAGTGAAAATCACTCGCAGTTACAGGTGACTGTATGCCTGCACGACACTTGAGTTGTTTCAGTTGTCGTTGCAGCTTTGGTGGACTCTACTGATGTCTTGTTCCGCATCTGCTGACCTGTCGCAGGATATGCTTCGGTCACCTCTCCATTCGAGTGAAAGTTACGCTCAGTCGTTTGGAAGTTTTCTCCCGCGATGCAGCGAAGACCAGGGCTACTTGCAATCTTTGCAAAACGGTCTATTCTTACAAAGGCTAATCGACGACGGCGCTGAAAAGACATCTCGACACCAAACAGCAGTCCAAAGTGAAGCAGCAGCAACCCCAAATGCCGGCGGTGATAATTGAACCAGCTGAAAAAAATCGAACTAAAACTTCGAAAAAAAATTATTCCAAAAAATATTCATATTTGCCACATCAATGAAACTCGTTAGCTCGCTCGATAGCTTGCTCGTTAGTGGAACTGATCGCTCGTTTGTTATAGATACGCTCGTTTCAACACTAGAATAAACTTTCCAGCTAACACTATCATTCAGTTGTCAATTTGTGATGTTGAAGAAGAAATGGCTCCAACTCCAAACGAGGCAGCGGCTCAGGATCCTAGTCGACTCGAGCATTTTGCGTCCAAATGTTGTCGTCAGAGGACTCCTGTTGCTTCTCGCGCAACACAGAGAAGGCCTGGTGCTGAAATCAACACCCCGCTGCAATGGGACGGATTGTCACGGAGTACCAGAACCTCCTGGGCGATCGTTCTCGAGTGCCTCCTGGCGGATTGAAATCGCTGCAATCGCTGTTTCCTTGGCAGAATTTCAGCGAACGCGTCATCCAGAAACTCGTGCAGAAAGCACCAGCATCGCTCCGTCCAGTTTGCTGATCTCTCTCGCAGTCGTTCACGATGTGGCGGTCGACGAATCAAGATCACAGAAGAGATCGTCGAGAAGTAAGTTGATCGAAATAAACAACCGGCCTTGAGGTCGACTTTCAGGCGACAACCTGGCTGGAAAACTGAAGCGCAGAAAGGGTGAATTATCCGGCGGATACGGTGCGGAGTCCTCGGATCCGCGCGCGGAGCCGCGATCGCGATGCGTCACAAGATCGCCTGTCTCCGGGGCCAGTGGATTCGTGAAACAGGCAGGGAAGAGCATGCATGGTCTGACTGCATGACATGTCGACACAGATCGGACTCAGTACGCGCGCGGTACACGGTGGTCAGAAGTGATTTTTTCATAATAAATGCGTGGTGGTTTACTTGTTCGCCTCATTTGAAGGTGTCGTGGGAGCTTCAGGCTAAAACACCGACAGCCACCATTCTGGTAGTCGCACTGCATGAGGAGGCGAAGTCGATCGTGGAAATCGTGCCTATGGAGTGAAAAAATCAAAGAAGCGCAGTGTAGCTTGGAGAAGATGAAAAAAATGTCGACGTTTTGCAGGTTGACGCACTTGCAGATGCGCCCTGAGACACCAGCAGCAATGAAAACTAGAAGGTCAGGCCAAGAAACGACACAGTAGTTATCTATCTACCGTCTCTTCGTTGATTTTTTAGTACAGGTGCTCCTTAAAATACATAATGCTTGAGTTTTGAAGTGAAACGCACATTTTAATAAGTCTGACCAAGTACAAAGTAAAAGTTCAAAACCCAGTATGCTGTGGCATCATCTGGTGGCTGCACTGGGATTCCAGGCCGTGCAGAGAATTCAGGAATAGTAGGTTTGTCATTCTTGTCGTCCAAGCTGCATCGTCACGTGCTGCAGGAGAATTGTCTGGTTCTTGAACACAAGTTTTTGCATCAAAAAATATTTCCTCATGATCAGCGTTCGTGTCTGCATCCTGCGCTGGCGTAACTTGTGCTGCTGCGCCCTGCTCAAGTTCGACATCGACATCTCCGATATCCTCAGGGCTGTCCAAGGCGACCACGGCAGTAGGTACGACATCCACCACGGCGGACACGTCGGCGAAATTTGTCCCGTCACGATCGCGCGGCTATGTCCGCATCTGAGTCATCGCCTTCACTATCGCAGCTCCAGTCATCACTGTCCGAGTCCATGATGGACTGGATCACTTATTCTTCAGCCGACATGCGGCGTCTCGCCATGTCTGAGTGACAGCTAAAGTCAAGAAATTGTTTCGGAATCGAAATTATGTTTTTCGAGCGCGCTCTGAATGTACGAGCCCGCGCCCGTACTTTGAAACACAGTGTGAGGTCTTATTCAGTAGGGGGAAACCCCTAGTTTCCCCTTCGAAGAGCCATAATCAGCCACGGTCTGTGACTGGTGACTAGTGCGGTACGAGGACGAGACATGCGTGTATGGTCGCACGTTTGGCTGCTGTTTGCTAGCCCTGTGGGTGCGCCAATCTCCAGCATAACGATGTGCAAAGTCATGATGCTGCACTGGTCCGCTTCTTCTGTCCTGGTTTCACAACCCTGTGCATTACAGCCTTAAGCAAAACCAGCTCAGGCTGAGAGATCCCTCCGGAGCTCCATCTTGTCCACAGTGCGCTGAGCCCACTCAGATCGGTCATGGTCTTTATTATTGGCATGCCAAAGACTGCGCATTCTGAGCCCACTCATCACATCGGGCATGGTCTTTGGCATGTCTCTGGCAGCAGTGCTTGCCTTGACTGCTGTAGGCCTCGGCGGGTAATGCCAGTTATTTCAGCTCAAAATGCTTTTAGCATTGCTAGTTATTCGGTGATATAATGCTCGTTAGAATGCTAATAGACCAATCCCGAAAAGATTGTCTGGGTTCGTGAAAGGGGGCACGCGCGCAAGCCAGCACGTGTGAAGTGCATCGTTTTGTATTCAGTTTGTGTGTGTCAGCTCATGGCGGAGGAGAGAGAGACTTTTGCTCGCCGAGCTGAAGCTAAAGGATTTGATGGAGTCCTGCCAGCAGCTAGTCAAAGGACCTTCGGTACCTTAGGCAGACCCTGACGGAGTTTGGAGGCCAGATAGCTCTCGGTGAGGAGAGAAACATTCGCGTGGCGATCGACTCTCCGTAAAAAATGCAAGCTACATAGCGCCGACATCCTGCAACAGCTACGATTTCAGCTAACTTCTCGATCTGCTGCTTCACAAAGTTCAACTATTTACAAGTCCTGACTGTTGTAGTCTGAAGCTGGAGTCTCATCGCCCACTTACAGGTAGCTTTTGGAGCTGATGAATTTCCCGACTTGGACTCCTTCCGCAAACTCTCGCAACATTACTACAGTGTATGCTGTGTTTCCGCACGCTCGTGTCAACATGTCACCTATACTGTACATGTACCGGGTCGCGGAGGAGCCTGACGACCTCCGCTGACTCCAGGTTTCCGAAATACTGCCGTCGTCTTCGTTGATGTCGCTGGTGACATTCTCCCCTTGCAGGACGTGCACATAGTTGTCGTCCCGGGGGTAAAGACTATGTTGTCTTTCGAAATAGTTCTTCATCACGCTCGCGCGAATGATGTTTCTCATCATGAACTCGTTCCGACGGTGTGACACGGGGATGGTCTTTGGCGGGGCACTGGCTTGGCGAAAACGATATCTTCTTGTGCAATATAACATTGATCGGCTTCAGATGAGTACAGTCACTTCGTGGTTGGTCCTATAGGAGGGCAGCTGCCAGGAAAGAGGCAGGACTCATCGAAGACGAAGCGCTCGCAACAAACAATAGCACACGAAATATCTCGTAAGATTTAGGGCCTATCGCTTTGAGCCACAGCGCTCACAGCCTTGCCTACTTCATCAAAGTGAGCTCTACATGTTCGTTGACCTCTTCACACTACACAGAAGAGCAAAACAAGGATTATGTCTTAGCATTTCAACTCCAACAGCAGACCATTACCAGTGCGAGAGAGAAAACTACAAAGGGCTTCGCTTTCTGTCGCATCGTCTCTCTTGCATGCAACTAACGAGAAAATCGTGTTTTTACCCTCGCATTCACACGCGAACTATCAAACACGTCCTGTGCCGCATGCTGATCAGGTAGTGCCATGTATGTGTTGTACAGTGTACTCTCAGTTGACATGCCCCCTTTCGAACCCAGACAATCTTTTCGGGATTGGTCTATTTGGACTTGTAATGCTAGTTGAAAAGGCAATGTGAACCACTCATATGGCATGGTGTCATAATGTAAGTCACACTGCACGGAATACTGCTATTGGAAGTACCTAGTAATTTAAACAGTAGATTATATGGTGATGCTATTTCAAAATGATGTGGAACTGAAGTTGCTATCATGAACTAGCAGTGAATAACAGTAAATCAGAACCCTACGTCGACAGCCTTCAAAGTACTTTGAGGGTGCATACGGAATGCTATTTTGGAAATTTAGTATATTGTGTGGTATGAAAAAGTACAATATAAGTCAACGTATCACTTCGTGGAATGAGTCAATCAGCACAGTGGGCAACTAGTGCATGAGTATAGGTAATCAGTCCAGACACCAAGACTTGGTGATTCATTGCAGCAATCCATTAGCAACACAATGGGGCATAATACTGGCACCCAGTGAACACACTGTCACAATAGTAGGAATGTTACTAACCCTCGATATGCTTGCTCCTTTGGCTTTGGGCAGTCGTGCGCATGCCTCACCGGGCTCATCCTCCACCTCTGCCTCGTTCTTGTCTTCCTTATTATCCTCCTCTGTCTCGTACTCATCTTCCTCACTCTCTTCCTCCGAAGAATCAGAGACTTCTAACACATTTCCATTTGATGTACTAATGGTGCAAGCAAGCCAGCACTGCATGACTCTTTGAATAGGAAAGACAAGGTTTCTTTCCGTTTCCCATGATGGCATCAACGTGGTACGTCTATACCTAGCAGCTGCCACTAAGATTCGCAACAAGAGACGCATGTTGCGAAGTCGCAGGCTAACGTTTAAGCAAAACTGCCAAAAGCCGCTGGTACAAAGTACAGTGGGTCGTTACTTTATTATTCTTTATTTCCACGATGGCCCATGGCCAATAAGGAAGATAATATGATTCAAATCAGTCCAGAATCATATAAAATCAGTCTAGCAAGTAAGGAAACCAACACATTGCAGGGGGATGGGGTCACGATGGGGTATAGTGTGAGCTACTACAGGAGCATATGGATGATAGAATGAGGCTAGACGCCATTGATTTAAACGCATGCTTGCTATTTGTTTCACGCAGGTCGGGAGGTAGTTGGTTGAAATTGTGAAGGGATAGGTTGATGGGAGAGTTGGTGTGTCGGTATGTGTGTGATGTTCTCAATGTGTATGTTCTCATGTGTCGTAGTGCATATGGCTGCTCTGTGATTGGTCGTGCAAGGTGAGGCTGTTGCAGGTGAAGGGGAGCGCGGATGTACTTGATGTTGTGGGCAAGAGTAACCTGTCGTAAGAGTTGCCGGGAGACTAATGTGGGGAGTTGGAGATGATGAAGAAGTGAGCTGTGATGGACTGGTGCAAAAAGGGGGATCCGCAGGCAGATACGGGCTGCTCGTCGCTGAACGCGTTCTAATTGGTCCTTCTGTGTGCGGGTGGTGTTGGATAACACGAGACTGCCGTACTCTATAACCGAGCGAATGTAGGCGGTGTAGATTACGAGCAGACTGGGGGTGTTAAGTTGGCCTCGTGTTTTACGAAGTTGGTGAAGGAGTTTTTTGGATTTGTTTATTATGTGCGTGATATGTGAGTTCCATTGGAGGTTGTTTTGTAGTATGATTCCAAGGTGACGGTGTTCTTTGACTTGCTTTAGGGGTGTGCCATTAAGAGTGATGTTGAGTTGGTGGTTTGGTGTGAACGACAAGGTAACGGTCTTTGAGGCATTGAGGAGGAGGTGCCATCTGCGCAGCCAGGTTGCGGCAGCTGAAACGGCTGACTGCAGGGACAACTCCGATGTCAAACGGCTCTGGTGTGTTGCGATGAGCGCCGTGTCATCTGCAAATTGGCTGCACTTTGTGTTCGAGTTGGTGCAGGCAGAGGGCAGGTCAATGGTGTAGATCAAGAACAGCAGGGGGCCTAGAACGGATCCTTGGGGCACCCCTGCTGGTATGGCTTTCCACTCACTGAAGGCGTCGCCGACACGAACACGTTGACGGCGATGGGTGAGGTAGCTGACCATCCATTGCAGGGCGGTATCTTTCAGGCCGAGGTGTTGCAGTTTCTTGAGGAGACCGGCGTGCCAGACTCTGTCGAAAGCCTTCGAGAGATCAAAAAAGCAAGCTGTGACGGAAAGACCTTTATCTCGGCTCTCGGAAACCTCGTGCACGAGTCTGGCGAGCTGGAGTTCGGTGCTATCATTGGCACGAAAACCGGATTGATCCACTGGGAGGAAGGGTGTGACGTGCTTGTAGAGTCGCTTGTGGACGATCCTCTCCTGCACTTTACTGATAACGCTGAGAAGTGATATAGGCCTGTAGTTTGTTACCAATGACCTTTCGGCTTTCTTGTATAGTGGGCTCACAGTGGCATCACGCCAGTCCTGTGGTTGTTCACCTCTCCGAAATGACTCATTGAAAAGTCGGGAGAGTGACGGCGACAGCTCATGCGCCGTGGTCTTGAGGAGTCTTGTTGGGATGTCGTCAAACCCAGGGGCTTTGCAAGGATTAAGGGCTCCTAGGAGCTGTTCTACCTCGGCGGGTGTGGTGGTGATTTGGGCAAGCTCTCTCTCGCCGGATGTTGGTAGAAGGATGTCGGGGACTGGCTCGTTGTCAACTGAGACGGACTTCTTGCTTTCTGAAATGAAGAAGCTGTTGAATGCTTCTGCCTGCTCTAAGTTCGATGTGAGCTTCCTGCCATCATGGTTCAAAGCTGGCATTTCCTTTCTTGGTGAAATTCGAAGGGTCTTCATAAGTTTGTAGAGGTTTGGGCGGTTTGTATGGGTTTGGTCACAGTGGTTGTCGGCATTGGCTGATTTATGAACGAATTTGGACTTGGCGCTGCGGAGAAGAGTTGTTGTCTTGTTTCGCTGAGTTGTGAACTGGTCCCAGTCTTCAGCCGTCCGTGTCCGGAGGTATTTCCTGTATAACCTGTGCATTGTACGGATATTATTAAGCAGATCAGGCGTCATCCATGGGCGTTTTTGAGACACTGCAGATGATCTAGTCAACCGGAGTTGAGTGCAGAACTGGTGTGCGGGCGAAGCAGAGTGTCACGCCAGAGCGACCACAGTTCGGTCAGCGAATATGACGGCAAGTCAATGTCGGGTGGCAGGAGTTGAGTATACGCTAGCGCTTCTCTCAGGGCGCCAACGTTCTCTGAATTCCAGTTCCAGGTCCAAGGTGGCAGGTTACGTCTGCCACACACTGTATTGTAGAGCTCCTGTTTCATTCAGTAATGCACACTCATGAAGTGAGAAAATGACACTTTTGGGCGCTAATGCTTGTTTTGGCTCCAAATCTGGGAACAATTCTGGAGCATTGCTAGTTCTCAAAACGATGCTCGTAATGCCAGTTACAATGCTAGTGTAGTGTCTGCCAACCTGTTCGTGTCTGAAGCACTTTGGACTTATACCAGAAAGTGTAACAGGCTGACAGCACTAGCGGGAGGAACTTGCAAGCTCTGAGGCTTCACAACTCTTTACTCTCGAAATCAATTCCACACAGAACTGAGAAGAATCAGCGGGTTATATAGGCCAGGGAGAGAGAGCAGCTGGGAGTGAGGGCAAAAGAAAGCAGGAGGACAACGGGACTCGAAACAGTGTGGGAGGATGAATGGACTTAAAGAGCGAGCAACATTTACACAACAGGAATGCAATCTAAAAGTATGGAGGAAACTAATGTGAATGGCAGGCAGGGTAATTGGGCGTGAAGGTTACTAAGAGGACAAGAGGACAGCGGTTGGAAAAGCCATTTGACTGTGTGCGAGCTAGGACATGGATTCTGGGAAGACATCTGGCAGAAGAAGAGAAGCTGAAGATGTCTTAGAACTAGTAATCAAAAGAGTTAGTGATGAGGAACGGGCTATAGGAATCAATGTAATGTAGTACAGCATGAACGGGTGCTACAGCTACAGGTCATGCGACATGCCGTACCGGTCTGCAGGCAGGGTTGTCTAGTACTAGTAGTAGTCCTACTTCAAAGTGAGTGGTTGCTGGGAGAAGCACTTAGCATGTACATGTGAACTACAAGTAGCTAGTAATACCAGGAGGTTGTGTGATGACTGTTCAGTGATACTGATAGAGCTAGAGATACTACACTCGCCCCTCCTCCGGCTCCGTTGAGACACGTCCTCGTGTCTATGGCCCGGGTGTTCGTGAAAAGACAGACACATGCATCTAGAAGTAATTCGGTGGACGGATGAGCTGGCAATTGCGGAGATTGTATGGAGGTAAAGCAGGGGGTGGCGGCAGCTGAGGTGGCGGAGCATGGAGAACGGGTTGATCGTGATCTGGAGGGTGGATGACAGGCGCATACTGAATTGGGTTCGGCGGTGGTGCTGGACGTGGAAGAAAGCGTTTGAGACGGTCAGCATGTACAACCTGGCGACGGAGTGTGTTTGGATCTTGAACTTGGATGGTGATGTCATCGATGACACGGGTTACCTGGTAGTGTCCAGTTCAGTACCTATGGAGTTTTGCTGATGTGCCTTGGGGAACGACAGGGCTGTAGAGCAGAACAGAATCACCGGGGTTGTATGCAGTAGGAGAACGGGCGGTATGGTCATAACCATCTTTCTGGCGTGTAACGGCGCTGGCGTTGTTTTCGCGGGCAAGTTTGAAAGCATACTGAAATGATGATTTCAGGGCTTGGACATACTCAGGGTGCTTGGTGGGCTGGCGGGAGGTCGTGAAGGAGGTCGACGGGGATGGTGGCTTCTCGTCCGTACATCAATCTGAACGGGGTGAAACTTGTGACCGAGTTGTGGCTCGTGCGGTAGGCGAACAGTACTCGTTGTAGGTGGAGGTCCCAGTCAGTGTGTTTCACGACACAGGTACTACTGAGAGAGCATCTTCTCGAGAGTGCGGTTGAATCGTTCAATAAAGCCATCTGATTGTGGGCGGTACGGTGTTGTCCGGGTCTTGTTGATCTCGAGGAGTTTGCAGACGTGCTGGAAGACATGTGACTCAAATTGCGGTCCTTGGTCAGAATGAAGCGAGAGGGGAACACCATGGCGACAGATGAAACCATCCACTAGACATGTAGCGACTGTAGTGGCGAGAGTGTCCTGCAGGGTATAGGCTTCGTACCATTTCGTGAAGTAATCCCCCACTACTAGAATGTAACGGTTACCTCTAGCAGTGACAGGAAGTGGACCCATGAGATCAATACCTACTCGCTGGAGAGGGAATGAGGACTGGTGTGCTTTGAGTGGCGCTCTTGGGCGAGGTACAGGAGCTTGAAGTTGCTGGCACTGTGTACAGGTCTTGACCCAATCAGTTATATGGGCCGTCATGTGAGGCCAGTAGTACCTTTGACAAGCACGGACCAGTGTGCGCGACGTGCCGAGATGTCCGGAAACGGTAGAGTCATGGATAGCGTGGAGGGCTTCATCACGGAGAGCTGTGGGGAGAACAAGCTGCAGGATCACGGTGTTGTCATCATTTACATAGCGTCGATGAAGGAGTCCATTGTGAAGGAGAAGACGGTTAGACTGGGTCCACAGGCGAATAGTAGCAGAGCTGACATTTTGCAGACGGACATCACCCCTGACGGGAATGTCATTGTTAGAGAGCCATTGATGGACAGGTTCAATATCTGGGTCGGCTGTTTGAGCAGCAAGCATGGCAGCAGTAGTCCAGGCTGGTAGCCAAGAATCTGGGTGCGCGGGTTCTTGGATGATAGCATCGCAAGCAGGGTGAGCAACAGGCAGGGGTAAGCGGGATAGAGCATCAGCAGTAACATGGGCTTTGCCAGGGCGGTGTTGAGCTTCATAGTCAAAAGCACCCAGTTTTTCAATCCACCTAGCTACAATGCCATCTGCATCTGAGGATACGCTAGGCGTCCCAGTTCCCGGACTGCCTCACAGTATGCACCCAAGGACTCTTTGTCCTGCTGTCGGCGAGCTTGGATTTCGGCACGGTGCAGGTCTCCTCGTTGGGGAGGCGCGAACCTGGCCTGCAGTGCCTGGGCGAGGGCTTGTAGCTGGGCCCTGGCGTACGGCTTGAGGGAGGGCCTGGTAGAAGAGAAGAGCCTCGCCTTTCAGAGCCAGGGGCAGGAACTGGACTGATTCCTGAGGCGTCCAACCATTCACCAGTGCCACTTGCTGGAACTGGAGCCACCAAGACTCCCACCTGTCTTGGTGACTGCCGCCAAACTCGTCCGGAATGGCCCACTGTCGCGGTAGGGGGGCACGCGGTGCCTGAGCAGGAGCAGCCGGGGCAGGAGCAGCCGGGGCAGCCTGAGCGGGTTGTTGTTGTTGCTGAGTCATACTAATGATACTCGAGAAATACGTAACGGATGAGAGGTCAGGAAACAAAGGAAAGGACGGGGACTACGAAATACAGAGAATATAACAAAGCACGTAAGGTACGAATCACTTCTGACACCAATGTAGTGTCTGCCAACCTGTTCGTGTCTGAAGCACTTCGGACTTATACCAGAAAGTGTAACAGGCTGACAGCACTAGCGGGAGGAACTTGCAAGCTCTGAGGCTTCACAACTCTTTACTCTCGAAATCAATTCCACACAGAACTGAGAAGAATCAGCGGGTTATATAGGCCAGGGAGAGAGAGCAGCTGGGAGTTGTTGTTGTTGTTGTTGTTGTTGTTTATTTATTTTACATCGCAAGGCAAACGGGCAGTTCTGCCCAATATTATGGAAGCGATGACAACCAGTAAGAGGAGTCAGAAATGAAGAGAAAAATAAATGAAAATAGAAATACGAAAATGGAAGTAGCAATGAGGGGAGGCAGGGTCAAGACGAGCAGAAAAAAATGGATCTCAAATTTACAAGTCGGGTCATCGTAGCATGATTCTATCGAGCCTCATCAGCAGGTTACAAAAGCCATTACATTTAACCGAAGTAAAATACGCGCAGCATGCGTTTGAATTCACGGACAGATACTATGGACTTCATACAGTCGGGCAGGCCATTCCAGAGTCGGCAGCTGGCTAGAAGCGGTCGGCATGCGCCAGAAGCACTGTGGGCCAGGGGGAGGGGAAGGTTGCGTCCCAATTGACCTCGAGTGGTCATGCCTGTCGGCGGGCCTTGCAATACAATTCGGGACGACAACAGCTCACTGACGATTCCAGAACGGATTCTAAATGTCAGGAGTCGGAGCTTGCATTCTCCTCGTTCCAGCGCTGAGCAGACACCCAGCCTGGTGTACAGGGGAAGAGTGTGGGCCAATGGGTGCTCATCGGCCACGCAACGGATACAACGTTTATCCAGTTTGGCTACTGTGTTCCGCTGCTCAGCGGACAGTCCTGGGAGAAACGCATTCGACGCATATAGAATATCCGGTATGACAAGGGCAGAGTAATACAGCATCGCCTGCCTCACTGTTAGGCAGTGCCGGATCTGGCGGAGGATCCGCAGCTTCATAGCCGTGCGTCGGACGATAGAGGTGACTTGCGGTGACCAGCGAAGATTTTCGTCCAGAGTGACTCCGAGGTAGCGAGCCGTACTGGTCTGGGCAAGAGGCGTGCCAGTGCAAGTAATGTGGAGGTCGAGGTGTGCCTGCCGTCCAGCTTTGATTGCAAGCACTTGCGTCTTTCCGGTGTTGAGGATAAGCCCTTTGGCATCGAGTAGCCTGGCGACAGCCGACACTGCTGCGGAAAGGGTGATGTTGATGGCGTGAGCGCTAGCGTGGCTCAGGTACAGCATGATGTCGTCCGCGAACATTAGTGTACGCACCGGGTCAGCTACTGATGCGACACATCTCGTGTAGATCGCGAATAATATCGGACCAAGCACGCTTCCCTGGGGGACACCGCACGTGCAAGCTGTTTCCTCTGAGCGTGTACCGTTGGCAGTGACCACACACTGGCGTCGTGAGCTGAGGTAGTCCGCAAACCAGTCCAGTGCCGTAGAGGAGACACCAAGTTCGAAGAGATCCTGGAGCAAGGTCTGATGTTGGACCTTGTCGAAAGCTTTGCTCATATCAATGAGCACCACGCCGGTATGCAGGTGCTGGTCTGCGGCTTCGTAAAATTGATCTACAGCCAACAAGACTGCGTCCTCTGTGGAGTGGTGGGCTCGGTAAGCGAATTGCTCGGCAGGAAGGAGGTCATGTTCGGTTAGGAGCACACAGAGCCTTTTATGCACAATCCTTTCCAGGATCTTTGAAACAACCGGGAGCAAAGATATAGGGCGGTAGTTCTTAGCAGTTTCGGGGTCTCCTGCCTTGAAAATGGGGCGAATATGGGCCAATTTCAGCATCATCGGAACCTTTCCCATGGCCAGTGACGCGTTCATCAAGATAGTCAGTGACGGGGCCAGGACCCGAGCGCAGTGTCGCAACACATAGCAGGGAATTCCGTCGCTACCCGTGGC
Organism: Sycon ciliatum; assembly: GCF_964019385.1. Taxonomy (NCBI): domain Eukaryota; kingdom Metazoa; phylum Porifera; class Calcarea; order Leucosolenida; family Sycettidae; genus Sycon; species Sycon ciliatum. Next base: position 48,798,780 of record NC_088644.1, read on the forward strand.
CTTCCTCTCGTCTACCTTCAGTAGGAGAGCAAGCACTTCTTCGCATGTGGCTGGTTCGAAGCGGTTCAAGCCATCTGCTATGCCCGGTCCCTCAGGTTGGGATAGGACATCAGGTCGCTGCGGATCACTGACAACTGAACTGAATTGGGCATTGAGGGCAGACGCAGTGAGTCGAGTAGGAGTTGACGATTTCTTCCGACCGCAGAGGTCGTTGAGGACCTTCCAAGCTTTACGGGGGTTGGATTGACACGTGTCCAGTAGTTGTGTATAGTAGGATGATTTCAGCTGACGAGCAAGCCGCTTTGCTGCTTTGCGGGCATCTGAAAATGTGTCGTAAAGTTCCGTGTCCGTAGGTTTTCGGAGCCAACGATGGTGGGCATGATTTCGTTCGCGGACTGCATCATGGTAAACGGCCGTTTTCCATGGGGATCTTGTAAGAATCTGATGTCTAGAGCTGGATAAGCGGTGCTCCTGGACAGGAGCATGCCTGTCAAGGAGTGAGGTGACCTTGTCATACCATAGCTGCCACATATCTTCCAAGGATTTCGCTGTGCTGAAGTGAGGGCAAAAGAAAGCAGGAGGACAATGGGACTCGAAACAGTGTGGGAGGATGAATGGACTTAAAGAGCGAGCAACATTTACACAACAGGAATGCAATCTAAAAGTATGGAGGAAACTAATGTGAATGGCAGGCAGGGTAATTGGGCGTGAAGGTTACTAAGAGGACAGCGGTTGGAAAAGCCATTTGACTGTGTGCGAGCTAGGACATGGATTCTGGGAAGACATCTGGCAGAAGAAGAGAAGCTGAAGATATCTTAGAACTAGTAATCAAAAGAGTTAGTGATGAGGAACGGGCTATAGGAATCAATGTAATGTAGTACAGCATGAACGGGTGCTACAGCTACAGGTCATGCGACATGCCGTACCGGTCTGCAGGCAGGGTTGTCTAGTAGTAGTCCTACTTCAAAGTAAGTGGTTGCTGGGAGAAGCACTTAGCATGTACATGTGAGCTACAAGTAGCTAATACCAGGTTGTGTGATGACTGTTCAGTGATACTGATAGAGCTAGAGATACTACACTAGCATTACCCGCCGAGGCCTAGGCTGCTGTGGGCAGGTTTGATTTCTGGCGTCCACCACCCACAGCAGTGACATGTCCACTGCTAACTGTATCAGTATTGCCAACCGCCCGTATTTGTCCGTATTTTTACGGAAAAACGAAGGTTTGTCCGCAGTACGGATTTCAACCGAATATCCCGCAAACGATCATGTATATGATCGATTACTAAAACCATCATAACTCCATCGTTTCGTGTGCAAAGTCAACAATCGAAGGGTCTACGCGGTAGCAAAACTCCAAGCCGCCCAATGCAACAATCGCTGAAGCGACGTCCGACTCCAGAGATATCGCGCGTCGTATTCAGGTATTCTTACCTTGGCAAAACCAAATTTTTCATCGAACTATTCGCCATTGTTTTTTTGGGGGGGGGGGTCCTTTTTTTGCGTGCCCTTTGAGCAATTGAGCACTTTATAATGATGTAGCCGGCTGAAGTTTGAATCGTCTCGAACAATTTTGAGCGTTCTGCGATGAAGGAGAGTCGAATGGTGTTGATGGGACGATTTGCTTGCATATTAGGCTTGGAGACGACTTTGCTGTGTTACGGCGCCTGATTTGTGGCGACTTCATAATGGTGCTTGGCATCCTGGCGTTGCTCCTGCCTAGAGCTTTCCAACGAGCCCTAGATTGTGAAAATCAAGCGAAGTAGAACAGAGTTATAACCTAGTGAAGTTGAAAATTGTACTGAATTTGTGCGTAGCCTTTACAGGTGAACTAAATCAGTCAAAATGTTGACCTGAAAAACGAGTACGGAAACCTCTGAAAAATTCTGCAAAATCATCCGGGCACTGGCCAATACGCATGGGGGTAGAGGCCACTTGGTAACACTGCTGTATTCCTGCTGTAATTCCGATACTTACGATGATGGGTAGCACGGGGTACCCTACAACCCGATGCGATCCCTCCTCACAGTGCAGCTGTACTGGTGCCGAGGAAGTACTGGTTGACAGTTGTAGACTAGAACGTTCTTATTGTTCAGGAGGTCGCACGTGTCACTGACATGCACTCTCGTTTTGTGTTACATGTAGCTGTGACTTTCGTTCACACTTTTAAGTCACAGGCTTTGTCTTCACCTTCTTTCGCGCCTGCTGATGGAGTTGTTGGCATGCAAGTGTTATAAGCTAGACGTGTTCACTGCAGTAGTGAGTTGGCTATAGTAGGGTGTAGTGCTTACGAGTTCGGTGAAAGGTTTCAAGCAATTGCGGCTTGGAGCTAGAGTTTTCTAACAGAGTTCTCTTGATAGTCGAGTCGTGAGCTGGTCCTTTGTGTGGTTTGGGTGTGTGCCGAGGCAGGAGCACGCCTCTACAGAACATATTGGTAGCAGAGGATGGTTAATTAAGTCGAGTCGACCTCGTAAGTACTGAACGTTCCTCCTAAGCGCGGCTATGGAGTCTCCAGTCGAAGAGGACAAGGAGAAAGACAGCCAAGCCGCGGAGGACGGGACCGCCAGCACCGAGGAAGCAAACCACCGAGAAGAACCAGCGGCAGTAGAGAACAAGCGCGAGAAGCTTAGCGAGCTACTTAGAGAAAAGATGGTGTCTAAAAAACACTTCACCAACGCGCGGCGGACACTTCTCGTCCTCTCCATGAATGGCGGAGTGCGAGGAGAGCAAGCTAACGACGAGCTAGCCGAGCTAAGCTCACATTATGACAACGCCACCAGTGCTATCATGAACCTCGTCAGTCTGTACAGCTCAACCAACGAAGAGAAGCGTATGGAAGTAACGCTGCGGGAAGCGGAATTGCTCGAGGAACAATTCACTACCGCAACCGAGAGCATTTTGGAGGACGTACGTGGGCAGGTACGTAGTTACGCGGAGGAAACTGACTACGAGTCGTACCTGGGCGTCTCACAGCGGCCCTACCCAGTCCAGGCTCGACGCGAACTAGCTTCGGAGGTCGGGTACGGGTACAGCGGACCTGCCGCAAGCACTATGCCCAGTTGGGCTGGAGCCCGGAGCTACCTGCACGCGCACGGCAGAAGTTCAGTTGAGGCCTCGGAGTCTACTGCTGCACGTGGACTAGCGTACGACAACGGCTACCATGGCTACACGTACGAGCCGACGAGCCGGTCAGCCGGCGTAGAGCAAGTTGCAGACCAGCACCGGGGAACGGAGTACGGTCTTGCTGAAGTCAGCGAAGACAAGTACAAGGCGGCCAGCGAAAGCGGACCGAAAGTCACCATGGGCACGGATGAGTTGCGACCAGAGACGCCGTTGGTCCGCAGAGCGCTCACTCCGTCTAAGACCCAGGTCAGCGCGAGCAGAGGGGCAAGCGGCTCGCCTTTGTCCGCGGCTGCGGCGCAGGTTGGAGGGAGCGGCGCGCCAGCTGCTGCCGCTTTCGAGTCTGGCGCCAGCGGGCACTTGGACAGCGCGAACAGAGCGACAAGCGGTCCGCCTTTGTCTGCGGCTGTTCCCCAGATGAGCGCGAGCAGCGCACCACATGCGTCAGATCCGAGCCTGCAACGCTATTCAGCGCAATTGCCGCCTTGGATCCGGGCCTGTGCACGCGTCGGAAATTCAGACCAGCGCGGACAGCGCACAGCCTGTGACCTCTGCGCTAGCTGCAGGATCAGCGCCTTGGGGATTGATCAGCGCAAACACCGCGAACGGCACTGGAGCGATCAGCATGACCAGCAACCTACCTGTGTCACCGGCTGAAACGTTAGCACTCCAGATTGCCAGCGCCAACAGCGCAAACGGAATGAGGCCAGAGATGCCTGCATCCCAGCAGACAGTCAGCGGAAGCAGCGCAATCGATAGGCTGCCTGGATCATCCGTACCTGCAACGCTATTCAGCGCAATCGGCAGGTCGCCTGGATCCGCTTCTGCCACGCTATTCCAGCAATCCGTTGACACCCGTCACACCACTACTCAGTCGCCAGTAATTACATCTGCATCTCGGCAGTGGGCTGGCGCCAGTGGTGTGGTCGGCGTGCACACTGTGCCAGCAGCTAGTCTGTGGAGCCCACACGTTCCACAGGTCATGGGTTTGCAACCAGCAGGGTCGACTGCCGCACCAGTACCGGTGCCATCAGTAGCACCAGGCCAAACATGGCATCAGCAGTCATCGGACGAGATATTCCGGCGGCTGAAACCCATACAAATTCCAACGTTCACAGGCAACAAGAGAGCCTATCGTGCCTGGAGAGCAGCATTCATGGCTTGTGTTGGGCAGACAAGCTCAAGTCCGGAGGTGAAGCTGCTGCACCTGAAGCAGTATTTAGGTGGAGAGGCATTGGTCGCCATCCAGAGCCTAGGCTACTCGGCCCATGCCTACGAAGCCGCCGTAAACCGTTTAGACAGGAAATTTGGTGGCGAGCAGAGACAGACAAACCTCCAATTTGAGGAAATAGAGTCGTTCCCCGCCCTCCGGACAGGCCGGCCTGGAGACCTACAGAGATTCGCCGATTTGCTGGATGTGCTGATAGTGAACATGGCGGATGCAGGCAAGGAATATGAGCTGGGCGATGGTCTTCTGTTCCGACAGCTGCAAAACAAGCTGCCCATGCCCATGCTGACCCAGTTTAACCGTTGGCGTCACAACAACACGAAACCCAGCAGTGTACCAACGCTATTGGAATGGGTGACTCTCGAGGCAGAATTCGCTACTGGAGCAGCGAAGATGGCCCACGGAGTCAGTTCTGCGGATGGTCATCATGCAGCGGCGCTGCCGACTAAACCAGCCCCTGCAAGAAGTCGACCAACGTTCGGTGGCAGTTCCGGAGCCCACGCGTTGTCATTCCTGGTCTCTGGTCAGAGCGCTGCCAAAATCCAGTGTGCAGTATGTGATGCGCCCCATCACACATGGAGTTGTGATATCTTCAAGAGCGAGTCGCCCAGCAGGCGGTGGGAAACAGCAAAGAAGAAAGGCCTCTGCTATAGGTGCCTTGGCACTGGACATCGAGGGACATCCTGTACCAGAAACAGGAAGTGCGGTGTCAGTGGCTGCAGTCAGACACATCACCAGCTGCTTCATGATCGTCAACCGCAGCAGAAACGGAACCTGTCTGAAGCAGCCATGAGCAGTGATGTAGCATCGTCAAGCGCTCCCACAGTTTCAATCAGCACAAGAGGGGCAACAACACCTGCAATAGAGCCAGCCTCTATTAATTGCTCCATCCAAGCATGCAACATCACGGAAGGGGAGCCCGATCTGGGAGAAGATCGGCCACGTGGAGTACCATCGGTCTCGTTACGCATCCTCCCGGTGTCGCTTGTGCATGAAGGAGTACGGATACAGGTTAATGCTATGTTGGACGATTGCAGCACTACCACCTACATAACCACTGCAGCTGCCGACCAGTTAAGGGTGGCAGGAAGACCGCAGCAGGCATCAGTTTCTCTTCTGAGCGGGTTGACGGAAACATTCGTCACGACGCCGGTCAACATCACAGTGGAAAGCGCTGATGGAAGATTCCAGTCCAAATTAACGGCGCTAACTATTGAAAGCATCGCAAGCAACTTGAAGGCTGTTGACTGGGCGAATGCGGCAGCGCAATGGGACCACCTGCGAGATGTTCCCTTCACGGCTCTCACCGAGGAATCAGTGGACCTTCTAATTGGCAGTGATCATAGTGAATTGCATTCTTGCTGGGAGGAAGTCAATGGCAAGCCGGGAGAACCGCTAGCTCGCAGAACGCCATTAGGTTGGACATGTATTGGAGCAGTATTAAACAATGATGATCGACCAACCCGCGCCAACAGCACCTACTGTGGCATACAGCTGAACCGGCAACAGGACGTTGATCAAGGCGGTATCAGCCCTGAGCCCTCCTGGCACATGAAGGACCGCAGTGTGAAGCCTGAAGTTGAGCAGTCAATGCGGCAACTCGACGGGGCTGGGAACGAGATTCACCTTCAATGGAATGGCCAGAAATCAAAACTGCCCGACAATTACAGCATGGTTTTCAGCGACTGCATAGAGCCGGGCCCTAGGCTGCAGCGAGAGATACTGGAAGTGCTTCTCGGATTCCGGCGCAACTCGGTAACCATTGTCGGTGATATTCGGGAGATGTACCTTCAGATTCGAAATCACTCCGAGGACCAACCGTACTTGCGTTTCTTGTGGCGACCACCGGAGAGAAATACTCAACCAGACGTTCTTCATCCCGACACGTCGCGAGGGCACTAGCCGTTGGGAAGAATTACGGCAGTCTTTCCTGGTCCAGATGGACATGTACGAGTGGCTAAGGTGCTTGTGGGCGACAAGGAGAAGACATGCCCTGTCACGCGACTATTTCCGCTTGGCTTGTGCTAAAGCCCCTGGTGTCACATTGGCTAGGTGACAACAATCAGCCAGAGACGTTTGTGAAACTGATTTCAAGGAAAGTTTGATTCACTATTTCTTGAATGTGTTCACATTGTTTATTTGCTGTATTTCTTCAACAGCTTTTCGGAATAATGCTTTTGTCGCATTGGAAATTTGTTTGTTGAGTTGCGATTATGCTTTTCGATGTTACTTTTCAACATATCGGGAAGGGGACAATGTTCAGGAGGTCGCACGTGTCACTGACATGCACTCTCGTTTTGTGTTACATGTAGCTGTGACTTTCGTTAGGGTTCACACTTTTATGTCACAGGCTTTGTCTTCACCTTCTTTCGCGCCTGCTGATGGAGTTGTTGGCATGCAAGTGTTATAAGCTAGACTCCGTTTTCACTACAGTAGTGAGTTGGCTATAGTAGGCTGTAGTGCTTACGAGTTCGGTGAAAGGTTTCAAGCAATTGCGACTTGGAGCTAGAGTTTTCTAACAGAGTTCTCTTGATAGTCGTGAGCTGGTCCTTTGTGTGGTTTGGGTGTGTGCCGAGGCAGGAGCACGCCTCTACAGAACACTTATTCTCATGTGGAAATTTGAATTTGTATATGGCCGAGCCACCTTGTACAGACGGGTATCATACATGTATGCCTGGTAACATTCTGATCTGCTCGTTCTTGGGTGCATTGTCCTTGATCGTCCGAGAGTAAGGGTACGGCATTGTTAGGACTACGGGTCACGAGGGAGCAGAGTTTGCAATGTACATTTATTTTTTATGTATCTATGTCAACGGGATCTTCCCAAATTGTACATTGTACTGTTGAGATACCGAATTAAAATAAATCAATACCATACCATACCATACCATGTGCCTGCATCAGCTCGTTCCAGGGCTGGGATCTGTTCAAAACGGGTGTGCAAGGGATTGGTGTGTGCGTAAGCATCAGCTGTGACATTTTCAGATTGCATTAGAATACGTGCTAGTTGAAATGAATGAAAACCGTGACGGTATATTGGGTGTATTTTGTCATGGTCTCGAATGAGCCATGAAGATCAAGGAGGTTAATATTATTTCACCACGGCTCACTAGAATCACCCTGGACACATCTGTGCAAGTCCGACATCACTCATGAGCACTACACCACGTGATGCGAGTTTTCGTTATCGCCTGACCCAAAAGGAAAGCATGGGGCCGTTAAGTGATGACGTCACAGTTCCTTCGATACGCATAACAACGATCCCACTGGGGACAAACAAAAGTAGCGTCGTCTCCACCGAACCAGTTGTCAGTGGCAACATATAGGAATCGTGTACATTTCTTCGTTTCCTCTTTGCTGTTTTCAGTGAGTGTTTTGTTTTCTCTTTGTCCTTGATCTCGACGATGTTGTCGTGCTCATTACCTTACTGAGACGTCTCTTGTGACTGTAGCCAGTCTCACGGAGGATTTTATTGGCGTGACAAGGTAGATCGCCGAGATCGAGCGTGAAAAACGCTCTGCATTAGTAGCTCCTGTAGAATGTTTTCTGGGATGGCGTATCCATGGTCAACAATCTAAATGTCCCGCTATTATCTGCAGAGGTGATTTCTTCCCTCGTCGATTTCTTTCCTGCTTTTATACCTCGATATTTAGGTACTTGTTTCCCTTCATCCCATGCTTCATCTTCCACTCTCCTCTCCCCCATTTCCCCATTTTTCTTGCGATATTTATGTGGGAGACTTCCGTGATAAGCATCCATTTGCTTTTGGAGAATCCTTTTAAATAAATACAATACAATACAAAACCAAGGTGCAAGACAGCATGAGAGATTGTGTAAACGATGTGAACTCCAAAAGGTAAGCTCCTGAACAAGTGGAAAGATATAGGAATTTACAAACTCTCTCTTCATCCATCGATTGCCGCTATGCATTGCATTTTGTCTTCACAGATAATTTGGCCAAATTTATTGTAACTAGAGAGTGCAATCGTGCTTGGGGCCCAACCCAATGTCATCACATGGCTGTGGTGACTAGTGTATATCTGGGAGAATTTTTCCTCGACTGATACGGAGTGCAGGTGGATCGATTATGAGAAATGCGAACATGTGAAGTAAGTAATTAGTTGTGTCGAAGAAATGTGCAATAAAATAAAATTTACTTTACACTCAAACATACACTGTAGATGTACATGTAACATCATGATAATGATTCCATCTTCATTGTCCCGCAACTGGTACACCATACGCACCGAATACATGGTGTGTGTGTGCGCGCGCGCAAGCGCGCGCATGTACATGCACACACTCTCATGCGTGGCCGAGTCGGCCAGATGAACAGACCATGCATTTGCACGAGGTGTCCGTAATGTCATTGGAACGCTGTACTTTATGACTTTATTCCAAAAGAGTATGTCTTGCCCCTGACGAATGGAGTTGTGTCTGTGCTCAGCGGGTATCGGGCTATGACGCAACACTGCAATCAGCGCTGCAATTAAAAGAGCACTGCATGGATTATTTTGACTAACTTCCTTTGGGTTTACTTGGTTGAGCCCGTGGTTTCATTTCTGTGTTCTGTCATGATTGGCCTCTGGAAATAATCAGAGTGGATGTCATTTTGCCATAATTATATGTGTGCCTTGTGCGACAGGTTCAAGGCTAGATGCACTTCACATTCGGCGTGCGATCTCAGCGTCTGGGACCTGATGAAGTCTTGGTTGGATGATTATTCAAGCCTGACACTACTCGACACACCAATGTACATGTCACTGTAATTTTTTCAGAGCTGCACTATTTACGTGTTGATGCTTACTTCGGTGTTAGCGTGTTTCCCCCGGATTGTTTCTATCATCATGATCGTGTGTTCTTGGGCTGAGCGAGCACATGCACAAGTGTGCAGCTTTAACCCTGTGTATCTTTGGTTACACTTTGTTCTGCAATGCATGTACCTTGTAACATTATGTGCTTGCACTGCTTTGTCTGGCCTGCGTATTTCAGGACTATTCAGTGCATTAGACCCAGGTTTGTTTGGTTGCCGGATGATCTATTGTTGCGTCGCTCTGTATTTGTATTCATCAATTTTTGGGCTTGAGAATTGAGCTGTTGTGTGGTTCCCAATATGAAAACATCATGCTGGTGCTCTGTGTTTTGATTATCGACTGTCGGAGCAGTCATGCATTTATTAGCAGAACGGTCAATACTGTAGTCTTTTCACGTGTTTGTCTTTTTGTGTTTTCGCCGGGGGTATTAGCGGTAACGCTGCACACAGAACGGCAGTGTTGCATCACTGGACGACCCTTCCTCTGCATCTGACTTAATTTCCCCAGGATCTGGTGCAGTTACACCAGACAGCCACTTCCTGTAAACACGCAAACAGCAAAAGAAGAGATCCCGCAAATCAGGAAAAACCATTGTGGAAAATATAGAGTAGATCATACAACATTCAATAATCTGGAGTAATTACAGTGAGACAAACACTTCAAACAGTGCTCTCTCTCTCTGTCTCCATCCTTCCAAAAATACCCTATGACAATTCCCTAGAATTATTATATTTTATATTCTTAGGACATCATTCTGAACATAATAAATTCTTCCATGGGTCTTCAATCACCACGGAGGGCGAAAATATATCTACCGTATTATCTCTAATATAAGCACGGTCCTTTATTTTTTCAATGTACCTCCGCCCCGTGCTATTATTGGAGACGTTCCTTTATTGGAGACTGTTCCATTATTATTTCAACCTCATTTCAGAGGCATGTTGCCATGCCAAATTCATGTATGACGCACACATTTCAGGGTTTTTTTCGCCGGTACAGATAATGAATTTACACAGTGTGCTTATAATGGAGACTGAGCACTTTATTTTTTGAATGCCGCCCCAAGGTGTTCTATTATTGGAGACGTGCTATTATTGGAGACTGTGCTTATATTAGAGATACTACGGTAAGTCATGCAGTTTACGGGAGGTGCGAGCTGTCATGGATATAGAGGCTGATATTGTGCCAGCGTGAGGGCAGAGACAGAAAGAAGACACTGATTTCTTGAACAACTCACCTATATATATTCGAATCCACAAGGAGCGCTCATACTTTGATCCATCAGGACGCGAAACATCTTCAAAGCACTCTCAAACACGGAGTTTTACTGTGGGCAGCCAATTTCACAGCCATCATGAAGGCACTCGACGACTACAGGAGTTTTGTAGAGGAAAGAACAAGGAGCAAAGAGCGACAACAATCGCTTGAAGAAAAAGCAAAGAAAAACTGCTGTCTCTCCAGTCATTTAGATGCTGTTGCCCTTGACATCTGGTTCCATCCAGAGGACGCGACTTTTGTTTGTCCCCAGTGCTCTCCGTTGCTATGCGTATCGAAGGAGCCGTGACGTCACACTTAACAGCCCCATTGTTGTGTGTATAGTGCAACCCCGTTGCCAACCCGTCTCAAGTACTTGACATTATGTGCATGGTGCGCTCTCCAAGGATTATGCAGGTAGATTCTTGGTGTCACCACAGACACAGCGCGGGACGGAAGATCCGTGAATCACGTGCCCGGATAATCGGAGACTGGATGCATGGCTTCGCACAGTTTGTATGTCAACCTGACTTTTGTGCAGATCATGTGATTAGTGAGTCAGGTTTCTGCTCTACTCAGAGAGTCTACTCCGGCTAGTGCTACAAGCCATCCATTGTCTGCACAGCCACAAGCCTGTCACAACACCGTGTTGTCAAAGACAATCCAAAGAACGAACCTATTCAAATTCAACCAATCCGCAACGTACCTCCTAGCAACCAACCAGTTGCAGTGTCTAAGCTGAATGCTTATGCCACGTTAGAGCGACTACTAGGCGCATGCGTGGAATAAAGTGCCGCGAAGACGCCGCACTTGTTCAATCACATACATTAGATGCTGTCGTTCCTCCACTGTCTCTCTGAGATTCACTGTAGTGCAATCCATACTGTCTACTGATTCTTTGCTTTTCCTAAGACTAAAGACTTGTGCCAAGATGCCGTACAGATTCCATTCCTCATTGCATTCAAATGATGTTGTCGTGTCCTCGGACGGACGCGAAATGACACGAGTAGCTAGTGCTACCGTCGCCACACAAACCCTACCTGCCGCTGCCGCTGCCGCTCAAACTACGCCGTCAGCTCCTGCTCCAAAAACGCATCGAGGTAAGTACGCGTGCCGGCGTGTACGCGTGTATGTGTGCGTGATGTCATGTGTGTGTATGTGTGTGTGTGTGTGTGTGTGTGTATGTGTGTGTGTGTGTGTGTGTGTGTGTGTGTGTGTGTGTGTGTGTGTATATCACTTTGTGTGAGGTGTTTTGACCTTGTCTGCGTTGAAAAGAACACTTCTTATCTGAATGGACGTATGGCTCTTTCTCTCTCCCACAGTCTACTGGATATTGTCTGAACACACACTAGTAGGCATGTGAGATGTGTACGGTAGATATCTGTAACTTGCTTATAGAGAATTCAAGAGAATGGCACGTCAAAAGTATCTAGTACTCCACGTACAGTGCTGCCCAATGAAATCCAGTCACGTCACTCAAGTTTGCACCTTGCATTATTTCCCAGCCCAGTGTTAGCAGGTCTAGGGCTGCGGAAAGTGCGGCGCGTACTTGAGTGAGGCGAATGGATTTCATTGAGCAACGCTGTAGTATCCAATAATACGGAGTGAATTGTCAGATTGTCAGACTGTTTTGGCGATAGAAGTGCTCTGGCGTAGGATTCAGTTTAGGCCCACCAGAACATACTACAGTGTAGCATGATGTAACGCAGTGGGTGGTGGTCGCACTACTAGTAGCATGAAGCCAAGAAAGTAGGTCAGCTATTGTGGATCACGTACGAGAGTATGAATGAATACGAGTTTCCCTACTGTATGCCACATGTAGACCAGGTACATAGTCGCATTTGTATTCCACTGGTTTGGGCAGTGGAGATTTCTGTGCCCTTGCACATGCCTTGGTTGATCACAGTATGACCGTGTATGGGGTCAGCAGATCATGTCGCGATCTCTACCTGCCGTGCATTGCATAGGCCACTGTACTGATCACTTAGTTGATTCCGAATTTGCACTTTGTTTCGGGTCTGTAGAGTGTTGTGTGGTTTCTCTGGTCTAGTCCCCACTTTGTTTCGGGTCTGTAGAGTGTTGTGTGGTTTCTCTGGTCTAGTCCCCTCTACTCACCAGTGCTATGCACAGATACAGATGCTACGCAGCAATGACTCTGATGTCTGAGCTCATGAGACTTTGCTAGAGCCCTTGTTGTATCAAAATCGACGTTTATCTATGACGTAACAATTACACGTGTGCACGTAGATCTACGTAGGCTAGGCTGTGTAGCTAGCGAACACTGCACTAGAAAGAGTCAGTACCGATTACAGTCATCCACAGTAATACATTTTGTATCAGACTATGAACCAGATGAACAGTCTACTGCTGTCTGTAATGTTCCATACATCGACAGAGCGCTAGCAAACTAGAGGTCAGAGTTCAAAGGTTCAGTCAGTTGATCCCTCACATTTGCCCGTCGCGCAGCTGAATACTTTCTGGTTGCTCGTCAAGACTTTCGTCCGTTCCTTGCAGTTCATTAGTAGTCTTGTTCATGTCCAAGGAACATCAGGGAGGAGGTTTTGAAACTCAGCCATAGGTACTGGACTAGAGTATTTGCATGTTGATGTTTTACTTCAGCAGTGCCCTTCCTCGTCCTGTAAAGTTTCAAATTGAAATATTTCCAGCAATTCAGTTAGTCGAGTGGGAGCAGTTCGTAGTGTTTCTTGTCATCAATGGAAGAGAGACGGAAGGGGACCATCCTAGACTGTGAGTAAAAACAGGTTTCTACTCAACACCTACGCTTTGCCGTCGTTAATCTCCTATGCTTTTCTTAGTATGAATGTCGTTTGTCGTGAACCTTCGTCTCTGTCCTAGTCTCCTGTCACAACGTGACGGCCATTCAGTGACCTAAATTGGTTGTTTGTTGAGGTGTAGAGTAGTTTTCTTTCGTCGAGAGTTGTCGTAGGCAGTGGTAGCAATGAGGTGTAACATTTGTCGGTCGTTTCTGTAATTTTGTTGAAGAACGTAAATTGCATGTGTTGCAGTGTGTTGTGAAGACACCCCCGTGATGTCGTTCATTGATCGTCTTCACTTCTTTCAGCTACAGTCACTGACAACCATATATAGCTGTATATACGGTTATCGTGACGTTTGTTTGGA
>NC_088644.1:48817335-48854919 GCF_964019385.1 Sycon ciliatum
GAAATTAACTGAATGCTGTTGTGTTCTCTTCTCTTGTGTTTTGTCTCCATGGACAATTGCCATGGCTACTGAAGAAGTGTGAAAGCAGCTGTGACGGGCAAGCCTAGTCTGCATAGCCACGGCGGGTGACGTCTACCTCTCGTGTGTGTGTGTGTGTGTGTGTGTGTGTGTGTGTGTGTGTGTGCGTGCATGTGTGTGTGTGCGTGTGTGTGCGTGTGTGAGTTCATGTGAGCACGTCTGTGTTTAGATGCATGGGATTTTAGGAAATTAGTAAACGGACTTCTTGTTGATAATTTGCTTCTTGGTTCTCTCAATATCTGCTGAATCTGTTCCATACATTCTATTCGCCATGCTCTTTACAACTGCAAGTAAATTTTGCGAATAATTTTCATTGTCGTTGTCGTCTGGTAACAAATTAATTACATCATAGCTGATCGTTGTCCTCCACCAGCCTGCACTGTGAACTTAGCCAGTATAATTAGTTTTTTGAAACTTTTTTCCCTCTAACTAATTTTCTTAGTATGCAGCGTTTGGCTGACTATCGTGTGCAATTGACCATGCCATTCTTTTTTAATTGTTTCTGGCTTTTTCTTGTTTCCGTACACGTGACAATATTGCTGTTGCCTCAGCTTTGGTGTTTTGTATGATAAATAAGTGTAAAGATTATTCCTGATGAAATTTAAACTCTCAGATATTCCAAATACTCTTTCTGCTCTCAGACTATGCTAGGTTCAAGTTTGAACTGAAGCTAGGCGGTTTACAGGAGAGTACGAGATCACCACTGCCTGCCGTTGTACATGTACATGTGTGTGTGTGTGTGTGTGTGTCCCATATGGTGCAGTGGTATGTGCAGTCGATTTCCAATCGAGAGGTTGCGGGTTCAATTCCCGACGATTACGGTCGCACACGTCTTTCTTCTCTTTCTCGGTCTCTTCCTGACTTTTCTTTCATTCTCCTGGGTGGTTACCAACAGCCAGTGTACGCCGGAGTATGTGGTGTGGTGTGTGTGTGTAGAAAAAATGGAAAAATGAAAATAGGGATTCACTGGCCAGAAAAAGTCACTTCAATCAGCTGTGTGGTGGATACCAGGCTAAAAATAGTGGCGGTCAATTCATCAGCCTTGCAAGCTGTTGAATGGTGTAATCCCAGCACAAGTTGCTATGCCTAACATAGCTGTTCGCTATCATCGCTTCCGCGATGGGCAGGTCTGAGGTCTGAGGTGTGTGTGTGGGTGTGTGTGGCGCGGATGCCGGACAACCGCATCCCAAAACAGGTACTGTTTGGCTCCTTCTTGCAGCGTCGCCCAGCACATGGCCCACGCCGCAGATGGAAGGACTGTGCTGTCCGAGATCTACGTGCCCGTGGCGTGGAGGCATCATGGTATGATGTTGCATGTGAGTCTCGCGCGGAGTGGCGCAGCACCTACCAAGAGCCTGACAATGTGCCTGAGCCTCCGCCCCGAGTGGTATGTACGGTATGCGGACGGGATTTTGCACGGAAAGGAGACATGGCTCGGCATAAGTGTCTGGAGGAGCGTGCGCGGCCTGTGTCTGAGCAGCGGGGCGCCAGTCAGTGCGGGCGGTGTGGGCGGTGGCTGAGAAGCCGCGGTGGCTTGGTCCGGCATGTGTGTGCCTCAACGGTGGATGCCGCAGTGCCACCTGGAACTACCGGAGCGTCGGCACCGGCGGAGGGATGTTGTGCCGCGCATTGTGACAGGTGTGGTCGCTGCTTTCGCGGTGTCCGGGGACGGGGAAGGCATCGCTGTTCAAGGGTGGCTCATAGACCAACAGCAGCGGAGCGCTCAGCCTTCCAGCACGTGTGCATATGCGGCAAGCGGATGCGACTACCCGTGCACCTGGAGCGTCATCGAGCGTCGTGTCCTCTCTCTCTCTCTTCTCAAGTTTCCCAGTGATGGGATCACGTGACCCTTTTGCGGCAGTGACTCTACAGGACAGGACAGGTGTGTGTGTGTGTGTGTGTGTGTGTGTGTGTGTGTGTGTGTGTGTGTGTGTGTGTGTGTGTGTGTGTGTGTGTGTGTGTGTGTGTGTGTGTGTGTGTGTGTGTGTGTGTGTGTGTGTGTGTGTGTGTGTGTGTGTGTGTGTGTGTGTGTGTGTGTGTGTGTGTGTGTGTGTGTGTGTGTGTGTGTGTGTGTGTGTGTGTGTGTGTGTGTGTGTGTGTGTGTGTGTGTGTGTGTGTGTGTGTGTGTGTGTGTGTGTGTGTGTGTGTGTGTGTGTGTGTGTGTGTGTGTGTGTGTGTGTGTGTGTGTGTGTGTGTGTGTGTGTGTGTGTGTGTGTGTGTGTGTGTGTGTGTGTGTGTGTGTGTGTGTGTGTGTGTGTGTGTGTGTGTGTGTGTGTGTGTGTGTGTGTGTGTGTGTGCGTGTGTATATGTGCATATCTGTTAACCATGGACTGCTTCTGGCTAGATTAACTCTTGTGTAATCGATGGTGCTAGTGACGCTTAAATCAGATCCACTCTGAATTAGCCACCCACACTATAGTACCAAGTATTACCTTCACTGGGGGCAGAGTACCTGCAGTTGGATCCCAGTCGGATACCCTGATGCCGTTCATCCTTTTTCTGCACCTTGTCCTCACCCACATACTGAGGTGTGGTGAGCCCATAAGTGGGATCATTTTCAAGTCCACCCAGAGTTTCGGGGATTTCAGGGGTGTCGGCTGTTGGGCGGTTCAATAGCCAGTTGAGTCTTCTTTCCAAGATTCCTTTTGAGTCTCTCTCCCCTCTCCCGGGGAGACCCACGTGACCAGTTTTGGCAGTGAGCAACAAGTATGTGTGTGTGTGCGTACGCGCGCACGCGCGTGTGTGTGCCTTGGAGGTCTGTTAGTTGCACGATACTTAGAGATCTCAGCCTCAATCCTGGGGACGGTATCTAATCTTGACTCTCGTCTCAATTTTAACCGTTCAGCCCCAAATAAGTTTTGGGAGTTGCAATTGCATGTGTAGTGTCATTCCAAGGCACTTCCTTGCTATCGCTGTGATGTCCTGTGTGCACGAGACCATACACAAGCACACTCTAGCGTATACTTCAGTAAACCTGGTCGTATTTTAGGTAAACACTGGGATTTATTGTACTGACTGGTCTTGTGTTAAACCTTGTATGACAGTATGACTAGTCTTATCAGGACACGTAACGACTAAACACTGTTCATAACCACTAGTCTTATCAGGACACGTTATGACTAAACACTGTTCATAACCACTAGTCTTATCAGGACATGTTATGACTAAACACTGTTCATAACCACTAGTCTTATCAGGACACGTTACGACTAAACACTGTTCATAACCACTAGTCTTATCAGAACACGTTACGACTAAACACTGTTCATAACCACTAGTCTTATCAGGACACGTTACGACTAAACACTGTTCATAACCACTAGTCTTATCAGGACACGTTACGACTAAACACTGTTCATAACCACTAGTCTTATCAGGACACGTTACGACTAAACACTGTTCATAACCACTAGTCTTATCAGGACACGTTACGACTAAGCACTGTTCATAACCACTAGTCTTATCAGGATACGTTACGACTAAACACTGTTCATAACCACTAGTCTTATCAGGACACGTTACGACTAAACACTGTTCATAACCACTAGTCTTATCAGGACACGTTACAACTAAACACTGTTCATAACCACTAGTCTTATCAGGTCACGTGACGACTAAACACTGTTCATAACCACTACACCACGTTTACTGTGTACTGTTAAAGCTGATTTTTTCGGTGATGTGTTTTATTTGCGGTAACTTCGGTGCCGACAAATTTGACCGAAAATAAAACGCACCGAAATTTTCTCTAAAACCGGTCCTGTATACATGTCGTACTAGTACACTTACCTGGAAAACCGGTTTTACCTAAAATTTCCCTCCACTGAACCGCCGATTTTGGCGAATTCCGAATACACATGTATTGCACATCGAAAATTTCTGCTTTTACAGTATATTATCTACATGTACATGTATATGAAAAACATACAGTACTACATACATGTACATTTCTCATGAATAGTTGTAATTGCCAATCTATAGTTTTGCGTCGTTTTCCGCTTAATTTTCATAACTCAAGAGCTGGTGTGAGAAAGGTGCCCGGTCTAATGGAGTGTGCGGATCTGTGTATTTGCACCTTGACTTATTGCTAGTCATCGGCGGATAATGCCGGCATAATTTTGAGCATAATCACGGCTTTCTGAAAAATAGCATTGCCAAGCATAATTTAGTTGATCCTTCAGCATAACTGCTGCATAAAACCGCTAGGGCCTCAAAGGTCAAAAGTTCACCGTCCAGAGTCCGTTGTTTGTTACAAGGGCAAGGGAATCCTCCTATAAATAGATCTACACCCGGGACTCGGCAGGGAGTCGTACCATACCACGGTATATATCTGGCACGGCTCCGTGAAAGGGCCTGATCTACACTGTAAATGTAACAGATGTCTAATGTTTAGGGCGTCAAAGGTCAAAAGTTCACCTTCCAGAGTTCTATTATTCCTATACATAATTATGCTTGTATTGATGTTGCAGTGGCTACATGTATTTGTATTTTTCTATATTTAACTTTAAGGATTTCCCAAAGGCTTTGAGCCTGTCGAGGGGATCTCCTGCAAGAAGAATGAAATGACAACTTTATGTAGAGGGAGCAGTTAATTGAGGATAGGCTAAGGAAATAGATCGAAGCATACAAAATCTGGTGATTAAGGAGTTGGGATACCGTCAGTGTAATGAATATATCGGCGAAAATGCTGATAGAGAGAATGCTTGAATCCCAGGAGGCTGGTTATAGAGGTAAGAGAAGGCGGTAGGCAATTCCATAGCATTGCAGCTTTGTTGGAAAAGAGGGAAGAAAAACGCCTACCGTGATAATTGATGTGAAGTTTGTTTGGTCTTCTTGGACTTGAAGACAATGAAAGGTGAAAATGTCGGATGTGTTCTGGAGATATATGTATAAATTTAAATAGAGTAACAAGAGCTGATCTTGTCTGCGAAAGTGCAAGGACTCTAAGTCACAAAGGGCGTTTAACTGGGATTTCGTTTCGCATCTATCTACATTGACTTTTTTACGTAGCAAATACTTCCTAGCTACTCTGGCTTGTAAAATATTTAAACGCGCCAGCTCAGCTTTGGTGATGGCATAGGACCAGGCCGAGGTGGCATGTTCCAGGGCGTGTCGGACAAAACCTTTATATAGAAGTAGCTGTATCCTGGTTTCTTATCCATAGCTGAGACTAGATTTTCCATGCAGTTTTCTCCGGAAGTCCACATTTGATCCCGAGTACACATTCTATACATTTTAATGGCATTATAAACATGAAAGAGCACAGTGTCAAGAAGCATAATTTGAGCATAATTTAGTGATTTTCAGAGCATATTGCCAGCATACTGAAAAGCATAATCCGTGGGATTTTTGAGCATTATCCGCCGACGTCAAGTTATTGCTGTACGGCTGTTCACAGAACTAATGACGTGTGTAGCATTGTACTTAGAGGTACATGTATGTTGAAGTACATGTACATGTATGATAGCATGATATAGACTATGCATGCATACATACACTGTAGTCTATATCAGGTGTACTGTACAGGAATAACATGATCAAACAACGACGGATAAACAGTCTCCGTACCTCTGGGGACACCCCAGGCCGTCCACAACGGCGAGAACAAGCACGGATGGAGGCCAGAAACAAGAGCCCGGAAAAGTACAACCGTCCTCCACCAGAGCAGAGAACACACACACACACACACACACACACACACACACACACACACACACACACCTGTCCTGTCCTGTCCTGTAGAGTCACTGCCGCAAAAGGGTCACGTGATCCCATCACTGGGAAACTTGAGAAGAGAGAGAGAGAGGACACGACGCTCGATGACGCTCCAGGTGCACGGGTAGTCGCATCCGCTTGCCGCATATGCACACGTGCTGGAAGGCTGAGCGCTCCTCTGCTGTTGGTCTATGCGCTACCCTTGAACAGCGATGCCTTCCCCGTCCCCGGACACCGCGAAAGCAGCGACCACACCTGTCACAATGCGCGGCACAACATCCCTCCGCCGGTGCCGACGCTCCGGTAGTTCCAGGTGGCACTGCGGCATCCACCGTTAGGCACACACATGCCGGACCAAGCCACCGCGGCTTCTCAGCCACCGCCCACACCGCCCGCACTGACTGGCGCCCCGCTGCTCAGACACAGGCCGCGCACGCTCCTCCAGACACTTATGCCGAGCCATGTCTCCTTTCCGTGCAAAATCCCGTCCGCATACCGTACATACCACTCGGGGCGGAGGCTCAGGCACATTGTCAGGTTCTTGGTAGGTGCTGCGCCACTCCGCGCGAGACTCACATGCAACATCATACCATGATGCCTCCACGCCACGGGCACGTAGATCTCGGACAGCACAGTCCTTCCATCTGCGGCGTGGGCCATGTGCTGGGCGACGCTGCAAGAAGGAGCCAAACAGTACCTGTTTTGGGATGCGGTTGTCCGGCATCCGCGCCACATGCCCCAACCACTCCAACCGCCGATGTGCAATTTTGTCTTTAATCGTCTCGGAGTCTCCCCAGCGCACCAGCAGCTCTTCGTTGGTGATGTGTTCGTCCCACATCCGGCTTCGAGAGACCCCGAGGATGGATCGGATGCACCTCATGCTGAAGGTTGAGAGCTTCTGCAGGTCATGCTGAAGGGGCGTCCAGCACTCAGAGCCATACAACAGCAGGGACAGAACGCAAGCATTGAATACGCACCGCTTGGTGTGCATCAGCAGATGTGGATTGGAGAATACAAACCTCCGAAGAGCACCGCAGGCCCTGGAGGCTTGGGCAATCCTTGCGGCGATGTCCCGGGACGAACGGCAACCGCTGTCCACTACAGAACCGAGGTATTTGAAATGCGGTACGCATTCCACCTCCGCTTGACCAAGTTGGAGGGGAGCGCGGTCAGTAAGCGTGATGCCGGGGCCAACAACACACACACACACACACACACACACACACACACACACACACACACACACACACACACACACACCTTGACCTTTGACGCCCATCGCCAGAGGCGATGATAGCAATGCTACGGCAGAAGCCATAGCAACTTGTGCTGGGATTACACCATTCAACAGCTTGCAAGGCTGAAGAATTGACCGTCACTATTCAGCCTGGTCTACACCATACAGCTATTTGGAGTGACATTTTCTGGCCAGTGAATCCCTATTTTTGGTCTTTTTCATTTTTTTTTTCCCCCGCACACACATCACACCACATACTCTGGCATGCCCTGGCTGTTGGTAACCACCCAGGAGAATGAAAGAAAAGTCAGGAAGAGTCTGAGAAAGAGAAGAAAGACGTTGGTGTTCAACGTCCTTCATCTCCTGCACAGTACTGGAGCAGAGAAAGTTAGATGGTCAGCACCTGGCTGGAGAACAGACGCATGCTCCTACACACTAGGAGTAAGTAGAGTGTTGATATAATGTGTGTACATGTGTGCTCTTGCACGTGCGCGTGCCCGTGTGTGTGTGTGCGTCCACGTGTGTTTGTGTGTGTGTGTGTCTATCTGTCTGTCTGTGTAGGTGCAGGCTCCTGTGTGTGTGTGTGTGTGTGTGTGCACGTGCGCGTGTCCGTGTGTACGTGTGTGTGTGTGATCACGTACCCGTATGTGTATATGCATGTTCAAGTGGTGACACGCCGTCTTCTTGTTTGTACCATTGTCAAGTGATTGATGACCAGTGGAAATTGTTTCTGTGACATAACATTACGAGATGTGCAATTGCTGCAAGCTTCTCTCAAGTTGGAATAAAGTTATGACAATTTGACTGGTTTTGACCCCTGGGGTCAGTCAGTAGGTTTCCTAACTCCTAATGGCATTGTACTGAGAGTATTGTTGCTGTCATTGTTGTAATTGTCAAATTGTTTCTTCTGTTTTGTATATCACATCGGTCACAATGATACATGTTCTCTGCTATTGTGGTGAACATTTGAGTGACGAAATGATGCAAGGTCTTGTCGACTATATTCTTCACTTCCAGTCAGTTGATGTCAATGAAGAAGATAAGACCTGGGTAAGTTGTTGTGTTTTGGATTGTGACAAGAGACATTGCCTGTGCTCAGTATACTGTGCTGGTTCACTGCCATGTGTACGTCTTTGCTGGTGTCTCTGTGTGTACGTCTGTTTCCTTGTTGGTGTGTTTGACCTGTGTATATGTACTGCATGTTCATCTGTGTGTTTGTGTGTGTGTATGTACGTGTGTGTGTGTGTGCACGTGTGTGCACGTGTGTTTGTGCATGTGTATACGTGTGTGTGCATGTGTGTGTGTGTGTGTTTGTGTGTGTGTGTGTTCAGGGCAACTGGACACTCTTACAGTATTGTGCATGGACAGGCAATGCACCTTTAGCAAAACTGCTCATCGAACGCGGCGCTTGCCTCAACGCACAGTCCAGCGTGGTAAGAAATAGTGTTACTCTAGAGTCTGGTTGTCTCAACTGAATTCTCAGTTTGTATGTTCTTACATGTCTGTTCATCGTTCGTACTCGTATGTCCTTTTGTCCACGTGTGTTCATGTTTGCACTCTCATCTGTTCATCAGAAACGACATTTTCATTGTGCAACATGTGTTATCTTGTAGGCTCACGTGTGTTCTTGTGCGCATGTGTGTGTGTGTGTGTGTGTGTGTGTGTGTGTGTGTATGTGCATGTGTGCCAATGGGTGTGTACTCACATGTGCACACAATGACTTGTAATTCTTCATGTTTGTTCATGTGCCTGTGGTCCTGCATGTGTGTTCATGTGTGCACGTGCATTGTTGTGTTTGTTCTAGTTGTCCAGGTCTGTGTCGGTGTGTGGTTGTAGTAGTTAGTGTAATGGTTGTATAGCAATACTCATCACATTCTCTCTTTCTCTACAGTTACTAAATACTCCACTGCACTGGGCAGTCCAGGAGAACAAGATCAATGTTGTCAAGGTGATACTGTCACATGACAGTGACGGTGTCACCTTGGATACTGCACTGCTTGACCTTGTAAGTATTTGATTGTGTGTTGTTGTGAAGTGAACAGTTTCTACTCGTCCTTCTCACCTGTCCTGCCTCTCTCTCTCTCTCTCTCTCTCTCTCTCTCTCTCTCTCTCTCTCTCTCTCTCTCTCTCTCTCTCTCTCTCTCTCTCTCTCTTTCTTTCTCTGAATGGACAGAGTGTTTGATTGTGTTTGTTAGAACGAGTAAGGAGTGATGAGTTGTTGTTATTGTAACGAGTACAAGGAAGACATGCAGTTGTTCCTGACGAAGAGCTGTGATTGTTTTCGAAGAGTGAAGTGAATTTAAGTGCTTGGATACAGTTCTAGGACAGGGATGTCAATGAGGAAGATGTTGTTTGTCATGTGAGTTATTTCAAGAGGTCATTGGCTAGTTCTCATCGTCGATAATGTGCTTGTTGTTCTGCATTGTTCATTTTCGTGACATTGTAAATTTCTTCGTTTTTTGACTGAGTATATCTGTTGTTGTTGTTGTGCTTGTGATGTGTTCTTGTGCTACTCAGTTAGGTCTCACAGCATTGGACAAAGCAAAGGAACGTGGTCGTGATGAATGTGTGCAGCTTCTCACACAGCATGAAGCTGACAAGGTATGTGTTTATTTTATAGTTCACGAGTGAGTAAATATGTATGTAGTGAGTGAAGTGTGTAATGGTGGAGTATGGCTGAATCATCGACTGTCATTCAACCAGAAATGCCAACCAGCTGGGTCTGTTTTGCATACTCGGGATTTTGATTTTCTGTACTTGTCAGTGTTTTGCGTGCTAACGTGTACTGACGTGTGTTGTCGGTTTTGACACACACATGCACTTCGCTCCCTGAATTTGTACTGCAAGATACATGTGACTTGTACCCACGACAGAATGTTTTGTGATGTCTGAAGTCGTAACATGGCAAGCACTGACTTCGCAAGGATATTCCATTACTCAGCTTGCGCTTGCCACGCTTCAACATGTTTACGTAAACAAATCCACGGTTCGCGTGATCCTCGGCTGGAAGCTGAGTTTTCCGCATCCGCAGGAACGCCACCACCCTGTGGGGGGGGGGGGGGGGGGGCTGTGAGGGTGTAGGGGTGTGTGCACGTCGGGTGGGCTTGCAAAGCGGAAGAAATCCCTGCAAGGTCCTTGTCAACCTGTGATGTATACCCAATGTCTGCCCAAGTGCCCATGCCACAGAAGGGCACCCATTGTAACTGTGATGAAAAAGACCATGGCAGCTCACAGGGCTGGCAAATACGTGACTGGTCTGGGGATTGTCCCTGCCGTGCGGTAGGGGTATCCAGCTTTTGCAGACACGCATTGGCTGTGGGGAGAGCTGGTTACTGCGAGGATGTGTAGGGGCAGGGGGGGGGGGATGTGTAGGGGCCGTGGGGGCCTGTGAGGATGTGTAGGGGCCGTGGGGACCTGTGAGGATGTGTAGGGGCAGTGGGGTGGGGGGGGGGGGAGGAGTATGTGTTGGGGCCGGGGGAGGGGGTGGGTGGAAGATCCTGTGAGAATGTGTAGGATGGCGGGGGGGGGGGGGCTGTGAGGATGTGTAGGACGGAGGGGAGGGGGGTTGTGAGGATGTGTAGGACGGAGGGGAGGGGGGGGGGGGCTGGGATGTTTTGATGGTTGTAGGGGTGGGAACTGTGATTGCGTAAGGGGGTGGGGGGCTGTGATGGTGTAGGGGTGTGTGTGTGGGGGGGGGGGGGGGGAGGGGCTGTGAGTATGTTTAGGGTATGGGGGGGGGGGAGTGAGAGGGTGTGAGTGTTGGTGATAACTACTGTTTCCTCCAACGAAAAACTCCTATTTTTGTCGTTATTCAATTTGTTGTCGTGTGTATCTTGTTCTCTCTATTGGTAGTGTGTGCGTACACGTATGATAACGTTCAGATCTGTGTCAGTGTCTTTGTCAGCGATGTGTGTGGATATGACAAACCATTCTGTTGATTCCCCTCATTCAGTCGTTGGCTATCAGATACCAGTGGGCAGTGTAGTCAGCAGTGTAGTCGATAGTGTAGGCTGTAAACCCTGTGCACTCACTGAACTCACTATGTGTTTTGTTATGTGTCCAGGCAAAGAAGAAAAGTAAGAAGCCACTGCTGTCATTAGAAACTGGTGAGGGATAAACTGCTGAGTGATTATAATTGACTTTCAACAGAGAACACATCTCAAACGATGTTGTTCTTGGCATTGTCGTCATCACTGTCATCATAGTCGTCAACACTGCTATTTCTATCTTGTGATCAAGATTGATTTATCAAAGTAATGTGGTATTTCCTGTTGTTCTTTCCCTTTCGGAAATTAACTGAATGCTGTTGTGTTCTCTTCTCTTGTGTTTTGTCTCCATGGACAATTGCCATGGCTACTGAAGAAGTGCGAAAGCAGCTGTGACGGGCAAGCCTAGTCTGCATAGCCACGGCGGGTGACGTCTGCCTCTCGTGTGTGTGTGTGTGTGTGTGCGTGTGTGTGTGTGTGCGTGTGTGTGTGTGTGCGTGTGTGTGCGTGTGTGAGTTCATGTGAGCACGTCTGTGTTTAGATGCATGGGATTTTAGGAAATTAGTAAACGGACTTCTTGTTGATAATTTGCTTCTTGGTTCTCTCAATATCTGCTGAATCTGTTCCATACATTCTATTCGCCATGCTCTTTACAACTGCAAGTAAATTTTGCGAATAATTTTCATTGTCGTTGTCGTCTGGTAAACAAATTAATTACATCATAGCTGATCGTTGTCCTCCACCAGCCTGCACTGTGAACTTAGCCAGTTGTATTAGTTGTTTGAAACTTTTTTCCCTCTAACTAATTTTCTTAGTATGCAGCGTTTGGCTGACTATCGTGTACAATTGACCGTGCCATTCTTTTTTATTTGTTTCTGACTTTTTCTTGTTTCCGTACACGTGACAATATTGCTGTTGCCTCAGCTTTGATGTTTTGTATAATAAATAAGTGTAAAGATTATTCCTGATGAAATTTAAACTCTCAGATATTCCAAATACTCTTTCTGCTCTCAGACTATGCTAGGTTCAAGTTTGAACTGAAGCTAGGCGGTTTACAGGAGAGTACGAGATCACTACTGCCTGCCGTTGTACATGTACATGTGTGTATGTGTGTGTGTGTGTGTGTGTGTGTGTGTGTGTGTGTGTGTGTGTGTGTGTGTGTGTGTGTGTGTGTGTGTGTGTGCGTGTGTATATGTGCATATCTGTTAACCATGGACTGCTTCTGGCTAGATTAACTCTTGTGTAATCGATGGTGCTAGTGACGCTTAAATCAGATCCACTCTGATTTAGCCACCCACACTAGTACCAAGTATTACCTTCACTGGGGGCAGGGGTACCTGCAGTTGGATCCCAGGACGGATACCCTGATGCCGTCCATCCTTTTTCTGCACCTTGTCCTCACCCACTTACTGAGGTGTGGTGAGCCCATAAGTGGGATCATTTTAAAGTCCAACCAGAGTTTCGGGGATTTCAGGGGTGTCGGCCGTTGGGCGGTTCAATAGCCAGTTGAGTCATCTTTCCAAGATTCCTTTTGAGTCTCTCTCCCCTCTACCGGGGAGACCCACGTGACCAGTTTTGGCAGTGAGCATTGAGCAACAAGTATGTGTGTGTGTGTGTGTGTGTGTGTGTGTGTGCGTACGTGCGCACGCGCGTGTGTGTGCCTTGGAGGTTTGTTACAGTCTGTATCGGCTATAGAGTGACCGGATAAAATATATCGGCTACAGTGATATTGGTACGAAATATCAAAAGCAAAACGTATTTTATCCAGTAAAAATATCACTACGAACGTAGAAAAAAACTTCAAAAATATCACTATAACCAGTATTATCGGATGTAATGATATATCGGATTTTATGATGGCAGCAGAGAATCAAAACATGCATAACACACTATATTATTATTATCGGCTATAGTGATAACTTATAAAATTCATGTAGCAATAATATAAAAGGCCCTATTTTTTACTTTCTTCACGTTGCTTATTTTTATAGTGATACATGTACATGTACATAACAGAATTTTTTATGGAAATGCGGGCCCTGTCAACTATGCAGCATGCTCGTTAGTTTTGTCAAAACGCCATGCTGGAAGTATTTTCTTACCTTTCATGTGTCGATCGAAATAAAAATAAAAAAATCGATCGTATCGCATAGTGATGCATCGGATATAGTGATAACATCACGGAAATCAAAAGGGTACGCTATAGCCGATACAGACTGTAGTTGCACGATACTTAGAGAAATCAGCCTCAATCCTGGGAACGGTATCTAATCTTGATGAGCCGAGTCTCAATTTTAACCGTTCAGCCCCAAATAAGTTTTGGGAGTTGCAATTGCATGGGTAGTGTCATTCCAAGGCACTTCCTTGCTATCGCTGTGATGTCCTGTGTGCAAAAGACCATACACAAGCACACTCTAGCGTATACTTCAGTAAACCTGGTCGTATTTTAGGTAAACACTGGGATTTATTGTACTGACTGGTCTTGTGTTAAACCTTGTATGACAGTATGACTAGTCTTATCAGGACACGTTACGACTAAACACTGTTCATAACCACTAGTCTTATCAGGACACGTTACGACTAAACACTGTTGATAACCACTGGTCTTATCAGGACACGTTACGACTAAACACTGTTCATAACCACTGGTCTTATCAGGACACGTTACGACTAAACACTGTTCATAACCACTAGTCTTATCAGGACATGTTATGACTAAACACTGTTCATAACCACTAGTCTTATCAGGACACGTTACGACTAAACACTGTTCATAACCACTAGTCTTATCAGGACACGTTACGACTAAACACTGTTCATAACCACAAGTCTTATCAGGACACGTTACGACTAAACACTGTTCATAACCACTAGTCTTATCAGGACACGTTACGACTAAACACTGTTCATAACCACTAGTCTTATCAGGACACGTTATGACTAAACACTGTTCATAACCACTAGTCTTATCAGGACACGTTACGACTAAACACTGTTCATAAACACTAGTCTTATCAGGACACGTTACGACTAAACACTGTTCATAACCACTAGTCTTATCAGGACACGTTACGACTAAACACTGTTCATAACCACTAGTCTTATCAGGACACGTTACGACTAAACACTGTTCATAGCCACTAGTCTTATCAGGACACGTTACGACTAAACACTGTTCATAACCACTAGTCTTATCAGGACACGTTACGACTAAACACTGTTCATAACCACTAGTCTTATCAGGACACGTTACGACTAAACACTGTTCATAACCACTAGTCTTATCAGGACACGTTATGACTAAACACTGTTCATAACCACTAGTCTTATCAGGACACGTTACGACTAAACACTGTTCATAGCCACTAGTCTTATCAGGACACGTTACGACTAAACACTGTTCATAACCACTAGTCTTATCAGGACACGTTACGACTAAACACTGTTCATAACCACTAGTCTTATCAGGACACGTTACGACTAAACACTGTTCATAACCACTGGTCTTATCAGGACACGTTACGACTAAACACTGTTCATAACCACTAGTCTTATCAGGACATGTTATGACTAAACACTGTTCATAACCACTAGTCTTATCAGGACACGTTACGACTAAACACTGTTCATAACCACTAGTCTTATCAGGACACGTTACGACTAAACACTGTTCATAGCCACTAGTCTTATCAGGACACGTTACGACTAAACACTGTTCATAACCACTAGTCTTATCAGGACACGTTACGACTAAACACTGTTCATAACCACTAGTCTTATCAGGACACGTTACGACTAAACACTGTTCATAACCACTAGTCTTATCAGGACACGTTACGACTAAACACTGTTCATAACCACTAGTCTTATCAGGACACGTTACGACTAAACACTGTTCATAACCACTAGTCTTATCAGGACACGTTATGACTAAACACTGTTCATAACCACTAGTCTTATCAGGACACGTTACGACTAAACACTGTTCATAACCACTAGTCTTATCAGGACACGTTATGACTAAACACTGTTCATAACCACTAGTCTTATCAGGACACGTTACGACTAAACACTGTTCATAACCACTAGTCTTATCAGGACACGTTATGACTAAACACTGTTCATAACCACTAGTCTTATCAGGACACGTTACGACTAAACACTGTTCATAACCACTAGTCTTATCAGGACACGTTACGACTAAACACTGTTCATAACCACTAGTCTTATCAGGACACGTTATGACTAAACACTGTTCATAACCACTAGTCTTATCAGGACACGTAATGACTAAACACTGTTCATAACCACTAGTCTTATCAGGCCACGTTACGACTAAACACTGTTCATAACCACTAGTCTTATCAGGACACGTTATGACTAAACACTGTTCATAACCACTAGTCTTATCAGGACACGTTATGATTAAACACTGTTCATAACCACTAGTCTTATCAGGACACGTTATGACTAAACACTGTTCATAACCACTAGTCTTATCAGGACACGTTATGACTAAACACTGTTCATAACCACTAGTCTTATCAGGACACGTTATGACTAAACACTGTTCATAACCACTAGTCTTATCAGGACACCTTACGACTAAACACTGTTCATAACCACTAGTCTTATCAGGAGTCAGGACACGTTATGACTAAACACTGTTCATAACCACTAGTCTTATCAGGACACGTTACGACTAAACGCTGTTCATAACCACTAGTCTTATCAGGACACGTTATGACTAAACACTGTTCATAACCACTAGTCTTATCAGGACACGTTATGACTAAACACTGTTCATAACCACTAGTCTTATCAGGACACGTTACGACTAAACACTGTTCATAACCACTAGTCTTATCAGGACACGTTATGACTAAACACTGTTCATAACCACTAGTCTTATCAGGACACGTTACGACTAAACACTGTTCATAACCACTAGTCTTATCAGGACACGTTACGACTAAACACTGTTCATAACCACTAGTCTTATCAGGACACGTTACGACTAAACACTGTTCATAACCACTGGTCTTATCAGGACACGTTACGACTAAACACTGTTCATAACCACTAGTCTTATCAGGACATGTTATGACTAAACACTGTTCATAACCACTAGTCTTATCAGGACACGTTACGACTAAACACTGTTCATAACCACTAGTCTTATCAGGACACGTTATGACTAAACACTGTTCATAATCACTAGTCTTATCAGGACACGTTACGACTAAACACTGTTCATAACCACTAGTCTTATCAGGACACGTTACGACTAAACACTGTTCATAACCACTAGTCTTATCAGGACACGTTACGACTAAACACTGTTCATAACCACTGGTCTTATCAGGACACGTTACGACTAAACACTGTTCATAACCACTAGTCTTATCAGGACATGTTATGACTAAACACTGTTCATAACCACTAGTCTTATCAGGACACGTTACGACTAAACACTGTTCATAACCACTAGTCTTATCAGGACACGTTACGACTAAACACTGTTCATAACCACAAGTCTTATCAGGACACGTTACGACTAAACACTGTTCATAACCACTAGTCTTATCAGGACACGTTACGACTAAACACTGTTCATAACCACTAGTTTTATCAGGACACGTTATGACTAAACACTGTTCATAACCACTAGTCTTATCAGGACACGTTACGACTAAACACTGTTCATAAACACTAGTCTTATCAGGACACGTTACGACTAAACACTGTTCATAACCACTAGTCTTATCAGGACACGTTACGACTAAACACTGTTCATAACCACTAGTCTTATCAGGACACGTTACGACTAAACACTGTTCATAGCCACTAGTCTTATCAGGACACGTTACGACTAAACACTGTTCATAACCACTAGTCTTATCAGGACACGTTACGACTAAACACTGTTCATAACCACTAGTCTTATCA
This sequence comes from Sycon ciliatum, assembly GCF_964019385.1. Classification (NCBI taxonomy): domain Eukaryota; kingdom Metazoa; phylum Porifera; class Calcarea; order Leucosolenida; family Sycettidae; genus Sycon; species Sycon ciliatum. Next base: position 48,834,301 of record NC_088644.1, read on the forward strand.
GGATACGTTACGACTAATTATAGGTTAGTGCATGGCAGGGAGGGCCTTATGGCTTGTTAGTGCCCGACAGGTTAGCCTGAGGGCCGTAGGCCCGAGGGCTACCCTGAAGGGCACAAACAAGCCATAAGACCCTCCCTGCCATGCACTAACTATTTTAGAACGAGGTTACATGCATTATCTCACTTCCATTATGCTTGTGTACCATTATATTGGGTAGTTTTGTGGTTTGTGTGCAGAGAGACTTGGTGTGGTATGGAAGAATATTTTCTTCTGCTTAGTTATGGTAACTCAGCACCACTTAGGACTACTAAAAGTAGAAAAGCAGCAAATGAAATGCTGGGCTCTTATTGCGAGCTTCATTCTTATTCATAGCTTGTGGAGCTATTTAGGGGCTTTGAGGGCCCCTTGTCGATACCTCTTATGACTTTGATCTTCGGTTTTTATATGTTTCCACAAGCTGTTGACAAAGGAAATTCGTACAGATGAAAGAATACGGGAGGCAAAAACCGTACACACTTCTGAATTGCGTAGCTTTTAGTAGCACACCGTACATTTTATGCAGAGTTCATTACCTGCACCGTACTATAATGCATACAGGTAGTTGTACGCACCAGTTTAGAGTATATTCAGCGGGCTTTAAACTAATCCAAGGCCCTCGACGCGTCATCAAGAGTAGTAAAATAACGATTGAGCGGGCTTTAAACTCTGATAAGGCCCTTGGCGGGAATGTCGCTGATTGGTCGTTTCCTGGACAACGAGACAGACCTCGTTCTAAACACTGTTCATAACCACTAGTCTTATCAGGACACGTTATGACTAAACACTGTTCATAACCACTAGTCTTATCAGGACACGTTACGACTAAACACTGTTCATAACCACTAGTCTTATCAGGACACGTTATGACTAAACACTGTTCATAACCACTAGTCTTATCAAGACACGTTACGACTAAACACTGTTCATAACCACTAGTCTTATCAGGACACGTTATGACTAAACACTGTTCATAACCACTAGTCTTATCAGGACACGTTACGACTAAACACTGTTCATAACCACTAGTCTTATCAGGACACGTTACGACTAAACACTGTTCATAACCACTAGTCTTATCAGGACACGTTATGACTAAACACTGTTCATAACCACTAGTCTTATCAGGACACGTAATGACTAAACACTGTTCATAACCACTAGTCTTATCAGGCCACGTTACGACTAAACACTGTTCATAACCACTAGTCTTATCAGGACACGTTATGACTAAACACTGTTCATAACCACTAGTCTTATCAGGACACGTTATGATAAAACACTGTTCATAACCACTAGTCTTATCAGGACACGTTATGACTAAACACTGTTCATAACCACTAGTCTTATCAGGACACGTTATGACTAAACACTGTTCATAACCACTAGTCTTATCAGGACACGTTATGACTAAACACTGTTCATAACCACTAGTCTTATCAGGACACCTTACGACTAAACACTGTTCATAACCACTAGTCTTATCAGGAGTCAGGACACGTTATGACTAAACACTGTTCATAACCACTAGTCTTATCAGGACACGTTACGACTAAACGCTGTTCATAACCACTAGTCTTATCAGGACACGTTATGACTAAACACTGTTCATAACCACTAGTCTTATCAGGACACGTTATGACTAAACACTGTTCATAACCACTAGTCTTATCAGGACACGTTACGACTAAACACTGTTCATAACCACTAGTCTTATCAGGACACGTTACGACTAAACCCTGTTCATAACCACTAGTCTTATCAGGACACGTTACGACTAAACACTGTTCATAACCACTAGTCTTATCAGGACACGTTACGACTAAACACTGTTCATAACCACTAGTCTTATCAGGACACGTTACGACTAAACATTGTTCATAAGCACTAGTCTTATCAGGACACGTTACGACTAAACACTGTTCATAACCACTAGTCTTATCAGGACACGTTACGACTAAACACTGTTCATAACCACTAGTCTTATCAGGACACGTTACGACTAAACACTGTTCATAACCACTAGTCTTATCAGGACACGTTATGACTAAACACTGTTCATAACCACTAGTCTTATCAGGACACGTTACGACTAAACACTGTTCATAACCACTAGTCTTATCAGGACACGTTACGACTAAACACTGTTCATAACCACTAGTCTTATCAGGACACGTTACGACTAAACACTGTTCATAACCACTAGTCTTATCAGGACACGTTATGACTAAACACTGTTCAAACCCACTAGTCTTACCAGCTCACGTTATGACTAAACACTGTTCATAACCACTAGTCTTATCAGGACACGTTACGACTAAACGCTGTTCATAACCACTAGTCTTATCAGGACACGTTACGACTAAACAATGTTCATAACCACTAGTCTTATCAGAACACGTTACGACTAAACACTGTTCATAACCACTAGTCTTATCAGGACACGTTATGACTAAACACTGTTCATAACCACTAGTCTTATCAGGACACGTTACGACTAAACACTGTTCATAACCACTAGTCTTATCAGGACACGTTACGACTAAACACTGTTCATAACCACTAGTCTTATCAGGACACGTTACGACTAAACACTGTTCATAACCACTAGTCTTATCAGGACACGTTACGACTAAACACTGTTCATAACCACTAGTCTTATCAGGACACGTTACGACTAAACACTGTTCATAACCACTAGTCTTATCAAGACACGTTACGACTAAACACTGTTCATAACCACTAGTCTGATCAGGACACGTTATGACTAAACACTGTTCATAACCACTAGTCTTATCAGGACACGTTACGACTAAACACTGTTCATAACCACTAGTCTTATCAGGACACGTTACGACTAAACACTGTTCATAACCACTAGTCTTATCAGGACACGTTACGACTAAACACTGTTCATAACCACTAGTCTTATCAGGACACGTTATGACTAAACACTGTTCAAACCCACTAGTCTTATCAGCTCACGTTATGACTAAACACTGTTCATAACCACTAGTCTTATCAGGACACGTTACGACTAAACGCTGTTCATAACCACTAGTCTTATCAGGACACGTTACGACTAAACACTGTTCATAACCACTAGTCTTATCAGAACACGTTACGACTAAACACTGTTCATAACCACTAGTCTTATCAGGACACGTTATGACTAAACACTGTTCATAACCACTAGTCTTATCAGGACACGTTACGACTAAACACTGTTCATAACCACTAGTCTTATCAGGACACCTTACGACTAAACACTGTTCATAACCACTAGTCTTATCAGGAGTCAGGACACGTTATGACTAAACACTGTTCATAACCACTAGTCTTATCAGGACACGTTACGACTAAACACTGTTCATAACCACTAGTCTTATCAGGACACGTTATGACTAAACACTGTTCATAACCACTAGTCTTATCAGGACACGTTATGACTAAACACTGTTCATAACCACTAGTCTTGTCAGGACACGTTACGACTAAACACTGTTCATAACCACTAGTCTTATCAGGACACGTTATGACTAAACACTGTTCATAACCACTAGTCTTATCAGGACACGTTATGACTAAACACTGTTCATAACCACTAGTCTTATCAGGACACGTTACGACTAAACACTGTTCATAACCACTAGTCTTATCAGGACACGTTACGACTAAACACTGTTCATAACCACTAGTCTTATCAGGACACGTTACGACTAAACACTGTTCATAACCACTAGTCTTATCAGGACACGTTACGACTAAACACTGTTCATAACCACTAGTCTTATCAGGACACGTTACGACTAAACACTGTTCATAACCACTAGTTTTATCAGGACACGTTACGACTAAACACTGTTCATAACCACTAGTCTTATCAGGACACGTTACGACTAAACACTGTTCATAACCACTAGTCTTATCAGGACACGTTACGACTAAACACTGTTCATAACCACTAGTCTTATCAGGACACGTTACGACTAAACACTGTTCATAACCACTAGTCTTATCAGGACACGTTATGACTAAACACTGTTCATAACCACTAGTCTTATCAGGACACGTTACGACTAAACACTGTTCATAACCACTAGTCTTATCAGGACACGTTACGACTAAACACTGTTCATAACCACTAGTCTTATCAGGACACGTTACGACTAAACACTGTTCATAACCACTAGTCTTATCAGGACACGTTACGACTAAACATTGTTCATAAGCACTAGTCTTATCAGGACACGTTACGACTAAACACTGTTCATAACCACTAGTCTTATCAGGACACGTTACGACTAAACACTGTTCATAACCACTAGTCTTATCAGGACACGTTACGACTAAACACTGTTCATAACCACTAGTCTTATCAGGACACGTTATGACTAAACACTGTTCATAACCACTAGTCTTATCAGGACACGTTACGACTAAACACTGTTCATAACCACTAGTCTTATCAGGACACGTTACGACTAAACACTGTTCATAACCACTAGTCTTATCAGGACACGTTACGACTAAACACTGTTCATAACCACTAGTCTTATCAGGACACGTTATGACTAAACACTGTTCAAACCCACTAGTCTTACCAGCTCACGTTATGACTAAACACTGTTCATAACCACTAGTCTTATCAGGACACGTTACGACTAAACGCTGTTCATAACCACTAGTCTTATCAGGACACGTTACGACTAAACAATGTTCATAACCACTAGTCTTATCAGAACACGTTACGACTAAACACTGTTCATAACCACTAGTCTTATCAGGACACGTTATGACTAAACACTGTTCATAACCACTAGTCTTATCAGGACACGTTACGACTAAACACTGTTCATAACCACTAGTCTTATCAGGACACGTTACGACTAAACACTGTTCATAACCACTAGTCTTATCAGGACACGTTACGACTAAACACTGTTCATAACCACTAGTCTTATCAGGACACGTTACGACTAAACACTGTTCATAACCACTAGTCTTATCAGGACACGTTACGACTAAACACTGTTCATAACCACTAGTCTTATCAGGACACGTTACGACTAAACACTGTTCATAACCACTAGTCTGATCAGGACACGTTATGACTAAACACTGTTCATAACCACTAGTCTTATCAGGACACGTTACGACTAAACACTGTTCATAACCACTAGTCTTATCAGGACACGTTACGACTAAACACTGTTCATAACCACTAGTCTTATCAGGACACGTTACGACTAAACACTGTTCATAACCACTAGTCTTATCAGGACACGTTATGACTAAACACTGTTCAAACCCACTAGTCTTATCAGCTCACGTTATGACTAAACACTGTTCATAACCACTAGTCTTATCAGGACACGTTACGACTAAACGCTGTTCATAACCACTAGTCTTATCAGGACACGTTACGACTAAACACTGTTCATAACCACTAGTCTTATCAGAACACGTTACGACTAAACACTGTTCATAACCACTAGTCTTATCAGGACACGTTATGACTAAACACTGTTCATAACCACTAGTCTTATCAGGACACGTTACGACTAAACACTGTTCATAACCACTAGTCTTATCAGGACACCTTACGACTAAACACTGTTCATAACCACTAGTCTTATCAGGAGTCAGGACACGTTATGACTAAACACTGTTCATAACCACTAGTCTTATCAGGACACGTTACGACTAAACACTGTTCATAACCACTAGTCTTATCAGGACACGTTATGACTAAACACTGTTCATAACCACTAGTCTTATCAGGACACGTTATGACTAAACACTGTTCATAACCACTAGTCTTGTCAGGACACGTTACGACTAAACACTGTTCATAACCACTAGTCTTATCAGGACACGTTATGACTAAACACTGTTCATAACCACTAGTCTTATCAGGACACGTTATGACTAAACACTGTTCATAACCACTAGTCTTATCAGGACACGTTACGACTAAACACTGTTCATAACCACTAGTCTTATCAGGACACGTTACGACTAAACACTGTTCATAACCACTAGTCTTATCAGGACACGTTACGACTAAACACTGTTCATAACCACTAGTCTTATCAGGACACGTTACGACTAAACACTGTTCATAACCACTAGTCTTATCAGGACACGTTACGACTAAACACTGTTCATAACCACTAGTTTTATCAGGACACGTTACGACTAAACACTGTTCATAACCACTAGTCTTATCAGGACACGTTACGACTAAACACTGTTCATAACCACTAGTCTTATCAGGACACGTTACGACTAAACACTGTTCATAACCACTAGTCTTATCAGGACACGTTACGACTAAACACTGTTCATAACCACTAGTCTTATCAGGACACGTTATGACTAAACACTGTTCATAACCACTAGTCTTATCAGGACACGTTACGACTAAACACTGTTCATAACCACTAGTCTTATCAGGACACGTTACGACTAAACACTGTTCATAACCACTAGTCTTATCAGGACACGTTACGACTAAACACTGTTCATAACCACTAGTCTTATCAGGACACGTTATGACTAAACACTGTTCAAACCCACTAGTCTTATCAGCTCACGTTATGACTAAACACTGTTCATAACCACTAGTCTTATCAGGACACGTTACGACTAAACGCTGTTCATAACCACTAGTCTTATCAGGACACGTTACGACTAAACAATGTTCATAACCACTAGTCTTATCAGGACACGTTACGACTAAACACTGTTCATAACCACTAGTCTTATCAGGACACGTTACGACTAAACACTGTTCATAACCACTAGACTTATCAGGACACGTTACGACTAAACACTGTTCATAACCACTAGTCTTATCAGGACACGTTACGACTAAACACTGTTCATAACCACTAGTCTTATCAGGACACGTTATGACTAAACACTGTTCATAACCACTAGTCTTATCAGGACACGTTACGACTAAACACTGTTCATAACCACTAGTCTTATCAGGACACGTTACGACTAAACACTGTTTATAACCACTAGTCTTATCAGGACACGTTATGACTAAACACTGTTCATAACCACTAGTCTTATCAGGACACGTTATGACTAAACACTGTTCATAACCACTAGTCTTATCAGGACACGTTACGACTAAACACTGTTCATAACCACTAGTCTTATCAGGACACGTTACGACTAAACACTGTTCATAGCCACTAGTCTTATCAGGACACGTTACGACTAAACACTGTTCATAACCACTAGTCTTATCAGGACACGTTATGACTAAACACTGTTCAAACCCACTAGTCTTATCAGCTCACGTTATGACTAAACACTGTTCATAACCACTAGTCTTATCAGGACACGTTACGACTAAACGCTGTTCATAACCACTAGTCTTATCAGGACACGTTACTTTTAACCGTTCAGCCCCAAATAAGTTTTGGGAGTTGCAATTGCATGGGTAGTGTCATTCCAAGGCACTTCCTTGCTATCGCTGTGATGTCCTGTGTGCAAAAGACCATACACAAGCACACTCTAGCGTATACTTCAGTAAACCTGGTCGTATTTTAGGTAAACACTGGGATTTATTGTACTGACTGGTCTTGTGTTAAACCTTGTATGACAGTATGACTAGTCTTATCATGACACGTTACGACTAAACACTGTTCATAACCACTAGTCTTATCAGGACACGTTACGACTAAACACTGTTCATAACCAATAGTCTTATCAGGACACGTTATGACTAAACACTGTTCATAACCACTAATCTTATCAGGACACGTTACGACTAAACACTGTTCATAAACACTAGTCTTATCAGGACACGTTACGACTAAACACTGTTCATAACCACTAGTCTTATCAGGACACGTTACGACTAAACACTGTTCATAACCACTAGTCTTATCAGGACACGTTACGACTAAACACTGTTCATAACCACTAGTCTTATCAGGACACGTTACGACTAAACACTGTTCATAACCACTAGTCTTATCAGGACACGTTACGACTAAACACTGTTAATAACCACTAGTCTTATCAGGACACGTTACGACTAAACACTGTTCATAACCACTAGTCTTATCAGGACACGTTATGACTAAACACTGTTCATAACCACTAGTCTTATCAGGACACGTTACGACTAAACACTGTTCATAACCACTAGTCTTATCAGGACACGTTATGACTAAACACTGTTCATAACCACTAGTCTTATCAGGACACGTTACGACTAAACACTGTTCATAACCACTAGTCTTATCAGGACACGTTATGACTAAACACTGTTCATAACCACTAGTCTTATCAGGACACGTTACGACTAAACACTGTTCATAACCACTAGTCTTATCAGGACACGTTACGACTAAACACTGTTCATAACCACTAGTCTTATCAGGACACGTTATGACTAAACACTGTTCATAACCACTAGTCTTAATAGGACACGTAATGACTAAACACTGTTCATAACCACTAGTCTTATCAGGCCACGTTACGACTAAACCCTGTTCATAACCACTAGTCTTATCAGGACACGTTATGACTAAACACTGTTCATAACCACTAGTCTTATCAGGACACGTTATGATTAAACACTGTTCATAACCACTAGTCTTATCAGGAAACGTTATGACTAAACACTGTTCATAACCACTAGTCTTATCAGGACACGTTATGACTAAACACTGTTCATAACCACTAGTCTTATCAGGACACGTTATGACTAAACACTGTTCATAACCACTAGTCTTATTAGGACAGCTTACGACTAAACACTGTTCATAACCACTAGTCTTATCAGGAGTCAGGACACGTTATGACTAAACACTGTTCATAACCACTAGTCTTATCAGGACACGTTACGACTAAACACTGTTCATAACCACTAGTCTTATCAGGACACGTTATGACTAAACACTGTTCATAACCACTAGTCTTATCAGGACACGTTATGACTAAACACTGTTCATAACCACTAGTCTTATCAGGACACGTTACGACTAAACACTGTTCATAACCACTAGTCTTATCAGGACACGTTATGACTAAACACTGTTCATAACCACTAGTCTTATCAGGACACGTTACGACTAAACACTGTTCATAACCACTAGTCTTATCAGGACACGTTACGACTAAACACTGTTCATAACAACTAGTCTTATCAGGACACGTTACGACTAAACACTGTTCATACCCACTAGTCTTATCAGGACACGTTACGACTAAACACTGTTCATAACCACTAGTCTTATCAGGACACGTTACGACTAAACACTGTTCATAACCACTAGTCTTATCAGAACACGTTACGACTAAACACTGTTCATAACCACTAGTCTTATCAGGACACGTTACGACTAAACACTGTTCATAACCACTAGTCTTATCAGGACACGTTACGACTAAACACTGTTCATAACCACTAGTCTTATCAGGACACGTTACGACTAAACACTGTTCATAACCACTAGTCTTATCAGGACACGTTATGACTAAACACTGTTCATAACCACTAGTCTTATCAGGACACGTTACGACTAAACACTGTTCATAACCACTAGTCTTATCAGGACACGTTACGACTAAACACTGTTCATAACCACTAGTCTTATCAGGACACGTTATGACTAAACACTGTTCATAACCACTAGTCTTATCAGGACACGTTACGACTAAACACTGTTCATAACCACTAGTCTTATCAGGACACGTTACGACTAAACACTGTTCATAACCACTAGTCTTATCAGGACACGTTATGACTAAACACTGTTCATAACCACTAGTCTTATCAGGACACGTAATGACTAAACACTGTTCATAACCACTAGTCTTATCAGGCCACGTTACGACTAAACCCTGTTCATAACCACTAGTCTTATCAGGACACGTTATGACTAAACACTGTTCATAACCACTAGTCTTATCAGGACACGTTATGATTAAACACTGTTCATAACCACTAGTCTTATCAGGACACGTTATGACTAAACACTGTTCATAACCACTAGTCTTATCAGGACACGTTATGACTAAACACTGTTCATAACCACTAGTCTTATCAGGACACGTTATGACTAAACACTGTTCATAACCACTAGTCTTATCAGGACACCTTACGACTAAACACTGTTCATAACCACTAGTCTTATCAGGAGTCAGGACACGTTATGACTAAACACTGTTCATAACCACTAGTCTTATCAGGACACGTTACGACTAAACACTGTTCATAACCACTAGTCTTATCAGGACACGTTATGACTAAACACTGTTCATAACCACTAGTCTGATCAGGACACGTTATGATCAGGACACGTTATGTTCATAACCACTAGTCTTATCAGGACACGTTACGACTAAACACTGTTCATAACCACTAGTCTTATCAGGACACGATATGACTAAACACTGTTCATAACCACTAGTCTTATCAGGACACGTTACGACTAAACACTGTTCATAACCACTAGTCTTATCAGGACACCTTACGACTAAACACTGTTCATAACCACTAGTCTTATCAGGAGTCAGGACACGTTATGACTAAACACTGTTCATAACCACTAGTCTTATCAGGACACGTTACGACTAAACACTGTTCATAACCACTAGTCTTATCAGGACACGTTATGATTAAACACTGTTCATAACCACTAGTCTTATCAGGACACGTTATGACTAAACACTGTTCATAACCACTAGTCTTATCAGGACACGTTACGACTAAACACTGTTCATAACCACTAGTCTTATCAGGACACGTTATGACTAAACACTGTTCATAACCACTAGTCTTATCAGGACACGTTATGACTAAATACTGTTCATAACCACTAGTCTTATCAGGACACGTTACGACTAAACACTGTTCATAACCACTAGTCTTATCAGGACACGTTACGACTAAACACTGTTCATAACCACTAGTCTTATCAGGATACGTTACGACTAAACACTGTTCATAACCACTAGTCTTATCAGGACACGTTACGACTAAACACTGTTCATAACCACTAGTCTTATCAGGACACGTTACGACTAAACACTGTTCATAACCACTAGTCTTATCAGGACACGTTACGACTAAACACTGTTCATAACCACTAGTCTTATCAGGACACCTTACGACTAAACACTGTTCATAACCACTAGTCTTATCAGGAGTCAGGACACGTTATGACTAAACACTGTTCATAACCACTAGTCTTATCAGGACACGTTACGACTAAACACTGTTCATAACCACTAGTCTTATCAGGACACGTTATGATTAAACACTGTTCATAACCACTAGTCTTATCAGGACACGTTATGACTAAACACTGTTCATAACCACTAGTCTTATCAGGACACGTTGCGACTAAACACTGTTCATAACCACTAGTCTTATCAGGACACGTTATGACTAAACACTGTTCATAACCACTAGTCTTATCAGGACACGTTATGACTAAACACTGTTCATAACCACTAGTCTTATCAGGACACGTTACGACTAAACACTGTTCATAACCACTAGTCTTATCAGGACACGTTACGACTAAACACTGTTCATAACCACTAGTCTTATCAGGACACGTTACGACTAAACACTGTTCATAACCACTAGTCTTATCAGGACACGTTACGACTAAACACTGTTCATAACCACTAGTCTTATCAGGACACGTTACGACTAAACACTGTTCATAACCACTAGTCTTATCAGGACACGTTACGACTAAACACTGTTCATAACCACTAGTCTTATCAGGACACGTTACGACTAAACACTGTTCATAACCACTAGTCTTATCAGGACACGTTACGACTAAACCCTGTTCATAACCACTAGTCTTATCAGGACACGTTACGACTAAACACTGTTCATAACCACTAGTCTTATCAGGACACGTTATGACTAAACACTGTTCATAACCACTAGTCTTATCAGGACACGTTACGACTAAACACTGTTCATAACCACTAGTCTTATCAGGACACGTTACGACTAAACACTGTTCATAACCACTAGTCTTATCAGGACACGTTACGACTAAACACTGTTCATAACCACTAGTCTTATCAGGACACGTTATGACTAAACACTGTTCAAACCCACTAGTCTTATCAGCTCACGTTATGACTAAACACTGTTCATAACCACTAGTCTTATCAGGACACGTTACGACTAAACACTGTTCATAACCACTAGTCTTATCAGGACACGTTACGACTAAACACTGTTCATAACCACTAGTCTTCTCAGAACACGTTACGAATAAACACTGTTCATAACCACTAGTCTTATCAGGACACGTTATGACTAAACACTGTTCATAACCACTAGTCTTATCAGGACACGTTACGACTAAACACTGTTCATAACCACTAGTCTTATCAGGACACGTTACGACTAAACACTGTTCATAACCACTAGTCTTATCAGGACACGTTACGACTAAACACTGTTCATAACCACTAGTCTTATCAGGACACGTTACGACTAAACACTGTTCATAACCACTAGTCTTATCAAGACACGTTACGACTAAACACTGTTCATAACCACTAGTCTTATCAGGACACGTTATGACTAAACACTGTTCATAACCACTAGTCTTAGCAGGACACGTTACGACTGAACACTGTTCATAACCACTAGTCTTATCAGGATACGTTACGACTAAACACTGTTTATAACCACTAGTCTTATCAGGACACGTTATGACTAAACACTGTTCATAACCACTAGTCTTATCAGGACACGTTATGACTAAACACCGTTCATAACCACTAGTCTTATCAGGACACGTTACGACTAAACACTGTTCATAACCACTAGTCTTATCAGGACACGTTATGACTAAACACTGTTCATAACCACTAGTCTTATCAGGACACGTTATGACTAAACACTGTTCATAACCACTAGTCATATCAGGACACGTTACGACTAAACACTGTTCATAACCACTAGTCTTATCAGGACACGTTACGACTAAACACTGTTCATAACCACTAGTCTTATCAGGACACGTTACGACTACACACTGTTCATAACCACTAGTCTTATCAGGACACGTTACGACTAAACACTGTTCATAACCACTAGTCTTATCAGGACACGTTATGACTAAACACTGTTCATAACCACTAGTCTTATCAGCTCACGCTATGACTAAACACTGTTCATAACCACTAGTCTTATCAGGACACGTTACGACTAAACACTGTTCATAACTACTAGTCTTATCAGGACACGTTACGACTAAACACTGTTCATAACCGCTAGTCTTATCAGAACACGTTACGACTAAACACTGTTCATAACCACTAGTCTTATCAGGACACGTTATGACTAAACACTGTTCATAACCACTAGTCTTATCAGGACACGTTACAACTAAACACTGTTCATAACCACTAGTCTTATCAGGACACGTTACGACTAAACACTGTTCATAACCATGCACTAGTCTTATCAGGACACGTTATGACTAAACACTGTTCATAACCACTAGTCTTATCAGGACACGTTACGACTAAACACTGTTCATAACCACTAGTCTTATCAGGACACGTTACGACTAAACACTGTTCATAACCACTAGTCTTATCAGGACACGTTATGACTAAACACTGTTCATAACCACTAGTCTTATCAGGACACGTTACGACTAAACACTGTTCATAACCACTAGTCTTATCAGGACACGTTACGACTAAACACTGTTCAAAACCACTAGTCTTATCAGGACACGTTATGACTAAACACTGTTCATAACCACTAGTCTTATCAGGACACGTTATGACTAAACACTGTTCATAACCACTAGTCTTATCAGGACACGTTACGACTAAACACTGTTCATAACCACTAGTCTTATCAGGACACGTTATGACTAAACACTGTTCATAACCACTAGTCTTATCAGGACACGTTACGACTAAACACTGTTCATAACCACACTAGTCTTATCAGGACACGTTACGACTAAACACTGTTCATAACCACTAGTCTTATCAGGACACGTCACGACTAAACACTGTTCATAACCACTAGTCTTATCAGGACACGTTACGACTAATTACTGTTCATAACCACTAGTCTTATCAGGACACGTTATGACTAAACACTGTTCATAACCACTAGTCTTATCAGGACACGTTATGACTAAACACTGTTCATAACCACTAGTCTTATCAGGACACGTTACGACTAAACACTGTTCATAACCACTAGTCTTATCAGGACACGTTACGACTAAACACTGTTCATAACCACTAGTCTTATCAGGACACGTTATGACTAAACACTGTTCATAACCACTAGTCTTATCAGGACACGTTATGACTAAACACTGTTCATAACCACTAGTCTTATCAGGACACGTTACGACTAAACACTGTTCATAACCACTAGTCTTATCAGGACACGTTACGACTAAACACTGTTCATAACCACTAGTCTTATCAGGACACGTTATGACTAAACACTGTTCATAACCACTAGTCTTATCAGGACACGTTATGACTAAACACTGTTCATAACCACTAGTCTTATCAGGACACGTTACGACTAAACACTGTTCATAACCACTAGGCTTATCAGAACACGTTACGACTAAACACCGTTCATAACCACTAGTCTTATCAGGACACGTTACGACTAAACACTGTTCATAACCACTAGTCTTATCAGGACACGTTACGACTAAACACTGTTCATAACCACTAGTCTTATCAGGACACGTTACGACTAAACACTGTTCATAACCACTAGTCTTATCAGGACACGTTACGACTAAACACTGTTCATAACCACTAGTCTTATCAGGACACGTTACGACTAAGCACTGTTCATAACCACTAGTCTTATCAGGACACGTTACGACTAAACACTGTTCATAACCACTAGTCTTATCAGGACACGTTACGACTAAACACTGTTCATAACCACTAGTCTTATCAGGACACGTTACGACTAAACACTGTTCATAACCACTAGTCTTATCAGGACACGTTACGACTAAACACTGTTCATAACCACTAGTCTTATCAGAACACGTTACGACTAAACACTGTTCATAACCACTAGTCTTATCAGGACACGTTACGACTAAACACTGTTCATAACCACTAGTCTTATCAGGACACGTTACGACTAAACACTGTTCATAACCACTAGTCTTATCAGGACACGTTACGACTAAACACTGTTCATAACCACTAGTCTTATCAGGACACGTTACGACTAAACACTGTTCATAGCCACTAGTCTTATCAGGTCACGTGACGACTAAACACTGTTCATAGCCACTAGTCTTATCAGGTCACGTGATGACTAAACACTGTTCATAACCACTACACCACGTTTACTGTGTACTGTTAAAGCTGATTTTTTCCGTGACGTTTCCTTGCGGTAACTTTGGTGCCGACAAATTTGACCGAAAATAAAACGCACCGAAAATTTCTGTAAAACCGGTTCTGTATACATGTCGTACTAGTACACTTACCTGGAAAACCGGTTTTCCCTAAAATTTCCCTCCACTGAACCGCCGATTTTGGCGAATTCCGAATACACATGTATTGCACATCGAAAATTTCTGCTTTTACAGTATATTATCTACATGTACATGTGTATGAAAAACATACAGTACTACATACATGTACATTTCTCATGAATAGTTGTAATTGCCAATCTATAGTTTTGCGTCGTTTTCCGCTTAATTTTCATAACTCAAGAGCTGGTGTGAGAAAGGTGCCCGGTCTAATGGAGTGTGCGGATCTGTGTATTTGCACCTTGACGTATTGCTGTACTGCTGTTCACAGAACTAATGACGTGTGTAGTATTGTACTTAGAGGTACATGTATGTTGAAGTACATGTACATGTATGATAGCATGATATAGACTATGCATGCATACATACACTGTAGTCTATATCAGGTGTACTGTACAGGAAGAACATAATCAAACAACGACGGATAAACAGTCTCTGTACCTGGACGGCTGGGGACACCCCAGGCCGTCCACAACGGCGAGAACAAGCACGGACGGAGGCCAGAAACAAGAGCCCGGAAAAGTACAACCGTCCTCCACCAGAGCAGAGAACACACACACACACACACACACACACACACACACACACACACACACACACACACACACACATACACACACACACACACACACACACACACACACACACACACTACTACTACTACTACTTGTACTACTACTACTACTTGTACTACTACTACTACTACTACTACAGTGCTGGTAACTGAAATCCGACCCGCCAAGTTGGCCGGATTTCAGTTACCAGCACTGTACTACTACTACATGTATAGCATGACTGCCCATTGGGCAATGTCACCCCCCCCCCCCTCTTCACACACGCACACATAAACACACACACACACATGCTCACGAACACACACACACACACACACACACACACACACACACACACACGCACGCACACACACACACACACACACACAGATAACTGTCAGCACACGAAGCACAGAAGCCATATAATTTTTTCGACTGGGCCTTTCATTCCATTACTCTTCAGGTCGAATACAATGGTGATTAACAAGGTAGTAAGCAAGTCTTTATAACCGGCACTTTTGGCGGGCAGAGCATTGACAAAAATAGCACTTCAAAAAAAATTTAATTAAAAAAAAACTTCGAAAATAGCAACCAGTGGCGCCAACAGCATATTTGGCGGTCAAAGCATAGACCAAATAGCTCTTTAAAAGATAGCGCTAGTGGCGCCAAGTACACAGTGAGACATTGAATATTACCAGTATCAGACAACAGTGGGGACCACGGTACTACAATGTCAAAACAGTGACAACTTTCGCAGTGCCACATACTTCTTTTGCACGCACAGTTCAGGCTTCAGCTTGGCAATGTAAGAACTAGAAGCTCGCTCGTACTCCCTAAGTGTAACTCATCCACTCTTTTGCGCTCCCCTCTCTTTATTGCTTTTTCTGTTTGGCTCACTCTACGCAGAGAAGTTAAGGATCTGACCTCACTCCGCCTGTTTAAGATCCGTGCCGCCCCTTATTTACTACGACATAAATAGCTCATTGTCCACATGTCCTTTGCGTCTCTGTGTTTTTCACTGTTTTTATTTGACATTATCTTTCTTTACGGAGTTGTTGTTGCTGTTCATTTTGCTACTCTTTCTTTTTCCCTCTACATGGCTTTGGTTTAGGGCACGGCTTGGAAAAGGCTGGTTAAGGACATGGCTGTGGTTAGGTAGTCAGGCGTAGTGGGATGGCCTAAGACCATGATTGAGAAACAGAGCAATGCACCAGGTTCAAGTCCTCCTTGGAAGTGGAAGGATTCTTCCAGCCGTGCAGCGAATTGTATTTTCGGTCTTTGGCCACTTCGCTGGTGGGCTAATCTGGAACGTTCCCATTCTCACTTCACTGCATGCATGGTTTCTCGTCTCAGCTTCTTCAGCCAGTACTTCTGTTTTCACTTCGTTTGGGTGCGAGGCACGGGGAAGTTGTTTTCCCTCTCGTTCTCCTCTTCTTGTCCTAAAGTGCACCCCCCCCCCCCCCCCCCCCCACTTGCTTCTCTCTTTATTATTATTTTGTTTAACTCTGGGTATGAATACAGGCTTATACAGCCCTGCGGATAATCCATAGAGAACAACCTAAAACAAGGCGTTGCAACCGGGCATCGACAGTGAGTAGGAGATGATGGGCAGGACAGTGCACTTGTATTTTCCTGGGGTTTTTCTTTTCTTTTTTTTTCTCTCGTTTTTTTGCGTTTTTTCACACATACAATGTTTTCATTTTTGGTGTTGTGTTCTAATCATTCGCCATGCCACTGTCAATTGTATTCTGTTTGCCCGTAAAAGAGGCCTTACCACCGTCCTGTCAGACAGTGAGTATGAGAGGAAGCGGGGAGGGGGAGCCTACAGAACATGCAAAAGAGAACTCAAAAGAATGTACTGGGTAGTAACGTTATGTTTGAAGGTTGCCACCGTCACGTGATCTATGTTTTCGTCACAGTCTAGCCATTCATCCACCTTCCATTTGAACTTCATTTGACCTCTCTGCAGCACGCATGCTTTCAGTCATTGCTTGTTCCAGGTCCGTCTCCTTCACATGCGCATTCAGGTACAAGTGGATCAGCACAGCAGGATGCATCACCAGATCACTGGTCATAGACTAAACAGTTCTTAATATTCCTCTGCTAGCTCCATGGTGGTTACATTTTTTTTGATTTTTTCTGTCTGCTTCAAAGTGTGATCGTCCTACCCCGGACTGTATTCACACAAAGTGTCCTTGGCTTGTGTCCAGGATCACAATTACACGCCATGGTTCATCAGCTCCCGCCCATCTTCTGTTGCCTCAACCATTCGTTCTATCGCGGACCTGATGACCTATCCAGTAGTCTAATATTAATTATTCTTATCTTTTTACATCTTTCCCTCGCGTGGGTCTATTGTTATTAGGCAATTGTCTGTTATAGTCACCACTATAAATAAAATCCCTTCCAATCCAGTTCACACCATTCCAGCTGACTTCCCAGCAGGAGTGACACTGACAGGCCACAATGAGTACGAGTAGATCTACTCCCTGACGAGCACGACCTTGAAGGCTTCTTTCTCCGCAAAGTGCTGCTCAGCAGCAACTGTCCCAGGACTGTCACTCACTGCAGTAATACACGGAACGCTAGCCAAGGGAGGGAGGGCGGGAGAGAGAGTGTGTGTGTATGTGTGCACACGTGCGTCTGTGCACTGGCAGAGTTCAAAAGAACAAACATAACGACGTTTTTGCTAGGATTTTCAAACTCCATTGCCACCATGTACCACCTACACATTACGAGTTTTATATTCTAAAATTGTTTCACCCTCAGGCCTGAGGATGGGCCCTATGCCCGAACATTTGGTGAAACAGCATTGAGAAATCAACGCAGCAAAGAGACCATTATACTAATGTGAGCGAGCGAGTGCTCAGACTACAATTTTGTAGGTAGTAACAATAAAAATAATAATACAGAGTATTGAAATAAATAGAAAATAAAGCAGAAATGGGAAGTAGGGACAGAGATCTGATGCTGGATCAGTGCTTGATATGCCGAGCGCAGAGCATGTCACGCATGATAGTAACTGTTATTCGTGTGTGCAAACATAGTACAGCAGTGAAGCGCAGAGCGCCTGATACTGAGAGCGGGTTTATTCACAACACCAATTGGGCCAATCGCGTGACACCATCATGAAGTAAGAGCCAAAGCGAAAAGACAACCCAAATTCGGAAATAAATAGCACACACAATTGAGATGTAAGATTTAGCACAAAACCTTACCAAGAAATCGTTTACCTCATAAAAATTGCCCACCGGCATGCAAAGGCGAACACATGATAATACTAGTGTGTGTGTGTGTGCATGGGTAAATTACTAAAATAGAGCTGCAGCATGGAGATCAGTGAGTCAGTGTATCTAGAACACTAGATCTGTGATAAACTGTGCGCACCGGGCAATGATGTGTTTAGTCTTGTAGCAAAGGTTCTGAGGAGATTGTAAAAAGCGCAACAGCAGATATCCACCACGGGTCTGTTCTCGTCCCCGGTGCTCACGCACGCGCACACACAGAGAAGCTAGAACGCAACAATGACACTCATCATGCCAGCAATAGCAAACAGCATGCACAAGCTTGCCCAACACAACACCATATTGATAACGCAAGCAAGGAGACGTCTGGAACACCCATGTGCTTCAGCGCAAGGGCTTTGAGCATGTTCGCCAGGACACGTGACATCCTCGCTGGGAGAGAGGTGTGAGGGAAGGGGAGGAGTGTGTGTGTGTGTGTGTGTGTGCTACAACTTTGCATTGGCACTCTGTAGTTGTCATGCTGCTAAGGTGAGGGAAGGGGGGGGGGGGGAGGTTGAGGGGGAGTGTGTGCGCTATAACTTTGCAGTGACATCCGGTAGTTGTCATGCTGCTAAGGTATGCAGCCCCTGTTGCTCGAGGAATGCATCTTGGTTGGGCTCACAGCCAAGGAAGTCACACAACATGTCTTTGGCATCCTGCGCAACAGCAACAAGATAGGAGAGACGAAAGAAATGAAGACATTAGTCATGGTTGCAAAATGCAGGCCAGAGATGAGAGGCTGGCAGCTCTCACCCTTCCCGGAGTCATATGAGAGGTGCAGAAGTGTGAGTGTGCGTGTGTGGTGTGTGTGTGTGTGCATTTTGTTTTCGAATGCTTTCTTCTGGAATGAGTTTTATAATGATCTGCAAAAACAAAAAAATATCTCAAATAGTATAGCACTGCCCCGCATCCTACAAAACCCCTCTGCACCAGCAATGCACAGCAATCCAGTTGCCGGAAATAGATCAGACAAGGGAAAACCAGCTACTAGTGTACTTATCCAAACCAAATACAATGAGTACACACTGCCAGCAATGACTTGGCAAAGAGGACAACAGCCAACACACTACTGGCATTAGAGAGGTTAAGATGCACGTTATTTCCGACACGACGCGCACTTTTCCGTCAAATTTGGCGTAAAACTCCACAATTCGACGTGAGCTGCAGGTCACTCGCGTTGTT
>NC_088644.1:48855119-48912619 GCF_964019385.1 Sycon ciliatum
ACTGCGGATATAACGACAATTCGCGAATAACGACCGAATTTCCATGCCCAGAGCAAAGTCCCATCTAACTGTATACATTTAACTTCGGATATAACGACTATCTGAATAACGACAATTCGCGTATAGCGACATGCTTTTAGTGCCCCGAGGTCATATTCACTGCTTGAATAACGACTTTCTGGGCTTTTGACAGCTATTTCAAGTACCTGTCAGTCAAGTACATGTACATGTACCTGTCATGCAGAAGTACCAGAACCTATGGTGATGACTGATGGATATTATTATTATAAAGGCACACATGCAAGAAAATGCAGCCAAGGGGGGGGGGGGGCTTTTTCTTCCTTTTATACAATGACTATGTACATGTAATTGTACATGATTGTACAGTAATCATCATACATGTACATGTACATGTCTCTGGCCCTGTAGATGGCTCAAAAAGGCATATTTTTGAATTGATTTCCCTTGCATATTGAATTTTTAGTTCCTTTCAACTGCAATATGAAAATAAAGTACACATTGACATAGAGCAAGAAAAGAGCTTGATTTTGATATGCATGTCATACTATACAAAATATGGGTTCACATACATTCAAATGGGACTTCGGTTATAAGGACACTTCGCGAATAAGGACACTTTTCTGATGCCCCGCCGAATGTCGTTATTGGCGAAGTTGACTGTATACAGTGTATCTCATTCGTCTACTAACGTTTTGCAGAGATTGACGAGTGTGCCAGCGAGCCGTGTCAGAATGGCGGGAGCTGCATCGACGCATTCAACAGTTTTTCGTGTAACTGCTCAGTTGGCTACACCGGCGACGTATGTCAGACACGTAAGTATGCCCCGCCATGTGCTCAATGTCATGTGAAACAATTCTGTAAATCAATCGCTGGACACACATGCCAAACATGGATTCATGTCACGATAATAACAAAGTTGCCTTTGTGCAGTAGAAGATTTTTACGGGGTGTCGCTTAGTGACGTCACCCGCTTACGTCACTGACATGCCGTCATTCCCTGTCATCATACCCGTTCAGCTTCTGTGGAACTTGCAATAGACCTACATAACTCATAAGACCTGATCCAGTCACAAGTTGAATGCATACGAATTAAGAAGATCCAACCGAGTCATGTGATGAGTGCATCCGAACACCTGCATGTACATGTACATGTACATTGTTAGATTGACAGCATGAAACAAGGTGTGTGGAGGGCACTGTGTTCGGAAACAGTGACCTTAGTCCTTACTACAAGTACAACCTTCCGCGGTTGGCAGAGCCCCGGTGAACTATAACAAGGTTTATCTAACACTGGTTTTTTAGTGTTAGGTTATTACCATGTACATGTACATGTACATGTACATGTACATGTACATGTACATGTACATGTACATCAGGGAGTCGTACTCAAACAGTTTGAGTACGACTCCCTGATGTACATGTACATGTACATCAGGGAGTCGTACTCAAACAGTTTGAGTACGACTCCCTGATGTACATGTACATGTACATGTACATATAGTCCAGTCATAGTGGTCCAGAGATGAACGCATAAAACAACCTGATCCGGTCACGTGTATGTGACTCACATTCAGTAAACTTTGTTAAAAGTGTTGATCCCGACAGGACACTTTGTGTTACTCCCTACAGGTTGGCTGACGCTAGCTGTATTTGAAGCGTTGAATGCAAACGTCGCTATCCTTGAGTCGCAATTAGCTGAGGCGAACCGCACCATCCGGGCGAGCCTGAATGCAAACGTCGGCATCCTTGAGTCGCAATTAGCTGAGGCGAACCGCACCGTCCATGGTCGCATAAACAAGTTGGAAGGCCCTGTGTCTACATTGCAGGTATGTTAGGGTGTCACTGTATGCATGAAGACTGTATGCATGAAGACTGTATGCATGAAGACTGTATGCATGAAGACTGTATGCATGAAGACTGTATGCATGAAGGCTGTATGCATGATGACTGTATGCATGATGACTGTATGCATGATGACTGTATGCATGAAGACTGTATGCATGAAGACTGTATGCATGATGACTGTATGCATGAAGACTGTATGCATGAAGACTGTATGCATGAAGACTGTATGCATGAAGACTGTATGCATGAAGACTGTATGCATGAAGACTGTATGCATGAAGACTGTATGCATGAAGGCTGTATGCATGATGACTGTATGCATGATGACTGTATGCATGATGACTGTATGCATGAAGACTGTATGCATGAAGACTGTATGCATGAAGACTGTATGCATGAAGACTGTATGCATGAAGACTGTATGCATGAAGACTGTATGCATGAAGGCTGTATGCATGATGACTGTATGCATGAAGACTATGTACTACATGTACAATAAAACCTGTCAGGGCGACCACTCGAATAAGGCGACCACCTGTCCCAGAAGACCATTGCAAGCAGGACCAAGGGATGCTATTTCCAGTTAAGTGACCCTGGATAAAAGACCACCTGGTAACAAAGACCACGCTTTGAAGGTCCCTTGAGCGGTCGTCTTAGACAGGTTCCACTGTACATGTACATCACGAGTATAAGTGCAATAAATAGAACTGACTGTGACGTCATCACTACGCATCAACGAAGTCAAACGTTTACAGAATCGATTTTCATGTCACTATCATCAGTCGAATATATCGTGACTGAAGTGAAGGCAAGCAAAGCGAAAGCAATCATTTTAAAGTGTGCGTTCCAAAAGGTGATAAAACTTGCAAGCAAGCAACACAAATGGCAAGTAGGTGGCGCAAGAGAGGGCGAGACAACCGGAATGTGAAAACTGTGAAGTGAGAGAAACAAGCTGTGGAAAAAAAGTTTAAAGAAACCAATTTCAGTGCGACTATCTGCTTCTTTTGTTTCCAGAGCACAGGCTTACGCAAATGAATACACACAGCTTAAAGAACCCAACTGTAGGGCACAACGTGCACGACACAACACAAACCTACTTACCATTTGTGTTGCTTGCTTATAAGTTTTATCTCATTTTGAAATGAATATTTATCATTGTTTTTGCTCGGGCAAAATGAATTGCACATATCATCAAACAAATTCAAATTCAGTAAACCACTTTGAAATACAAAAATCAATTTAGATGCTAGTAAGTCAATTGGAACACAAAATAAAAAGTAAAAATCAATCGGAACACAAAAAAACTACTACAACATTGTATGTGCTACAGTATGCTACTTCGAAGTATGGTTTTGTGGGAATTGAGGGGACGGGGACACAGATTGGAGGCATTGTCTGATGATCATTGGATGACTTAGACTCTTGTGATATTGGTGGATTGTTCCTGAGGTTCGACCTGTTCCGAGTCTTGTATTTGTTTCTGTGCGTGTTCTCCTCAAGGAGTTACAACAGTGCAATCCAGCATCACTAGGGTTCGCCTATACGACACATAGCAGAAGCGTAGGCGGGATTACCCAACTGGCTAGCCTCCAATTCACGAAGAAACGTGCATCCACACTTTTACGGATCACTTACTCAACCACTATTGATACTTATTCTCCTGCAGGGTCTGGATCCTCTGCCTTGTGGTACGCCAAAATTGACGGTCAAGAGTGCACTCAGCCATCACGTCTGGGTATTGCTCACTACCGATATCGCGGTAGTAATTCCGGTAGCTTGTATATCCCTGGCTATTTGGAAGGTCTTTGCAGAGCGACAAGTAAGGGACCAATCAAACAGGGTTTTCACGTGATCTCAATTCACACAGGAGAAACTAGTTTTAGAGACGCACATACTCCGAACTCAGGGAGGCTGGCACCATCTCTTCTGCAAGTCAAAGAGATCTGCGACCATTAAGGAACTTTCGTTACACTGGCAACGTTAGATCGGATCAGTGATTTCCTTCGCTCTCTCTCCATCTGGGATATTGCATAATTATACATGTACATGTATAATTATGTACATTTACATGTAGTGTCCCTGTTATTGGTTGACAGCATGTAGCAAGGTGGAGGACACCGTGTTCGGAAACAGTGACCTTACTACAACCATCACGGTTGGTAGAGCCCCGGTCTTTACGACCATCTGCACCGTATGGGTGTTAGACCCGGTTCTGACCCTCTTTATTCTAGGGGAGTTGTCTAAGTGTTCTTCTTGTTGTACCGTCAGTCGTGTATTCGTTGTTCGCTCCTGGATGTCTTCTTGATATTCAGTCTTCGCAAAATTTGTAGCTTCTGTTCTGAATTGTTATTCTTCTTTTTCTTTTTATACTCGTTTTCCAACTACTTCTACCTCTTCTATTGTAGTGTAACTCTATACACATGTTGTCTCATTAGTATCAGCTGACATGTACACTGCTGCCTTTCCATTTATCTCACATGCTTGCTTGTTCTACCCGTCGCACCATTGAATGCATGGACTGTTGCCTGGGTACTGGCCGCCCCTTTGCTCCATTCAGCCTTGCAGCCATTGCTTTCATGTAATCGGCTGTACTTCGTTCACTAATCTGTTTCGTCACCTACATGTAGCCAAACTTTTTGATTTTGTTGTTTGCAGTACGCTATACAACTCTCCCTTTCAACCGCCTGCCATTTATCCACCTTTCTATTCAGCTTCTCCCCCTTCTTTGCCAATCTTCTGTCCACGCATAAATGTACCTACTTTGACCTTTCTTCTTCCTTCCCACTGCTCTGGTACGCATTGCCCCTCACGCCGTCTACCTCTAAAAGCCAGCCTTTGTTTCCTTAGTTCATAGTTAGTTCTAGCAACTAACCTCCAGGTGTGTACCGGAGTAAGTTCACTACTTTAGTGCCTTTTGCCTTCCTGAGGTTGCTACTCCGGGTGTGCACCGGTGAAATGTCGACGCAATAATAGTTAATCCTTGCCACGTTGTGTTCTGCCTCCTTTTAACCACATGGCTATCGACTACATACAAGTACATTGTACATGTACACTTTGTTTGGTTGACAGCATGTTGCAAGGTGGTCGACGCACTGTGCTTGAACGCAGTGCTCCTTACTATAGCCTCCACGGTCAGCAAAGCCCCGATCTATTTGAACTCTTTCGAAACCACGTGACGCCAAGAAGGCCGATGGGCGAGTAGTTGTTGGGTAAATGGGGATTTCCCTTCTTGTAACAGAGGGGAGATTGTTACATCTTTCCACACTGTGTGTTCGCGACATCCACAATTGCATCCCACGTCCTGTCGTCCATCAAGAGTTTGCGCATGATGTCGTCCTCGAGGCTTGTGGGAGTCGAGCAGTGGCATGCACCTCCCTGATCACCGCCGTCAAGAATCTGGCAACCTGGCGTGAGGGCCGTGGCCTTAAAAATTTCATATGGCATTCAATTGACCGTAACTTTGGTGTTTCTCAGTGGATTTGAGTGAAATTTTGACCACACACTCCTGCCACTATGCTGGCCCTCAGGACATGATTTACAAGTTCTTGCGTCTCACTGACAGGCTTTCCAGGCCGGAAAAACTCAAATTTCCGGCATAGTGCTACGGTGTGCGAGCCACCCAGGAGCCAAACAAATGCATTTACATTTTTTTCACATTTTCGTGCCCATTCTGTCCGTGCGCGGGACCCAAACCTAAAACAAGTCCAGAAGCAGCCATGGGTGGTGGGGTAGGGCCCCTCAACGTGGCCCTGGAATCTGTCACAACGGAACGAGTGGGCGTTCTTTCACGGACTCCCACAGACCCAAGGCAATTTTTGAATTTTTTTAGGTTTGGCACGTGCTACGAGGTCGTACCTTTGATACAACATCCAGTGCTGGGACCTCCACAGCAAGCCATTTCCACAGCGCTGCAAACCAAATCCAGGATGCCCTCAGAAACCGGCAAAGACTGCCACTCACGTTTCACTACTGCCTAGTACTGAATCCTACCTGACTTCTTGACACGACTCAAACTTGCCAAAGTCACTAAATCAACGTCAACTACAATAATCAAGCCACATATCTGCAACGTCACGAGGGTGCTGGCAAAAGTCCTGCTGCACGGCGGCGGGCTTCGCCCGCCGCCGTGCAGCCCAATACGTGGTTTTTTAACGTGATTTTTTGGACTTTTTTGGACTTGGGGCAAAATTCTGCACACTTTCGCGTGTTTCCATAATACGACAAGTTGCGCACGGTCTGCTCACATTCAAATACAGTGCTGCCAACAAATGACAGCATGCAACAAAAAAATCTTTCCTTGCAAGGGCACATTTTCGGCCATAACTCTTGAACGGCTGGTCAGATAGGGACACAGTTTTCAGAGAATTTGCAGCTATTCATGCTCTTTCAACTGATGTGGCACTCAATATGAATTTACAAATTCGATTTTTCAGCGAATTTTTGGGTGATGTGCCCCCTTAAGGGGGCACATCACCCAAAAATTTCATATGGCATTCAATTGACCGTAACTTTGGTGTTTCTCAGTGGATTTGAGTGAAATTTTGACCACACACTCCTGCCACTATGCTGGCCCTCAGGACATGATTTACAAGTTCTTGCGTCTCACTGACAGGCTTTCCAGGCCGGAAAAACTCAAATTTCCGGCATAGTGCTACGGTGTGCGAGCCACCCAGGAGCCAAACAAATGCATTTACATTTTTTTCACATTTTCGTGCCCATTCTGTCCGTGCGCGGGACCCAAACCTAAAACAAGTCCAGAAGCAGCCATGGGTGGTGGGGTAGGGCCCCTCAACGTGGCCCTGGAATCTGTCACAACGGAACGAGTGGGCGTTCTTTCACGGACTCCCACAGACCCAAGGCAATTTTTGAATTTTTTTAGGTTTGGCACGTGCTACGAGGTCGTACCTTTGATACAACATCCAGTGCTGGGACCTCCACAGCAAGCCATTTCCACAGCGCTGCAAACCAAATCCAGGATGCCCTCAGAAACCGGCAAAGACTGCCACTCACGTTTCACTACTGCCTAGTACTGAATCCTACCTGACTTCTTGACACGACTCAAACTTGCCAAAGTCACTAAATCAACGTCAACTACAATAATCAAGCCACATATCTGCAACGTCACGAGGGTGCTGGCAAAAGTCCTGCTGCACGGCGGCGGGCTTCGCCCGCCGCCGTGCAGCCCAATACGTGGTTTTTTAACGTGATTTTTTGGACTTTTTTGGACTTGGGGCAAAATTCTGCACACTTTCGCGTGTTTCCATAATACGACAAGTTGCGCACGGTCTGCTCACATTCAAATACAGTGCTGCCAACAAATGACAGCATGCAACAAAAAAATCTTTCCTTGCAAGGGCACATTTTCGGCCATAACTCTTGAACGGCTGGTCAGATAGGGACACAGTTTTCAGAGAATTTGCAGCTATTCATGCTCTTTCAACTGATGTGGCACTCAATATGAATTTACAAATTCGATTTTTCAGCGAATTTTTGGGTGATGTGCCCCCTTAATTAAGGGGGCAGCCTACCCATAAATTTCATATGGCATTCAATTGACCGTAACTTTGGCGTTTCTCAATGGATTTGAGTGAACTTTTGACCACACACTCCTGCCACTATGCTGGCCCTCAGGACATGATTTACAAGTTCTTGCGCCTCACTGACAGGCTTTCCAGGCCGGAAAAACTCAAATTTCCGGCATAGTGCCACGGTGTGCGAGCCACCCAGGAGCCAAACAAATGCATTTACAATTTTTTCACATTTTCGTGCTCATTCTGTCCGTGCGCGGGACCCAACCGTAAAACAAGTCCAGAAGCAGCCATGGGTGGTGGGGTAGGGCCCCTCAACGTGGCCCTGCAATCTGTCGCAACGGAACGAGTGGGCGTTCTCTCACAGACTCCCACAGACCCAAGTCAATTTTTGATTTTTTTTTAGGTTTAGCACGTTCTACGAGGTCGTACCTTTGATACAACATCCAGTGCTGGGACGTCCACAGCAAGCCATTTCCACAGCGCTTTTTTTTTTTTTTTTTTTTTTTCGCGCTGCACACCAAATCCAGGATACCCTCAGAAACCGGCAAAGACTACCACTCACGTTCCGCTCCTGCCTAGTACTGAATCCTACCTGACTTCTTGACACGACTCAAACTTGCCAAAGTCACTAAATCAACGTCAACTACAATAATCAAGCCACATATCTGCAACGTCACGAGGGTGCTGGCAAAAGTCCTGCTGCACGAAGCCCGCCGCCGTGCAGCCCAATCCGTGGCTCAAAAACGTGATTTTTGGACACTTTCGCGTGTTTCCATGATACGACAAGTTGCGCACGGCCTGCTCACATTCAAATACAGTGCTGCCAACAAATGACAGCATGCAACAAAAAATCTTTCCTTGAAAGGGCACATTTTTGGCCATAACTCTTGAACGGCTGGTCAGATCGGGACACAATTTTCAGAGAATTTGCAGCTATTTATGCTCTTTCAACTGACGTAGCACTCAATATGAATTCACAAATTCGATTTTCAGCGAATTTCTTGGGTAGTCTGCCACCTTAAAAGAGCCGAACCAAACGAAGGCACAGGTCCTGCATATAACACCACTGTGTGCAGCAGAGTGCAGAATGGCCCCTGATCCGTTGCGACGGGAAACTGCTAGCAATTGTGTCACAGGCTCGCTACCTTGGAGTTAATGTTGATAATGAGCTCTCCTGGGATGGTCACATTGACAAGACCATTCGTCAAGTTCGATGCTCGTCCATGATTGAGTAGCCAAGAGACAGGATTTCCTATCCAGAGCTTACAGTGTTTTCAGTAAACTTCGCCAACAGGGTCAGCGGTGAAGATGTAAAGTCGTCGAAATGTACTCGCGGAATGCGTCAGGCAGTGAAACAAATCAAGCTGTGAAACCGCACAGTCGGGAATTGTCCCTGGATGAATTGACCACCTCGATTTGTCTTGCGACGAAATGTCACGTGCCTAACTGACTGGATACCCTGGCAGCGAAAGTTCTAATAATTAGTGAGGTTTTGCATTCGAAATTCGGCAAAAGATTCGGCACATGGGAGCGAGGTCGAAAATGCACTCGAAGATTCGGCATGTTTGTTCGGAAAAAGCTCATTTTGCCGAAAAGTATTTTTCGGATGAATGTTTTTTGGAAGAGCCCAAGGGTGTGTTTTATTCAAAGAGGTTTCTTATCTCGGCATGGCTTCGCAGACGTCTTCGGCGACATCTGCATCGTCACCTACATGTACCTCCTATTGCTCCTATCCATTGCCTGTCTACTCCCTTTCGCCTGCAGTGTCCTCGCCATCACCTTTGTGGCTGAAAAGACGAGGCGATATGCATAAAATTAGACTTGGCTATGTAGTTAGTTTTTCTGAGGCAACTGAGGTGGCAGATTCGGCCCTCGACTCTTTGGACGATCAGAGGTTCGTTGGAATCAGCAAGAAAAGGAACACAGGACAGGACATTGCTGATGCTCGAGCTCACGAAATGAAAACACATGATGTTCGACTTGCAAAAGAAACTTTCGTTCAAGAATTCGGCATTTGATGTTCGACAAAATTAATGACGGAAGCACGCCGAACCGAAATTCGGAATGCAAAACCTCACTGTTATTCGTTCGTCGCTGCATCCATGGCCGTTCGAGTATCTTCTGTCGGAATTATGACGTCAGAACCTACTGCAGGTACATGTACATGTACGTACCCTTCTGGCCCTGTCCTTCTGCTAGAGATACATTGGTGCCATTCTCTGGAACAAGCTACTGCCCATGATGCGTTGTGAACCTTGTCACGCCCAATTTTGTGCACTCTTGAAAGCGTCGAAGTATTCAAATTACATGTAGATCACCTTTTTTCATGTGTTCGCCAATACTCCATCCTCTCTACATGTCTTTTCCTCTTTCCCTACCATGAGAGGATGATGTTCTCGATTCAAACAACAAAACATGTTTTTGAATTCTTTATTCTCACGATGGCACCATCGCTAATAAGGATGTTGTTGTTGTTGTTGTTGTTGTTGTTGTGGTTGTTGTTGTTGTTGTTGTTGTTGTTGTTGTTGTTGTTGTTGTTGTTGTTGTTGTTGTTGTTGTTGTTGTTGTTGTTGTTGTTGTTGTTGTTGTTGTTGTTGTTGTTGTTGTTGTTATTGTTGTTGTTGTTGTTGTTGTTGTTGTTGTTGTTGTTGTTGTTGTTGTTGTTGTTGTTGTTGTTGTTGTTGTTTTTGGTGGTGTGGATGTGGCCCCCTTAAAAAGCTCGAATGATACGTGGTGCCCTGTGATGTGTGTGTGGATAAAGAAAGAAATGGAGCAGGATTCAAGGAAATGCCTACCATGGCATAAAGTTTGTAGAGTGCTGTCAAATTCACAGCTTTACCTGTAGAATTTGCCAAAATTTCGTAGAGTCGAAATTGCCGGGGATTAATCGCCAACCCCGGCAGGGATCACCGACGCTGGTGTCTCGCGTGCACCATGGAGCTAAATTGGGCGCGCGCGGACGCTGCCGTGCCGTGTAAGGTTTGTGACTGTTGAATAAACAATGCGCGGTCGAAGTACGCTGTGTGACGTGCGGTCAGAGAAGAGCGCTCTATCGCAGTATCGGTGAAAAACATGATGAGCGTGATGGCCTGGCTCTGCGACGTCGGGAGAGACAGCACAAGGCGAGTGGAGCGTATGGCCGTCCCGAAATCTGCG
Organism: Sycon ciliatum; assembly: GCF_964019385.1. Classification (NCBI taxonomy): domain Eukaryota; kingdom Metazoa; phylum Porifera; class Calcarea; order Leucosolenida; family Sycettidae; genus Sycon; species Sycon ciliatum. Next base: position 48,865,673 of record NC_088644.1, read on the forward strand.
TGGAACGTTGCTCTTCTCTGGCGCGATGGTTGCGTGTCACGCAAATGCAACATGCCGCAACAAAGTGGACATACCGGGCGACATTGGAACGTGTTTTTCGTGTGCATTGGGCAGATTCGACGGAGTTTTCGGTGGCGTGAAACTAAAAAAAACCGCTTTGTTTACGTTGCACTCTCACATACATGATTTTAGTGTCGGCCAAACTCAAATAATTCACATCTCCAGCATAGAAGAATGGCGGACGAGCACTGGGATTCCTTGCGCTCCAGGCGTGTCGGAACGACGCAAGAGACACTGTGGCAGATAGTGTTGACATCGCTCAGTTCTGCGCGTTATGGAAGCCACGCTGTCCTGTGGAACCACCTCCCGCCTGATCTCCGTTCCGAGCCCAACAACCATCAGTGTTGTGCCCTGCTAAAACGCATCACGGCTCCTTATAACTAAAAAATGCTTTCCGGCTAGTGTGTTTCTGTTAAACAGTGGACTGAAGAATAGGAAACGTATTTTACAACATTTGTATGATGCTATTTCGATTACAGTATATTCCCATTCCGTTTTTGCTTTAGTGTAGCTCTGAGGTTGACTCGGTTAACTATTTTCTACCCTTCCTCTCTCCGTATTTCTGTCCTTACATTTCAATTCTGTTACGCTGCTTGAGCGTGTACATGTCTCTCCCTTGCGCGCTACCGTTCAAATCTCTCTAACGATGACTGGGACAAGCTAAATTGCCATTTACAACGGCTTCATTGTACCATCTTCCTGAGTTTCAAGTCATAAAGTGGTGTAGCCCAGAGAAGGTACCTTATACCCTTGCTGCCATCATCACCAATATTCTGATTCTCATGCACATGTCCCAGAACCTGCTATCCTTCGCAACCCCATCACAAAGAGCACTGTGCTCTTCTATCTCCCAGCTCTCTCTTTTCTCTTTCTCTCTCCCTCTCCCTCTCTCTCCCTCTGTCTCTCTCTCTCTCCGCCCTCTCTCTCTCTCTGTCTCTCTGTCTCTCTCTCTCTCTCTCTCTCTCTCTCTCTCTCTCTCTCTCTCTCTCTCTCTCTCTCTCTCTCTCTCTCTCTCTCTCTCTCTCTCTCTCTCTCTCTCTCTCTCTCTCTCTCTCTCTCTCTCTCTCTCTCTCTCTCTCTCTCTCTCTGTCTCTCTCTCTCTGTCTCTCTCTGTCTCTCTCTCTCTCTCTTTCTCTCTCCATCTCCCTCTCTCTCTCTCTCGATCTCTCTCTCTCCCTCTCTCTCTCTTTCTCTCTCCTCTCTCTCTCTCGCTCCCTCTCTCTCTCTCTCTCTCTCTCTCTCTCTCTCTCTCTCTCTCTCTCTCTCTCTCTCTCTCTCTCTCTCTCTCTCTCTCTCTCTCTCTCTCTCTCTCTCTCTCTCTCTCTCTCTCTCTCTCTCCTCTCTATCACTCTCTCTCTCTCTCTCTCTCTCTCTCTCTCTCTCTCTATCTCATTCTCTCTCTCTCTCTTTCTCTCTCTCTCTCTCTAACGATGACTGGGACAGGCTGAATCGCCATTTACAACGGCTTTATTGTACCATCTTTCTGAGTTTCAAGTCATAAAGTGATGTAGCCCAGAGAAGGCTTTAGGGAGTGTTGACTGTTGTGCGGGTATACATGTACAGTGTACAGTGTATGGCCGCACTGGAATGTGTGTTAGCCCTAATCAGGGTTTGACAGAGTGATGCTGAATCGCGTGTGCCTTCGGACGCGTGAAGTGTTAATACCATCAGAAAATTTGAGCAAGTTCTGATGGCAGATACCTGATCTGCAGCAATTTTACTGCCGGCCAAAAAGCGTGAGAACGATAGTACTACGGTACAAGTATTCTTCGGCTCGTGCTGCTGAAAACATCCGAAGGTGAAGGATTCGATTATTTATTATGTACATGCTACATATGTATATGTAGCATGTAATCATTTTTTGAGATCCTGCTCGCCGCCTCTCCCAGCCTTCCACGATACTTCCCGTGACGCGGTATGACCCAAGGGCGGTGATTTATGCAATGGGATTAGAGAGCGCTCCTCTAATCTGACAATCTCTATTGCATTCGGCCTCAGGTTCACTCCACCACCGTCCAAAGACACTACTGAATGCAGCAAAGCTCCAAGGTGCAGCGTTCCGCCATATCTGATATAGAGGGGCGATAGAGAAGGCGCGAAACGTGGCGAAGAGGAGATAGGGCGCTCCACTGATTGATCATAATCACCCTGGTGGTTATTGCGCCAGCATTTTCGCAAGCGACCGTAAACCGTGATGGTTGGCAGATGCATCTACATGTACATGTATATCATCTGCTGCTCATTGATCTAATTTGGTTCGCATTCTTAAGTATCATTTTTGTTTTACACGATTCCTTTCTTGCATAAAATTATTTTCTTTCTGTTTGTGTTGTGTTCTAATCCTTCATGATTGCACAGTGAAGTCTATACTGTTTTCCAGAAAAAGAGTCTTTGCTCATCGACCGAATACAGTGTACTTATGACTGGCCAAGGGTCTTCAACACTACAACACTCAACAGATGCAACTAATCACTTGCCACAGCATGATCAGCATCCAACACTGATGTACATGTCATGTACATGTACATGTACATGTACATGTACATGTACATGTACATGTACATGTACGCGGACACACATACAAGTACATGTGTCATGTACATGACACGTACATACAAAGGCTGTGTAGCTCAGCAGCTGTAACTAATTACTTCAAGTACACCCAGTAACAGTTACATGTAGCTTCACGCATTTCAGCAACCATCAGAACGCGACATTAATTTTGACATTCACATACATGTAGAGTAATACCTGGTCTAAGGCCTTAGTAAGGGACCATCCCACGGTGCAAGCAAAAGCGGTCGTTAAAGCCACGTGGTCTTTAGAACCAGTCCATGACCCCATGCAGGGGAAAATGGTCGTTAAGAGCAGGTGGTCGCTAAACCAGGGGTCGCTTACACCAGGTTTTACTGTACATGGTCATGGACTTATTTATACAGGTACATAGACACGCATACACCAGGTACATAGACACGCATACACCAGGTACATAGACACGCATACACCAGGTACATAGACACGCATACACCAGGTACATGGACACGCATACACCAGGTACATAGACACGCATACACCAGGTACATGGACACGCATACACCAGGGACTTGGACGCTCCACTTCGGGTGAGCCACGATCTGTAGTGAAGTGTTTCTGTATTCAGTCCACAGAGGTTTGAGAGACACGCCAGACCTCACTGTTAGCTGCAGCAGTGCAGGCGTCTACTGTGAGTTGCAGACAGATACCTCAGTATTAATTAAACCCATACTTTTCAGATCTGTTCAGGATGCCCATGCAGGATCCGTGTCCTTACGTGCGACGTGCGACAGCATTCACTATCGAGAGGATTCGATAGTGAATGCCGCTGTCTGATGATCGCTGAAATGCGTGAAACTTGAAGTTAGAGCTGCACAGCATTTCGCCTCTGTTGTGTGTGTAATATAATATGCTACATTATGTACATGTACATGATGAGCAATAAAGACAGGGCTAATTTGTTCAAAATAAAACAATAAGAATGTAAAGGTTCTATCCACGCAGCACTGTCACACAACTGCACGGATGGGGCAATGATGCAGGGCCCCAGGGGTGGCTGCACAGTATTGGCAATACAGTAGGGGTGAAACAATTATACCGAATACTCGAGTACTCGCTCGGTTTTTTCAAAAATAATCGTACTCGGAATAAATCAGAGTACTCGTTCATAGATGGTACGGGCATTTACCACAGAAATCTGCAGTTTCAGAGCAGCAGTCGGCAGATATTGATGTACAGAGTGTGTGGTGAACATTTGTTCACGAGTAGAGAGAGCCCAAATGACCCACCAACTAATATCCCCGAGAAAAATGACTTCTACTCGGTTCAATCAGGGTTGTATCATGTGAATTTAAGGCCCTTGGCGTGCAATTTTTAGGAGATGAAGGATACTCGAATACTCGAATATTCGATCGGAGAAAATCAGAGTACTCGAACTCGGGATCTCAGTGCCAACTTTCACCCCTACAATACAGCAAAACCTGGTGTAAGCGACCTCTGGGACCACCTGCTCTTAACGAACGGTTTCCATGCGTGGACACAGAAACCGTGGGACCTGGTTCTAAAGACCACCTGGCTTTAACGACCGATCTTCTCCACACGTAGTGCCTAGGACTTAGAAGGGATTTTGATTCCTCCAAGTTATGTTTAACCCAGCCCAAGACGAAATGAATACTGTAGTAGTCATACTGGCTGAAGTTATTTTTAATTAAAGAAAAAAAGGTTAAAATTGCAATAAATGTAACAGATCCGAGTACAAAGCGGGTCATGAACCTCCCTTCTGCTTCCCTGGGATGTCACAATCCCATGATCAGGCTCCAGATGTCGCTCCTAAACGGCGGGGTAGATGGATGCTAAAGGTCGATGTCCTGTTTGCCGCAGCATCCACTGTACCCTTGTGCCAAGCCACACGCTCCCAAGTCACTGTGAGTCACAACCCAGCATGGTTGGATAAAAATCGACGCGATTCCAAGCGGGACGTGAACTTGGCACCCCTCGTTTCTCAATCAGGGTCTTAGACGAACCCAGCAGTGAAATATTCCAATACCATGCCATTGCCACTGTGGATGCCTGCCACTTGCATTCTGCTGCGCTGTTATCTTGGTACATGTATCTATGCCGCTCACTGATATTAATTTGTCCCTTTGCATTCCACTGGTGAGAAAGTTCCGACAACGCTAAGGAATTAATCGACACATTTTACAACAGTGCTTCTTGTGAACGTTGCTATTTCATTGCTGTAAATATGCTGTGTAACTGCTAGACAATTTCACGGCGGATGCTGCACTCAGACGACGTCGCGTACATGTATTTGAGGCTCTGATCTGTGGCAGCTATCAGTATCACCGCGCTAAGATACTGAAACCGGCCGAGGGCTCTCGCAGGCTTGCCGTGTGCAGCATCGCATTCCTGCGTGCATTCTAGCCACCCGCGTGCATCCACTGCATGCACCTACCGGCCTGGGAAACCGTGCACGGCTCTCGCGTAGAATCTACAGCGGGGATTAAGAAGGCCGTTTAGTGCATCGTTTGCAGCTTGCTAGATGCTGCTCAGCGTGCGGACAAGCGATGGTTGGTACTCGTGGAACTTTTACTTATCCGCCTCGAAAGGAATCTCTTTTTCAGGGCTCGGGCTAGGCGAATGATCGTCACTTGTTCAGACAACATTGTGTGGTCATGGTGGCAGTAGTGGCGTTTCGTTCGTGGAGACAATTGCTTTTGAGTTAGGGGTCTGATAGTGCTGGACGTCTGCTAATGTCTCTACTTCTTCCAGTATCATGCTCGTTGCAAATCGGACATTGACACGTAATACAGACAGCGTCAAATCGCAACTTGGACCACCATCGCTTGCCATCAGCGTCGCGTCGCGACGATGACTGTATTTTCTGCTGTTGCGTTCTTGTCCACGAGATTCTCGTTACTGGTCCTTCTCGTGCTGTCCGCAATATGCTGTCTGCGATTCGTGCAATGTCGCAGTATCCCACTGGAGTTGTATCCAGGCGTTGACTCGTCGTATTGGCATCATGACACCGGAGCAGACCTTGCGTCAAACAGAATAGCGGTGCAGGAAGCTGTCAATCGGGTTATGGAATACTTGTTGACGCGCACCAACAGCGTAGAGCGGGCTCCAGGTGTCAAACTACGACTCAGCCGACAAGAGGGAATCGCGGACGCGGCGAGCGATGACAATTTTGACTCAGACCTGGGAAGTGAGTTGTCAACGGATGACGCTGCGTCGGATCTGGATCTGGATCAGGGTGGGCTATCAGCCGCCGCACTGGGGCAGAGTGGCCAAGTAGTCGTTCGTGGCCAAGTAGTTACGATCAGCAACACGGCTGCAGGAGTGGTGACTGAAGTGTTTACTCCGACAGCCGGGACGCCAGGCCAGCGTGTCGACTCTACGGAGGGCTCATCAGCACTACCATCATCGGCACTACCATCCTCACAGACGCAGACTACACGCGTCTCCATGCCTGGGCCGGGCACAACATGGTCACCTCTCGGGGAAGACAAGGACATGCCAGAGGACAAGGCGACCACCGTGCCTCCATCACCGGAAGACAAGGACATGCCAGAGGACAAGGCCACCACCGTGCCTCCATCACCGGAAGATCAGGCAACAACTGAACCCGCAGTGCCGAGGGCAACCACCCGATCACCGGAAGATCAGGCCACAACTGAACCCGCAGTGCCGAGGGCAACCACCCGAGGTCCGGGGAGAACTTCCCCTGTCCGAATCACGGATGCCCAAATCACAACCGCATTGCCTGTATCCACGTGGCACGTGGACTCCACAACGGACTCTCAGGGTCAACAACCCGGCAATAGCGCCATATTCCCGGGCGAAGTTTCCGAGTCGACGTCCACCATGCTGAGCACATGGCCCACGGTACACACAGATCTTGTGGGGTCGACCTTCCCCGAATCCAGTGGCGGCATCTCATCAGCGGAGCCAACATTCACCACCGCGATGGAGCCCATCACCGCCACAGCGTTCCCCGTCGAGCCGCCAACAGTGACAACTTTAGTTGATATCGACAAGGACTGCTTACCCGGGGAGGAGCCTTGCGCAACTAATCTACTCGCCACAAGCAGTGCATTGGAAGCAACTGGACCTACGCTAAGCACTTCGGATGAGTTCACTCCGAGCACCAAGTTCCCAGGGAACCCACCCACAGTGACGACTGTCGATATTGATAAAGACTGCTTACCTGGCGAGCAGCCGTGCCTTACAAACCCACCACTAGCTATGACCACCTTCGACTGGACACTAGTGGCCACCACCGACCCCCTAGATGCGGACAAAGACAAGCCGGCCCCGCACCAAGACCAAGTTCTGTTCAATGGCAATATTCCTGGCCAATGACCAATGACGTAATCATACCCCAAACTGGTGCCCATGAACGAGCCTTGATCTTACCACCATGCAGTGTACATGTATGTGTGTCGGTACATGTACTGGTATGCCCAACAATGGATAATGGCAATTAGTCATAGGCTTGCACTAGCCAAGAATGGACACCTTGATGTCAGCAGCTTTGTTAGAATGTCACCAAACTTCGTCACTCCACGCTCTGCTATCCAGCCGACTCATTCTAGCTGTTCCGGTACATAGCATATTACGCTAATGGCAGTGTGACTGAGTACACTGTATTAGTATTTTCAGCAGGCCATGAGCAGGGTGAATCCATGTTGACTGTGTACAATCATGTATTTATGGAATTGCGTGCCTATATACAGATATATAATTTCAGCTTTCCATTTCTATTTGAAATTATTTTATTGAATTACGTCACCAACACGACTGGTATAGAGAAAAATTTATGACTATGATTTCCAGTATGAACATCGCCCAGAATTGATTATAATTTCGAAGCACTAAAGTACATTTATAAAGACGATTCCTCAGGCGTGCCCTGAACTCAAGTTACACGAAATGTGAGCACCTCGCACCACTAATATCAATACAGATCAAGTTGGTGCAAGTTGAAAGGACTTCGCCGCCCAAGAGCGGGTGCACTTAGCGTACATTGTACTTATACATGTATGTCAATCGCCACAATCCACAATAATACAAGTATTGGCAAAGTATCTTTATTGGACGTTGTGCAGGGAGTATGGTTCGTCGGACAGTCCAAAGCGATGCACAACTGACCAATTCACTGAAGATTATACGGATGTGTCTACTGAAGTAAGTAGGCTTTCACCGTGTAAACTAAGGTCATAAGGAATATGTACTATGATGGTTTACATGTGTCATGTACACGCACGACATCAGTTCATCCGCATGTATCCATGCCCACAAAAACAAATACAATTAAAACAAAACAATTATCAGAAACAAGTCCCCAATGCTGCAGACGGCAAGCTGTTTCCGCCATAAAGACCGTATCAGTGCAGCTACGAAGTAAGCCGAGTTACCAGAGTGCTCGACAAACTACGAAAAGAATCGGGCGATGCATACTGCAGAAGCACTAAACCAGCCTACCGAGAGTGCTCAACGAGACGAATGCCGAGGAGCGTAAATCCCAGAAAGAAGTCCAATAGCAACAAAGTTAATGTCAACCCGCTTTCCCCGGCGGCCGGGCGGCCAGTACAGTGCATTCGCAATGTTCAATGTGAGGACGTATCCGAGCAGGTGCATGTACATGTACAGTACATGCATCCTAGTGCATGTTACCCTCACTCTGGCTTCAGTGTACATGTGTACAAGTTGTGGTTGTTGTTGTTGTTGTTGTTGTTGTTGTTGTTGTTGTTGTTGTTGTTGTTGTTGTTGTTGTTGTTGTTGTTGTTGTTGTTGCTGTTGTTGTTGTTGTTGTTGTTGTTGTTGTTGTTGTTGTTGTTGTTGTTGTTGTTGTTGTTGTTGTTGTTGTTGTTGTTGTTGTTGTTGTTGTTGTTGTTGTTGTTGTTGTTGTTGTTGTTGTTGTTGTTGTTGTTGTTGTTGTTGTTGTTTTAGTTTTTGTTGTTGTTTATTCTATTTTACATCGCATGTCAAACGGGCAGTTCTGCCCAATACATGTAAGTATTATGAAATCGATGACAACCAGTATTAGAGAGGAGTCAGAAATGAAGAGAAAAGTAGATAAAAAAATAAAAATACGAAAATGGAAGTAGCAATGAGGGGAGGAATGTACATGTAGCTGAATGGAGCATTGTGTTATGGAGGGCTGATGAAGGGCATGAGTGTGCGGATCTTTTTTTAGCCAAATACATGTCATGTACAATGTCCGGTACAGAAATCGCAGGACGTAACTTGTACAATGTCATGTACACGTACATGCACGTCCTGCGATTTCTGTACCTGACATTGTACATGCCCATGCAGGGGCGTAGGCAAGGGGGGTGCTTTGGGTGCCAAAGCACCCCCCTCAAAAATTTCGATCTTGGTTCACAGCTGGTTCGAGAGAGACCATAGCACTCAGCAGACGCGCTGATCACATGCGCAAATCTGCACATCGCACACTGTATATCATGTAGCCATCCCTGTTTTAGACCAGGGAGTATTAGGTACTACTTCCGGTCCCTGGTTCAGACCTGCAAGTACAATGTATCTGAAACCAATCCACATGCAGTGGACTAGGGGAAGTTAAGGCAAAAATTTAAATTTCACCAGTTGTAGTCTTCGGGGTGCTGAGTCGAATGGTCGTGGTCCGAGGAAGCTGAGACGCTCCCTTCCTACTTGAATCCCAATCGAACTCGCGCACTTCCACCGAAACTGGGTGACTGCGCCCTACTAGATGGGGATTTGTATGCAAAATGTCACTAAAAGCGCCATTTTGTTCTTATAAAAGCACGGATGACCGCGATTGGCCCATATGTTGTAGTCTTTTGGACGCTGAGTCGACTGGTTTTGGTCCGAAAAGGCTGCGATGCAGCGTTCCTCCTTTATTCCCAATCGAACATGGTTGAACAAGCGGTCACGTGCTCCTGGGTGCCCAAATCACCTGGTCACCACGCCAGCAGGCGAGAACTTTCACACCAAGGGCAAGGGTCAACTCGAGTGACAGGATTGCACCCAAAAAAGGTCAAACAGGCTAGTAAGTTGTACCCTGCAGGCACGGTGACCAGGTGACTGGCGTACGCAAGAGCACGTGACCGCTTGTTCAACCATGTTCGATTGGGAATAAAGGAGGAACGCTGCATCGCAGCCTTTTCGGACCAAAACCAGTCGACTCAGCGTCCAAAAGACTACAACATATGGGCCAATCGCGGTCATCCGTGCTTTTATAAGAACGAAATGGCGCTTTTAGTGACATTTTGCATACAAATCCCCATCTAGTAGGGCGCAGTCACCCAGTTTCGGTGGAAGTGCGCGAGTTCGATTGGGATTCAAGTAGGAAGGGAGCGTCTCAGCTTCCTCGGACCATGACCATTCGACTCAGCACCCCGAAGACTACAACTGGTGAAATTTTGATTTTTGCCTTAACTTCCCCTTTAATTTTTGTCTCATGATTGGTCATTTTGCAATGCAATTTCTAGTCAAGGAAACTCCGCTTCGTACCTGCCGTTGTGCAGTGTCACATCAGGCCTCAGCAGGCTCAGCGCATGATTTGTATGGCACTCCACATGTTTTGTAAGAAGCAAAGAATCATACAAACACGCCATTGGTAGAAGCAAGGAAGTACCAACGCGGTCTATGGCCGGAAAGCACACGTCAGACATACAGTAGCAGTTTGTTCTCGCTATGTTTTGTATAATGAAGTTCTCGATGTTAATCATGGTCTCGTTGTGTAAAGGCAAAGTTTCTTTCATGCATTTCAAGTGTGGATACAGCAGTAGAAGAGTGAAAGTAACGTTGAAGTGCACTTTGAGTTTTGTTTGAAATAGTGTAGGTTTGATCAAGGATGTGTTACTGCACTATCAAACATGAAGGGGAAAAATAGCTCGAGAAATCCCACTTTAAAAGTTCGATGGAGAGTGATAATTCTGGAGAAAGCAGCATCCAGGACTTAGTCCATCATTAGTTGGAACTTGGAAGCAGGCCAGGGTGTAGTAAAATACCATAATCATTACTACTCCCTGGTTGGAGATTTGCCATTCACTGATTGATCTTCAGCGTCGAATTAGGGGCGAATTTTGCTTCCCCCCCCCCCCCCCCCCCCTTTCACGGATCGAATAATGTGCATGAAAGGACCAACATAAGTGCATGATTGTACTTTTGTGTGGGGAAAGTCGTGACACCCCCCCCCCCCCCCCCCCCTTGATCACTATCCTGGCTACGCCCCTGCTATGTGGTCCATGTACATTATAGTAACGCTGTGTTGAGTCTTTTTACAGCCGGCTAGCTGGTCATGATTCCAAAACTAAGTTACTTTGTATTTCTTCTCTACAGATACATGTAGCATTCTTGATCTATAATATAAATAATATTCGCGGGATCCGCGTTAGCATCACTTGAATGTTCAGAAACACACAAGCTATAGCCTTCGCTTCCGCAGGCCACCACTATGCCTTTACACCTTAGTGGCGAATGCAGACCTCACAAGTGAGTCAGGGGAGAGGAGGTGAGTCTCTCAACCAATCGGGCGTGTAACGGCCCATAACCCTGTAAACTGCATCCTTGTTATCCTCACTCGAGCTGTGACTACTAGTACTCTTGATCTACATAATAATAATATTGTACACGTCATGTACATGTACATGTAAGCAAATTAGTTACCCGGGATGCTGCATAATCAAGACACGAAACCAGTAAAAGCACTCTAAAAAGGCTGGTCCCGGCCCGGACCCATCTTCCTTGAGTCACTGTACTGTAGCTGAGTCTGAGAAGGGTTGACCATGTTGACCCGACCTATCATTCTGTCCACAACGTCAAGCCAGCTTTCACCGTACAGTGACCCGGAGTCGCCACCTCTACCATGCGTGCAGCCCAGTCCTACACTAGCCGCGGCTAGGCTACAGACAGTGCACTACTGATACTTGCCACTCGTAGATCTGTTGGTACTGTGTTAGTATGCAGGGCCAGGGCAGGGGGCCGGCTAGCTAGTACAAGCTGCATGTGTCTTGAAATGAGGGGATTTTTTTCTTTCTGGTTTGCTTGCATGGTAAAAACCTCGTTGCCCAACTAATTGATTATTAATTTTGGTTTGACGTTCAATTTTGTATAATTATTGGGCTTGCATGGCTCCTCTAGTTGATGTCGCATAGGCTATAGTATACCCCCTGTACTCGCTGTAGCTCTCATCAAGAGGATCTTGAAGGCATCTGCAGTACCTCACCGAGTCATACCACCAGTTGATCTACTAGTATCTTGATATTGCTGATAGCTATGGCCGAAAACTCGGCCACAAACGGTAGGTAAAATTTCATGTCCTGTCCAGAAGACCCATCTTTGCATTGACTATGTTACAGTATGTAGATCTACTAGTACTTACTACTACTAGTAGTGTCGTGTTCAGATGGCATGGCGCTGGGGGTGAGTGAGGCTCTGCGATCAAGTCATTGGCGCACGTGTGCGCACCGCGCCGCTCGCTCTCAATTTCAAATCATGATAGCGTCGGCGATTGCACCTACGCTGTGCCTGCGCTCGCGCTGTTGCGACGAGCATAAGGGCTACATGCACAGTGATTGTAGAATTTGAAAAAATTAATTATAACGGGCCACAGCCACTAGTGCACTGCCCAGCTAACACATATCTCTTACAGTGTAATGTTTCAATTTTTTATTCTAGAAAATTGTCGCTGTCCTCACCAGCTGCTTGAGCTACAGTCCATTCATTGGAAACTGGCACCCTAACTTGTTGGTGTCTCCCACACATACATGTAGTTGTAGATATCGTGAAAACAACAGTACATCGTGCATTGTGTGACCCGTGCAATTACTCCTTGCCAAATTTGAGGCCAGGCAAGTCCAAGAACAGGGAAATAGAAATTCAGCCAGGTTTTACAAAATTAGGACAGTTATACCATGGCAAAATATATGGAGAAGCAGGTCCAAAACCCAGATTTTTGAGATTTAAAGTGGGTTTTTGATTCTCAGTTCGGCCCAAATCGGACTTTCAAAAGCCAGTGGGACTGTTTCCGATGAATGGACTGTAGACTACCAAACAAGTATAAAGAGCAAAGCCCGACAAGATGCTATCACCACCAGTTGATGAATGAAGCACAGCGTGAATGCGCTCGGCAGAAACATTTTTTTGTTCCGTCATGTGCCAAAAATTTACGAAACCCCAAAGACATGTTTTAGCTGACCCCGGCCCAAATTGTTGTGCTGCGCTGCGTGCAGTCCTGCATATTTCTGCAGTCAACTTCGCTAATAACGACTGCGGATATAACGACAGAATTTCCATGCCCGGAGCAAAGTCCCATCTAACTGAAATACATACAGTAGAGTCGCGCGCTGAAGAACGTCCAGCCTGAAATTCTAAGAACGCCACAGCCTAAAGTTAAGAACGGTGGTGTTGGTTTTCTGGCAGCTTATGGGATACACATGATCCAGGACGGATTGTTTCTAAGAACGCAGTCAGATTGCTGACGAAATAAGAACGTCCCAGGCTAACCCCTAGGAAACAACGTTCTTGGGTGCGCGACTCTACTGTGTAAGGAGACTTCAGGTATAAGTACACTTCGCGAATAACGACACTTTTCTGTTGCCCCGTCGAGTGTCGTTATAAGCGAACTTGAGTGTATTCCATCTGTGGTCCTCACGCCGGCACCATCAGTACATCACAAGCAACACCTGAATAGCAGTGGGAACGGACACGATAATTTACTCTCTTTTTTTTACAATAGAGTATGTTCTGCATCCCTAGTAACCCTTCTTTTTTTGCATTCTTAAATCTTATGGTGCCATGGTCAATACTGTAGAACGGGTAATTTTAGCGACGTAAAAACCCTAGCGAATTTAGCGATCTACTCATTTTCGCTGAAGTTTCAAGTCGCTAACCCGTTGAGACATTAGTAGTGCACTGGTGATCCGTGAGTAAAATCGCTGCAAATCGCTAAAATAAAACGTCGCTAACCGGTTGACAATGGGAAAACGCTAAAATTAATAGTCGCTAAAATTACCCGTTCTACAGCATTCAGGACGATTTGGGGACAAAATCGGACATTTTTGGCCGTCGGGCGGGATGCTAGGCTAAGTGTGTAGCAAGAAGGACATACGGGTGTGGTCCTAGTTGTAGTGGACCTCTGAGACAGGTGGTGGCTGCCTTGACAGGTGGTGGCCGCCTTGACAGGTGGTGGCCGCCTTGACAGGTGGTGGCCGCCTTGACAGGTGGTGGCCGCCTTGACAGGCTCTACTTTAGCTTGCACTCTTCCTTTGCCAGTGTGTGGACCTGCAGTTTCAGCGTGGGATTATGAAGCACGACTGGCCTTGCTAAACGTCCCAGTACAGATCTTCTATGAGACAGCGATATATATTTTCGGCACGGCGTTAATACTAGTACATATGTACATCAACAAAGCCGATGTTAAAAATGTCGTCAGCACTTCAATTTCGCCATTTTGGATCTGTGCCGAATATACCAGTGTATCTTGAAAATCAAGCTTCCATTCAAAACAGGTTTCTATATGAGAAAGGTTTTAATACAAGACACTAAGGTAGCCAGAATTTGGTATTTGCCGAAATTTTGCATATTTACAGTATGCTGATTAGTTGTTGCACCATGAAACTCTGAGTCACAACAAACAAACTCTTACTTTCCTTGGTGTACTTCTATTACTCACCCTCTTTTCAAAATCTTTTGTTTATTTTGTTCTCTCTCTCTCTCTCTCTCTCTCTCTCTCTCTCTCTGTCTCTCTCTCTCTCTCTCTGTCTCTCTCTCTCTCTCTGTCTCTCTCTCTCTCTCTCTCTCTCTCTCTCTCTCTCTCTCTCTCTCTCTCTCTCTCTCTCTCTCTCTCTCTCTCTCTCTCTCTCTCTCTCTCTCTCTCTCTCTCTCTCTCTCTCTCTCTCTCTCTCTCTCTCTCTCTCTCTCTCTCTCTCTCTCTCTCTCTCTCTCTCTCTCTCTCTCTCTCTCTCTCTCTCTCTCTCTCTCTCTCTCTCTCTCTCTCTCTCTCGTTGCTGTGAACACCTTGAGTGGCGAGCGCTTGCTCGAGCGTTGAACCGGGTTCTTAATCCACCATACCCAGTTCGCAAGGCTGGGCGGGGTTGTGAGCAGGCTTTCATTTCATCTTTTCTTATTATTTCTTATTATTTCTGCTTTTCATCTCATTACAAAAATTCTGCGCTTTTTCTCCATCTGCGCATAAAATCTAGACTGACAACCTGCTTGTTAAATCATGCACCTGCTTTCTCTCTCTCTCTCTCTCTCTCTCTCTCTCTCTCTCTCTCTCTATCTATCTATCTATCTATCTCTATTTCTCTCTCTCTCCTTCTTGCTCTCTTTATGTCCTCCCTGTCTCGCAGGTAATCTGTTCCTTGATGTTGGAAAGGATTTCAAGTCGACTGATCAGGTTGAGCTGTTGGCTACCCGGCTGCTCGGCAATGACGATAAAGTGACGCGTCTTCAGAGCGAGAACATCACAGATCCAAGTCGAGTTGCACGGAAGATCATGGGGGTGTGGGAAGAGGTGCGTGTATTCGTGCTGCTTGACATGTGATGTGTGCTGCCCGGATACTGTTGTGATGGAGATTGGTCAAGCACCAGAGACTGGTCTCCATCAGGGCTAAAACCGGTTCAAAAATTCGAACTTAAACTAAAGGAATAGAACGTTACTTCGTTCCCTTCGTTGAGGTCAAAATTGTGTGTTGGTCTAAATGTGCCTGGTAAGGACTTGGAATGAACAGAAAGCGAAGGAAATTACACGGTGGGCGTGTGACAGAATGTGTCTGCACCCTGCGCTGTGCACAAACCTAGAGTGTTTGTATGGGAAAGAATGCGATGCCTCGATGTCGGCATTTTTCGCATAATCCGGTGTCATACTGCTTGAAGTGGATATTATTATTATTATTCACACATATCCGCCGGATGAGTACGCGTGGCCCATGCACCATGGGGACCCACGAATACAAACCAGCATATGTTCCCTCAGCAATACAAGCAAGCAAGCACGCAAAGATAAATGAGAGCCCAGGCAGCGAAAACAAAACGAAGAGAGATGAGGACATAGGCAACGAAAACAATTCCAAAGCATAGCCAGGGATTGAATGTGTGCATCTGGGTACGACAGTTAACACGGCTAGTGCAGCCGTACAGAGTGCAGCAGCATGTAAATACAAAAGCGCCACAGCAGCAGCAGCCAAGAGTGTGCAAACACTAAAAAAGAAGATCAGTCCATGAAAAAATTTTGTCGCCACAGGTAGACATCTCCGGCAAGAATGCATGCGTGCGCACAAGTAGGCAGGCAAGCATGTCAGATGTAATCGTATGATTATGGCCAGGCTAATTAACAGTGCTGTTTCGCAATGAATTCCATCGGCATTTATCATACGCCACCTTCCGAAGCTGGGCTAGGCCAGGTCGCGACAGAAGCACAAGCCCCAGCTTCTCCCGACAATCCAGTGAGAGAGTGGTTAGCAGTGTTGTTCTTGGTCTGCCTATCCTTCCCCGCAAGGCACCAGAAGCAGCAAAATCGAGAGCGACCTGTGGCGGTGCCCCTGATGGCATCCGGAGCACATGCCCCAGGAAGCTCCATCGCCGCGCCGCGATCTCCTTGGAGATGGGTTGGGTGCGACAGCGGTTGTAGAGTTCCGTGTTTTTGATTATATTTGGATACTTTATACGGAGTAGCGAGCGGAGGTGACGGCGGTGGCAAACGTCCAGAGACGTTCTGAGTGCCTCAGTGAGGCCCCAGGTAGCGCAGTTGTAAAGCAAAATGCTTAGAACGTAGCAATTGTACAGCCTCAGCTTCAACGTTAGGGAGATCCCTGATGACTGTAGAAGGCTTTGCATCCGACCAAATGACTGCGATGCCAGAACCATTCGGTGTTTGATGTCCTCGGCAGTACCAGCTCTCGATCCAACCGACTTTGCCATCCGCCATTCTTCTTTCCCTCTTTTTTCCAGGTCTGCATCGAGGTAGAAGTGGGTCCGTTGAAGTGGATGAGGCACTTAGATGCTGACCCTCCCCGCTCCCCCTATACACACACACACACAACTGATGGCTGCTGAGTTCATCCCTTTGTCATAGGGAAAGTCTAAATGTGGGTACTAGTATTTGATTTTGTTCACACATGGCCTTTTTCATCAGGTTACTATTGTTTCTTCAGGTTACTATTGTTTCTTCAGGTTACTATTGTTTCTTCAGGTTACTATTGTTTCTTCAGGTTACTATTGTTTCTTCAGGTTACTATTGTTTCTTCAGAATTCCCAAACTCCATTGCAGCGTATTTCTTGCACTTGAAAATACCGCCATTCCGGCAACAGGCTCTCAGCTGCACCAAATAGATGAATAAATAACTTTGCCAATGTTTCGCCCATTGGGCATCATCAGGGCAAAGTTATTTATTTATCTATTTGGTGCAACTGAGAGCCTGTTGCCGTAATGGCGGTATTTTCAAGTTGCTATTGTTGTTGTTTCAAATCTCTGTTGTTGTTGTTGTTGTTGTTGATTTTTGTTGAATTCTTTATTCTCACGATGGCACCCTCGCCAATAAGAGATAAGTTTATGAGAAGGTGAGATGCTGTGGGTGGGGCGGCAGGTTATGCAGTTGTAAAGTAATTTACGCCGCTTTGAATTCTACAAGTATGGGAGAGGGTGAGCGCTGCAGGAGCAGATTGAGTTAATCAGCAGTGGGTAGATTTCTTGTTTGAAAGCAGGTCGGGAGGAAATGTCACGAATGCTAGCAGGGAGGGCATTGTAGTATTCTAGGGACTTGTACAGTGGGGAGTCTTTACAGCGGTCGGTTCTGGTGGGTGGGAGGTGCCAAGTGCGTGGGTGTCGAACTTGGAAGGCTATACTGGGGCATAACTTTAGCGGGGGTGTTAATCTTGCATATGTGTTGTGGGGCATATTGATATTTTATGGAGTGTGGAAGAAGGGTCAGCTTTACTTTGCGGCGAGAGAATATTGTCCACCATTGGAGCCGATGGAGCAGCGCTGAATGATTCAGAGGAGTGAAGAGGGGGAGACGGAGGCAAATGCTGGCCGCCTTGTGCTGGATTCCCCCATGTTGTTGTTGTTGTCGTCGTCGTTTTTGTGAATTTGAATTCTTTATTCTCATGATGGCACCATCACCAATAAGTCAATGTTTGAAATCTTTTATTCTCACGATGGCCTGTGGCCAATAGGAGTGTTGTTTTTGTTGTTGTTGTTGTTGTCGTTGTCGTTGTTGTTGTTGTTTGAAATATTTTATTCTCACGATGGCCTGTGGCCAATTAGATGTTGTTGTTGTCGTTGTTGTTGTTGTTGCTGTTGTCGTTGTTGTTGTTGTTGTTGTTGTTGTTGTTGTTGTTGTTGTTGTTGTTGTTGTTGTTGTTGTTGTTGTTGTCGTTGTTGTTGTTGTTGTTGTAGTTGCGGTTGTTGTTGTTTCAAATCATTATTCTCACGATGTTGTAGCAGTTGTTGTTGTTGTTGTTGTTTCAAATCTTTATTCTCACGATTTTGTTGTTGTTGCCGGTGGTGACATCATCATTCTTGTTTTATTTATTGTCTTCCTGTAGAGCAGCAGGGAGGGTATCCACTTACAATACCTTTATGATATTCTGTGTGACATCGGCATGGCACACACCGCCATCAAGTTCAGCTCTCGACTTGGTGTTAGTAAGTATGCTGCCCCCCCCCCCCCCCTCCAAACCCCTGACCTCCATTTGTTTACTTCCTTTCATTGATTCCTTTGCAGAGTGGTTGCATTCCTACGGATGCTGAAAACTCAATCTAGCTGAGTCACAAGAGAACCGTGAAGTTTTTTTAATTTGTTTTTGATTGATTTAGAGGAAGTAACGACTGTTCTGATGGATGTTGGTTGCTGCTATGTGGAACAAATGCTTCCTGCCGAACTCGACACTGGACTGACTCATTAGTCACGACTGCCTTTCGGAGCACACACAAGACTGCAAAATCGTTAACGCCTCGTCTCGTTAACTTATGAATTTTGGACAATTGTTAATCTTGCGACTCCTTACAATAAAATCTTTTACAGTAATGTGTATTTGTGCATAACACCCGCAAACAGACTCCCTCCTAATTAGGATTAGTGTTACCATGTATTTTAAAAGTCTACCCGCTTTGTGCGTGCTAGTGTTGTTGTTGTTGTTGTTGTTGTTGTTGTCGTCGTCGTCGTCGTCGTCGTCGTCGTCGTCGTCGTCGTCGTCGTCGTCGTTGTTGTTGAATTCTTTATTCTCACGATGGCAACATTCTTTCTAATAGAAGATAAATTTATGAGAAGGTGAGATTGTGGGTTAAACAGTTGGAAAGTGATTTACATCACTTTGAACTTTACAAGTATGGGAGAGGGTGAGCGCTGCAGGAGCAGATTGAGTTAATCAGCAGTGAGCAGATTTCTTGTTTGAAAGCAGGTCGGGAGGAGACGTCACGAATGCTAGCAAGGAGGGCATTGTAGTATTCTAGGGACTTGTACAGTTGTTGTTGTTGTTGTTGTTGATGTTGTTGTTGTTGCTGGTGTTGTTGCTGGTTGCTGGTGTTGTTGCTGGTTGCTGGTGTTGTTGTTGTTGTTGTTGTTGTTGTTGTTGATGCGGAAGGTTCATGGCTTGCAGTGATCAAACTAGATGTACGGGTGAGCGTAGCTCGTGCATGAGCAAATTGAATTCCGCAGCAGGGTTAATATATTTTGCTTAAACAAGGTTGGTGATTGAATATCGCGTAACGTTGATGAGAGGCCATTGAAATAATGGAGAGATTTATACAAAGGGGAACCCAGGCAGTGGTCGGTTCTTGCAGTTGGCAAATGCCAAGTATGAGTGTGCAGAAACCTAGAGCCTGTACTGACATGATTTGGGGTTGCGAGCATTAGAATATGAGGCGGGCGTAATTGTGGTGGATGGAGTGAGCAAACGCTATGTGTTTAACTTTGAAGTGGGAGAAGAGAGTGGGCCACTTGATGCGATGTAGAAGGTCATAGTGGTTAATATGGGTGTAGAGAGGGAGGTAGAGGCATAATCGTGCGGCTTTCCGCTGGATTCTCTCTAGCTTGTCTAAGGTAGTGTGGGATATGGGGATTGTTGTTTTGTTGTTGTTGTTGTTGTTGTTGTTGTTGTTGTTGGAAATCTTTTATTCTCACGATGGCCTGTGGCCAATAAGAGAAGTTGTTGTTGTAGTTTGAATTCTTTTATTCTCACGATGGCCTGTGGCCAATAAGAGAAAAATAATTACAGGCACGGGGATCAGATACAGAGAGATCAAAGTTTAGCTACTTGCTGAGGCAGTAGCGATGGCAATACTAATTGGGAGTTAATCACGTAGGCTGGGCGCAATGGAGCTATAGATGTGCTGAGCAATGTTAACAAGTACATACAGAAGAGATGACAAGTGGTAGGATGTTTGCTTTGAAATCTCGTCTGGGGTTGATTTGCCGGATGCTGGGTGGGATCCTATTAAAGAGATCAAGAGAAGCATAGATGGGGGAGTCTCTTAGCCGGTTTGTACGTGTTGTGGGTAGCTCAAAGGTTCGGGGGAACCTGAGCGTGCGAATGGGTTGTATTCGGGGTAGGTGAATTGCAAGAAGGTGTGGTGGTGCATATCTATGATGCAGGCTATGTGCAAGAAGGATATGGGAGAGGGTACGGCGGCTGCTGAGTGATGGCCATTTGAGTCGGTGCAGCAGCACGGAGTGGGTTCTGTGTTCAAAGAGGGGGAGATGCAAACAGAGGCGAGCAGCGCGCCGTTGGATGCGCTCAAGCCGGTCGTTCAGGGTTGCGGGGAGGGGTGAGAGGACAGTACAAGCATACTCAAGAATAGGGCAGATGTAGGTTAGATAGATGGAGGAGAGAGCAGAAGTGTTTAAGGAATTGCGTAGTCACAGGAGAAGGAACATCTTCCTGGTCGCTTTAGTGATGATGTAGTCAACATGCGAGTTCCAGCATGGATTCTGCTGTATGAGGAGGCCAAGGTGGCGATGCCTTGAGGCCACACTGAGGTTGGTATTGTTGAGTGTGATTGATGGTGGTCTGGGAGGTGGCCGATTGGTGTGGTGAAAGTGGATGACAGTGGTCTTACTTTCGTTGACCAGGAGATGCCAATCCTTCAGCCACTGTGCCGCGGTTGTCACAGCTGACTGGAGGTGCTCTTCTGCGGCTAAAAAATTCTCGTGAGCGGCAATGATTGCAGTGTCGTCGGCAAACTGGCTGCACTCAGTGTTGGCATTTATGCAGGCGGTTGGCAGATCAACTGTGTAGGCCGTGAAGAAAAGCGGCCCCAAGACAGAGCCTTGGGGGACCCCCACTGGAATGTTTAGCCAGGTTGATTTGCTGCTCTCCACTTGCACACGTTGTCGTCTATTGGTGAGATAGGAGGCAAGCCACTGGAGGCATTTGCCATCGAGTCCGAGGTGGGCCAATTTTGCAAGTAGTCCTTGGTGCCACACCCGGTCAAACGCCTTAGATAGGTCGAAGAAGCAAGCAATTACTGTTTGCCCGGCGTCTCTTTTCTCGCTGATCTGATGGATTAACCGAGATAGCTGCTGTGTGGTGCCATCGTTTGGCCGAAAGCCTGATTGGCCGTTGGGGAGGTGAGGTTGGATGTGCTTCGAGATGCGGTCAGCAACTATCCTCTCTTGTACTTTCGACGTCACGCTGAGTAGCGATATCGGTCGATAGTTGGAGGGCTCGGTTTTACTGCCCTTCTTGTGGATGGGGGTGACTGTTGCGTCTCTCCACTCTTGCGGGATAGTGCAACGTTCGAAGGAGATGTTAAAAAGTGTTGCTAGGGACAGCGCAAGTGAACTGGCTGCCTCTTTCAGTAGGCGGGTTGGTATGCCATCACAGCCCGGGCTCTTTGACGGGTCCAGGTTAGACAGTAACTTTGAGACCTCTTGGGCTGTTGTTTCAAGTGTAGTGAGGCCAGGTGTATTGGGTGTGGGGGAATGAATGGAGGGAAGTTCCTCGTGGCATTCTGTGACAGACTGTTGGCTCTGCGAGATGAAGAAAGCGTTCAGGGCGGTTGCTTTTTCAGCGGGGGTTGAGAGAGTCTGGCCCTGGGAGAGCATGTCTGGCAGAGTAGGTCGTTGTGAGGACTGGAGGCCGCGCATCAGTTTGTGTAGGTTTGGTGTGGAGTGGCTCGTCCCAGTGCCATTACTGACATATGTAGACTTAGCGATTCGGAGAAGGTGAGTAACTTTGTTGCGTTGGGTGGTGTATGCTGTCCAGTTGCAGGGCGTCCGGGTGCGCAAGTAGGCAGGGTAGAGCCGGTGTTTTTCTCTGATGGCGTTAGTGAGCTCTGGGTTCAGCCTTGGCTTTGCGGGGTGGCTAGTATGCCTCGGGGAGTGAGGTACTGCACAGTGTTTGCGGGCGCAGGTGAGGACTTTGTCCTTCCATGAGTGCCACAGGTTGTCTATGTTGGTGGTGTTCAGGGTGTCACCTTCCGGTAGCAGTTGTGTGCGTTCAATTTCGGCTTCCAGACTGCTGATGCTTGGGTTTGACCATTTCCAATGGGTGGTGTTATGGGTGGGAGGTGGTACGGCTCGAGGGGGTGCAGCTGTAAACTGCTGGTATGTTAGCAGGTTACAACATAATCAAGAAGTACCACTCACAAAACTACTGGCTCACAATATAACATTTAGATTACTTTCGTTCCTGGACAAGAACAACCCAAACTGAAAAACATCTTCTTCTCTCTCGAAGTTCCTCTCTCTCTCTCCCTCTCTCCCGCGCAGGCGCAAAAAGACAACCAAAGAAAAAGAGAATATGACGGGATTAGAACCCGCGTGGGCATAATACCAAAAAGCGTGTAATCCGGATATGTGCCAATCTCTCTAAACAACCATTATAAAACACAGTGAATAAGCAGCATAAATAAACATGTCATACATGTTACACAGCGACTGGCTTGATTAAACCCCTGATGGATAGGTGGTCCGAGTTGCCGATCTGCGGGAGACTAGAGATAAGGACATAGTCGCTGTCTACATCCGTGACGACGAGATCTAGGCAGGATTTAGGGTGCCCATTCTGCACAAGAGTGGGGAATGTGACATGTTGGTTGGTTTTTGCCGTCAGATACGGGATAGCGCCAGGCGTGACACAAACAAACAAACAAACACACAAACAAATACCAAATTAAAGCTGTGTGGACCCTGGCTAGCGCCAGACGTTACTGAAGTAACGTCTTCTGCATAGCCACGGGAATAATAATAATTAACTAGTTAGTGCCGTGACTTACTGCCGGCTATATGGACTCGCTTGCTGCGGCTTCAGTCACCACTGTGTTCCACTGGTATAGTAATGGTACGAAAGGCTCAGTCGAAACTATAATTCTGTGCTTCGGGTGCTAATCAGTTTTTTTATGATGTATACAACGTACAGAACAGAACAACAAGGCCGCACACTGGCTACATCCTCCGGTATACTCTATATTGTGTATAAGTACAAAGTTTCGTTTGGAATTAACTTTCGCTATAATTATTCATTGGGGGGGGGGGGGGCACGAAATTACTAAATTTTGTACCAAACTAACATTTTTTTCTTATGAACGTTCGGGGTGACAGACCTCGACCAGAAACGAAATTTAGTACGTAACGAACCTGCTGGTGGAGAGATCTAACGAAAGATTTCGTAAACGAAAATTTGTACTTATACAGTATCCAAAGTTCGTTATCACAGAAATGAACTTACACTGTACAAGCAGCAAGTCATGACTGGCATCTGGCCAATGACTGGACTGAGTGCACTCGGTTTACATGCAGCCCTTCAAGATAACGGTCCGGTAATCGGTATCAGCAGAAACAGTTCGCAACGAAGGGTCACTTTTTGGATGGGTTCGAACAAGGACGACGGTTTGCTATGGCACGAAGTAAAGTTAGTTCACTATATGAGAGTTTTGTTATAAGTGGAGTGGAATGTACGGCGTGTCATTTACCCCCGATAAAAAAGTACTCCCCGAAAGATAGTACTCATGTGGCTGCTAAGTTTCAAAGTTAGTACGTACTAACTTCCGGGAAAATACGGTATATGAGAGTTTTGTTATAAGTGGAGTGGAATGTACGGCGAATGAGCTGCTGAGCACTAGTAGATGATATGCCAAATAATGTGCAACTAGATTTTACTCGTACAGGCTCTGGCCAGACGTATCCCGCTTGTTTGTATAAATGAGAGGTGATAGAGAATCAACACACACACACACACACTGGGCATGGCCAGCAATCGAGGACATCTGAGAGTTGTAATTTTTGTACTCCTCCGAGGTGTGATTTTTGGCGTGCTGGGCCCAGCACAAGGAAGCCATCTGCAAAAAAACTGCAGAATATGGTTGTTGTTTGATCCTTTGGTGTAATCTTTGTTTCTAGTCAAAGCTAGTTGCTGTTTGGAGCAGAAACGCTGAAATTGACTATTTTCTGCATGTACTCATACATGTACTCATGTACTCAGGCATGCAGTCTGACTCGTATTTTAGCTCTTTTTCTGGAATGGATGCTGCTCTGCGCCCCTTGGTGAACATTTCCTGCGCTCGTGGAGCAGCTGAAAAGGACCACTGGTATGTCTGGTTCCTGGTTTGAAAGTGGAGAGTCGACTTTTGTGCCTTGAAAAAGGAGTAGAGAGCGATAGAGGTACGTCTGTTGCTTATTTTTGAGTGCTCCTCGTACATTTTTGATCGTGATAGAAATTCTCAGACCAAAGTCAGACCAAAGTCAGCGCGATGATGGCCGTACAGTTTTCTCGTGGATTTTTTAGTTGTTTCATCTCGTATCTATGTCAGTATCGTGATGGTGAAGTGGAGAGGGTGATTTTCTTCCTCTAGGCTTCGTTCGGCCGACTTTGCTTCGTCCTCGTTGAAAAGTGATCCTGAAAAAAAGGTCGATTCAAAAAATTATGTTGATTTTGAATGTACGTGATGACATGCGATTGCTGGCTATGGATTCTCCTGCTGCCTGTCAGTGCATCTCTACATGGTCATTCACACATCCAGTGTAGTTACCATGGTTGCAGCGGTGGCATGAAGAAAGGGACGCCTTGTGTAAGCACCCGTTTGTTTTAAAGGCGTCTACAGTTTGTAGCTGAAAAGTAGATTTTGCGAGCAGTATCTCTTGCTCCTCTCTCTGAGTCTCTGCCGGTGTGTTTATTTCAGCCATTATTGCACACTTCTTCTTTGATATTTTGTTGTTCTCTCTCTCTCTCCCATCCTCCTTCTCTTAACATGCATACATGCATGCACATGCACACACACACACACACACACACGAACACACCTACCCACAAACACACACACACACACACACACACACACACACACACTACACACACACCTCGTTACGCCATTGCTGTAGGCATTGACAAGCACCGTCAGCATGGCCAGGCTGCACCAACAAGAACAACATCAGCAACAACCGGCCAATCCCGGACTGAATCTCAGCAGGGACGCGGAGCAAAAACGGCAGAGACTGTCAGTGACGGCAGAAGGCAGCAATCTAGCGACGGGGCGGGTTTGAATACATGTACGTAAAAAGAAACTAAGTCCGAAACTGAGTTCTACCAGAGTAGTTTAATAACTACTCAATCTGCTGACAGAACCTTTTAAAAAACTATATTTTTAGATCTTGCAGTGCAATGTGTCGGTGCTACTTGTATTCACTCATGTGATTCATTCATGATATACTTCCTCCGGAAACGAAAAAAACTGCACGACTTTCTATTCCCCATTTTTTTAAGGAATTACCATGCTCAAGAAATGTGGTCCAGTGGAACAAAAGCACTTCAGGACAATGAGTGGATATCCTTCGAAGAGTGCATCTACTTGTACTTCTTTGAAACACGCTCAGTGAGAGTTGCGGTAGCTCAAGAGAGAGAGAGAGAGAGAGAGAGAGAGAGAGGGAGAGAGAGAGAGAGAGAGAGAGAGAGAGAGAGAGAGAGAGAGAGAGAGAGAGAGAGAGAGAAAGAGAGAGAGAGAGAGAGAGAGAGAGAGAGGGAGGGAGGGAGGGAGGGAGGGAGGGAGGGAGGGAGGGAGGGAGGGAGGGAGGGAGGAGGGAGGGAGGGAGGGAGGGAGGGAGGGAGGGAGGGAGGGAGGGAGGGGGGGGGGAGAGAGGGAGGGAGGGAGGGAGGGAGGGAGGGAGGGAGGGAGGGAGGGAGGAGGGAGGGAGGGAGGGAGGGAGAGAGTAGGTACATCGAGCAGGTACAAAAAAAGAGTAAATTATCGTGTCCAGGAACTCATGACGGCCGCTAACACCCGATAAACCCTAGGACATGTACACATAAAGAAAGAAGGGAAAAAAGCGTTTCTCTGTGTTAATTTGTAGCAAAAGAAAAGGACCAAAAACTGCAAGCCTTACGGTTACGCTATAATGTCCACTAAAGCCACCAGTTACTTGACAATCAGCTCATTCGATGAAATTGCACTGCTTTGATGGACGGTACTGACATTCTACAACCAGGGGGTGTCGGACACGGTACGGTCACTACGGTATTGACCGTACCACTATTTGCCCCAAGTACCCTGTGAATAATAAAATGCACTGATTTTGGGCTCTAAATTTCCAAAACTTCGGCTCAGCAACCCCTCCCCCGCCAGTAAATTGTACTTCAGATGGCTGACCGTACCACACTAAAATACCTTCCGACGTTGCCCCTGACAACTAACTGCCAATTAGCCCTGGCACGTCTGGGATGTGCACTCCAACAGCCTTCCAACTTGGAAGGTTCTAAGTCACAGTAATAACATAGGAGGGGGAAACAAATTAGCTCCTTGCTCTTATCTTTGCTGCAAGTATAAATAATTCCTTGGCTCTCCATCCGAGTCCATTCGCTCGGTAACTGTGTGTCTCCCGGTTTTAGCCATCTGATGATGAGTAAAAAGGTGCAACTCACGGTAACAGCAGAAACGCTTTGTTTCCTTCTTTTCATGCATACTTCTCCGCAGTAAATACACCATTATACCAAAGAAGGGCTGGTTTGAGTCCCGATGTAAGTCATCATCGCTACACTCTGTGTGCGTGGGTCATGTGTGTGTGTGTGTGTGTGTGGTGTGCGGTGTGTGTGTGTGTGGTGCGTGTGTGTGTGTGTGGGCGTGTGTGTGTGTGTGTGCATGTGCGTTTCTGTGCGCATGTCTGTGCTTGCGTCCAGGTTTCTGCGCCGACCCGTTCAAGGACCCTCGCTACGTGAGCGCGGTCGATCTGTTCCTGAAGTCGCTCGACCCAACCGAGCTACGCAATCGTGCTCAGCAAGCTGGCGATCTTCTCAACGAATCCCAAGTCGACCGCCTGGTGTGGACCGAGCAGCATCAGCAGCCACACATCCACAACCATGAGCTGATCAAGGTGATCAAGCCGCAAGAACAACTGGGCTACATTAGCCTTTGCCGGATTATCAAGGACTGGGGAAAGTACCCGGGAAAGCTGGCGGAAATGAATCAACTACTGCCTGCAGACAAGCGGGTTTGAAAGTAAGAACTTGCGAGCAAAGATTCTTGACGCACTAGGATCTTGCAACTTTGGCGGCAGTTGTAGAAGAAGGTCGCTGCTTCGAAGACTCTTGATTTACACTTTTATGTGGGGTAATATTTTGCCAAAATGAGTTATTTATACAAAATGGCTATAGTCTGAGTCAGGGAGTCAAAAAATACCGGTATTTTACGACTCCCTGGTCTGAGCAGAGGTGGTGGTACTACATGCACTACGCGCCTGTCTGACATGGTACTTACTGGCCCGCATACATGTGTATCGTACTGTGGCGTGCTGCAGTGATGGATGGTGTGTGTAGCTAGTACAGGTAGCGAGAGTACAGTCAACTTCGCTTATAACCACACTCGGCGGGGCATCAGAAAAGTGTCGTTACACCCGAAGTCTCATTATATGTATTACAGTTGGATGGGGCTTTGCTCTGGGCACGGTAATTCTGTCGTTATTCGCGAATTGTCGTTATATCCGCAGTCATTATTAGCGAAGTTGACTGTACCTGAAAACCAGAATGTTCAGCTTCTGACGTTCTGCATGGGTGTCTGTCGCGACGAAATTCCACGATGCATCATCTTTGGTGCAGATCTGAGGCGGGACGTGGCGTGGTGCGTACAACTGAGCTGCAGTTGTGCAGAAAGAGACCCGCTTGAATCCTGCTTGTACGCACTACATCACTTGTGCAGAAAGAGACCTGCTTGAATCCTGCTTGTACGCACTACATCAATAAAATGATGTAATCATGGAATTTTGCCGTGACAGCAACCCATCAGAGCTGCGCACTCTAGGTTTCATGTACTCTTGCCAGCAGCAATGTATGCAGGTGCGTAGCTCGCATGGAGCACGGGGGCGGGGGTGCACCCCCTAAAATTTTCGACCTAGGTTCAGCATGCACATGATGACCATGAATGACATGCACCAGTCATACTACACATATACGACCATGCACCCCCCCCCCTCCCAAAAAGAGGGACCAGCTACGCCCCTGGTATGTTCGTGCGGATCCTCCGTCCACAACGCCCTTGTGCACCTGGCTCTGGATGCGTGGCACCGATTATTCACGTTGGTCACGATTGTGGAGTGTATCGCAGTGACAGGGCCGAACTGGAAATCTCTCTCCCACTCACTCTCTCTCTCTCTCTCTCTCTCTCTCTCTCTCTCTCTCTCTCTCTCTCTCTCTCTCTCTCTCTCTCTCTCTCTCTCTCTCTCTCTCTCTCTCTCTCTCTCTCCCCCTCACACACTCTCTCTCCCTCTGCCCCCCCCCCCCCTCGTCTCTCTCTCATTTAATTAGTGAACTGATTGGAAACAGAACGCATTGTCATAATTCCGGCCACTGTCATTTCAATTATTTGACAAAGCGTTTCTTTGTGCACTGTTCCTTGCAGTTCGCCCTGTTCCCTGGGCAGAGAAGACACGGAACTGGGAATTCTCGAAAGGACAAGAGACGCCACTGCGATGAAGCGATTCTGAAGACCAGGTGGGAAGGTGACCCGGGAGCTGAAAGACGGACGCACACATGGGCACGAGAATGGCGGCCGGCTGCAGTGCGAGCCCACAAGCTGTTAGTGTTTTTTTGTCAGCACAGGACATTGGCGGTTACGCCTCACTAGTCGCTTTGCGGGGGGAAAGATGAGTTCGGATACTATTCCTTAAGTGTCGGGGGAGTTAAAGGTGCTTGCAAAGTGCAGCACGGTGGTATGTGCAGAGTCGGCTCTGCGGTTGGTACATGGCCCTGCCCCAAAAAATGGGGTATTATTGATAACCACTACAGTACCTACTACGCACAGGGGTTGTGTCGGTGAAAGCCCGTCAACTTTCCGAAACCCAAGCGGCTTGGAATCGCCGTTGGCAACCGACATTGTCATGGCTGACGCACACACTTGGTGCGTGTGGTGCAAGCGTACCAGTGCCATCGTACTTGTCCCCGCGGCCCAACGCAAGCAAGCATCTCCCTTAACCCGGCGGCAAACGCTGGTTTCACCGCTCCTGCTTTCAATAGTATAATACTCTTTCTGACTAGTTTCCTTAGTTTCCTTTGAGACAACAATGCGATAATACTCAGAAAAAGGACACACGAGTCTGAGGTGTGTCCTCTTTTCTGACTACGTGTACATTATAATCATTATTATTATTATTATGAAATGACGCAAAGGCAATATGCCTATCGAGGAGTTCAATATTGTAATCCTACCTCTTCCAACGTTGACTACTGTCGCAATCTTTTGCGAGGCATAATTTAAAAGCTAGAGAAGAAAATTCTTCGATTATTTCGTTCTCCAAAGAATCCATCGCTAGATTTAACCGTTATTAAATGTTAGGATGCGTAATGTACGAAGTAAATGGAATGGACAATCTGATATCTTTCTTCCATATCCATTGCCTCCTCTTTTTTTCTATCGACCCCGCTGCTCTGTGCCCCTTCCCTCGCTTTCTCTCCTCTTTACTCTCTTCTGGCGTATTGACACTGTTGAGCGGCCTGAGCGAATGCTACGGCTGGACGCGTATTATGTTGATTTGTTGATTATGTATTTTAGGACTGCTTGGTTCATTCAAATTTTGATTTGAATGAAAAGCCCCGGAGAGGTACTGGCATGATAGGAACGCATTTTGAACGCCCGCTCCCTCTGCTCCACACATCAAAAATTATGAGCAATGGCTTGTCAACTCTCAGGTACTGCAAAAGTGGAAATGCCGATTATCTTGATCATCCAGGCTTGCATTGTGCAAAATTGTTGCAGTGCCATCACTCTCCTGAAGTCCCTTGAGAATGTTTGACCGGCAATACGAGAGATCGCTTGATAACACTTTGATGTTGTCAAGCGATCTCTCGTATTGTCGGCCATGCAATAACTTTTATCGTATGACCGACACCACAAACATTTTTTTGTGAAGAAAAGGCCCTTGCTGGAGCCGTTGCACAAGAGGTTTTGCTTGTTCAATGAGAGTAGAAACCTATTTGGTCGGTAGACGCTGCTGGATTCATTCGATATTACTAGTAACTTGAGCCCCGGTTCATGCTCGGGAACGGGTGATGGAAGATTTTTAAAATCTGCTAATAGAAAACGGTAGTCCTGCGACTGCACTCAGCACCGTGCTGAACTGTACCGCGCTGTACTTGATCGCTCTGTACTTGATCGCGCTGTACTTGATCGCGCTGAACTTCTTCATGCTGTAAATTACCACGCCTTCATTTTTCGCGGTGAGTTGCGCTGTGAAATCATGCGCAGAAATGTATCGCGCTGAAACGGTGGCGCTGAAGTGGCAAGACCAAATATACACAGTACTACAGTGGATCTACTACATGTATTAGCAAGAGTAATGTTTCTGTGAGCTCTTTTACCCAGATACTTTTAAATGGTTTTTCTCCTATTGATTTTTCCATTTTTATTTTGTGTTCCAATTGATTTGTAAGAAAGGGTTTGCTCTCCAAACTGGAGCTCGCGCTGTTCCGCCGAATTGACTTGACACTTGACTGACTCACGACTGCCATCCAGAGCACACGAGAAGTCCACAGGGCCGGAAGCAGCTTCCGCAGAGTGGCGCGGCCGAAGGGCCATCTTTAAGAGGGGTCTGGGGTCCTCCCCCCCCCCCCCCCAAAAAGAATTGGGAATTTAGACAGCAAATCCTGCACTCTGGGCGACTCCCTGTACAAAATCATACATCGAAACTTTTTCTCCCCGGTTTTGGACGCTTCACGGCCACGTGGACCGAATTTTTGGGAAGTGGCGCCGGCGCCGGCCCTGGTCCATCGAACCTTCGACTCTGCAAACCTGCAAGAAAGCACCACTCCCTGCTCAATACACAGTGTTTCGGGGAATTCACCCCTCATCAGTTGAGCTTGAGTAGGCTGAGGAAGATTGTGCCTGAAAAGCACCACTTATATAGTGCTCTCCAGGCACAAACATCGCCAGGGATACAAACTAGGGACCGGCGGATTCTGCTCGAAAAGGTGGCAGATTCTGCTCGAAAAGCAGTGAAATTGGCAGAACCATACAAACCTTATGGCGGGCAATTCCTCGAATTCTGCTCCATTGCTTTATCCACATACCAAACATGCATGAAACTTACCCGAAAAAGTACCGAATTCTGCCAATTTTTCTGCCAGCAGAATCCGCCGGACCTTAATACAAACTTACAGAGACACTCCGCGGACCACTATTCCAATTGATTTACTAGCATCTAAACTGATTTCCGAGTGTACTTCGAAGTAGTTTACTGAATTTGGCTGATGTTACATGTACTGTAGAGGCAGAAAATTTCGTCGGTCAAAAATTTCGTCCATGGATCATAATAGTGTATAGAAAAGCTGGAAAAATCGACATTTGTCCGGCACTTAATTTAGTTCAAAAGTTCCTTGGACGAAAAAGACGAAATTAAATTCCAGACGGATTTTCTGTTTATAGTTATACAGTATGCGCAATTGAAAAATCCAGAGAATTTTATTCATAATTATGGTGGTAAACACGCACCTGGCAATATGGCGGTAAATACGCACCGGACAGCAATTCTACAACAGAGAAGAAAGGAGATTAATGGCTGTAAATAAATGTAAATGTATGTGCAATTCATTTTGCCCGTCCAAGAGGCTTTATTACTACTACGGTACTATTACTACTTATATTAGCAACAGTATATATACCCCACGGTTATATCGAGACTCTTGCTAGTATCAGCAAGCATATTGCCGACGGCTGTGCTGAAACGGGCAGAGGCGTGACTTCGCCTCTGCATGCCAGTAGGCCATTTAGGCAACGGTTTCTTATCAAGCTTTTCTCTTCAATCTTACATTTCAATTCTTTTTCTATTTTACTTCCGAAGTTGGGTTGTCTTTTCGCTTTGGTCCATGGTTCTGCCGTCATGGTTTCACGTGATTGACGTTGTGCCGGAATGAACCCGTTCTCAAGTATGAGCAAGAGCAGGGAGTCGTAAAGTGCCGGTATTTTACGACTCCCTGGCAAGAGTATTCTTGGTATTACAGTCTGTCCATTCATCGGAAACAGTCCCGCTGGCTTTTGAAAGTCCGATTTGGGCCGAATTGAGGATCAAACCCCACTTTAAATCTCAAAAATCTGGGTTTGGGATCTGCTTCTCCGTACATTGCGCCACGGCATACATGTACCTGTCCTATTTAATTTTGGTAAAACCTGGCTGAATTTCTATTTCCCTGTCCGTGACTTTTCTGGCCTCAAACATGACAAGGAGTAATTGCACGGGTCACACAATGGCGATGCAGGATGTGACTGTTGTTTTCACGATATCTACAACTATGTGTGGGAGACACCAAAAAGTTAGGCTGTGTTTACATGAGGCGTTTCAACCCGGGTGGATTTCGACCCGGGTCAGATTTCAACCCGCCATGTGCACAAAATGAATGGCGCGTTTACATGACGCATTGCGCCTGACCCGGGTTGAAATTTCGCCCCGGGTTGATTTCAACCCTCCCCCCAAGGGGAGGGTTGAAATCAACCCGGGTCAAGAAAATCGTACAAACGTACTTCTGTGCGTATCTCGCGCCAGGTTTGAACAGCACTGCAGATGCAAATTTTGCACGAACGGATTCACGTGACCATACAGGATTCTAGAAGTGAACATTTGGCGGCATATCAGTATTTGACCCGGGTCAACTGTCTTCATGTAAACGCTCACCTCTTTTGTCTATCGTACAGACTTTCAACCCGGGCTGAACTCGACCCGGGTTGAAATTTCTCATGTAAACACAGCCTTAGGGTGCCAGTTTTATTTCCAATGAATGGACTGACTCTGTACTCTGTAGGGAGGTGTACCAAGCACGACGTGTACCGGTACGGTACATAACAAGACAGCCATCTGCACGATCTGGTCATATATGGCTTGTTTCGTATGAAGCAAACAAGTCACTGAACCTCTCCATAATGGAGATTTTCCCTGATATGCGAATTTATTTTGCATACTGGGTCAATGGGTCCTTGAACCTTTACCTCCAGATTGGGAACTGCCAACGATAGTATGCCACTGACCAGTGCCTTACTTGTAACGTACCAATGTACAATGAACATGAGTATTTCGACAACACATCTAAGCCTCAGCAGCAACATAAGCCTTACCGTCAAGAAGGTGAACTCGCGTTCTTCGCACACTGTAGGCAAGGGCAAAGAGATAAAAATGGATCTAAGTATACAATTAATGAGGAGGCCGAGGGTTTATGACCAGTAAAAAACCTCGGGGGACCTCGGTTTTTATAATTAGTTTTTATCACATGTCACGTGAGTGTTTCCTTGGATCGGGCCAATCACTGGTCTGTATGAGCGGGCAATAAATCAGTCCAACGCCCGCGTCCAAAGCCCGTCGTCAGTGACAACCCTGACTGAGACTGTACGCGTGAAATCTACGGGATGTTACATGAACATGAATATGAAGGGCATAATGGTGACTGTACGGCGCAGTGTGACATGTGAACGCGTGGTCGAAAGTGGCGATCTCAGCTTTCCTCGCGTGACTACGACGACTCTGTAGAATGTACGACTCTACGACGAATCGCAGTGTAGCATTGAGACGAAGATGGAATTCTTTTTGGAGATGGACATCCCGGCAATGGACGTGGCCTCGGACGTCTGCCGTGTGGTGCTTGCAGGGATCATTTGTTCAGTCATGTTGGCAGCCTGACCGTCGGTAAGCTTTTGGATAAGATTCAGTTCTGCTCGAAGTGGTACTGTGATCACAAACAATTATTTGAAATAACACAAATTCAACTCGGCGTCGTGCGTTTTCAGATCCTCGCAAAGTCACTGCCTGTGTGTGGTCTTCATGTACCAGGCTCATCTGTCCTCTGCCTTCACCTTTGCTTGAACAACAAACACAACAATTCAGGAATGTTTTGCAATGAAAAATACAGCTATCTGGAGCTGAAAAAGAAGAAGAAAAATTGTCCTCAGAATTACACACCAGGGAGTCGTCAAATACTTTCACTTGTTGCAGTACTGTATCTGACAACTTCCTGATACACATGTAAACATGAAGAAACTCTTTGTGGTAGCACTCTTAATTTTTCAACTGAAATTATGGTTCTGCTGTATTTATTGTCGTTGCCATGTCTATTGCTATGACGATGCGGTGCCGGCACTTTTTTTCTGTCTCCGTCTTTCAGTACTGTATACTCTCTGATGGCCTGTAGCAGATTTTTTGTTAGGGTGTAGGAGAAATATCTTCATTTTTCCTGTTTTGATAATGATAGCACATCAATATACATTGTGGTCATAATGTGTTGGCATTTGGGCTAATTTCAACAGCAGCCCAATGGTCTGCTCTGTGGGCCACAGGCGCGTGCACCGTATGAGTTTTTTGGTGTCTGGAAACCACCTTTTTTCGGGCAATCTTGCCAAAAGAAAAGCGAGTACTGGATTGGTTATCGATCCTAGCAGAGCCCTGCAAATGTATCGATCGACGGGCAGTTTACAGTACAGTGACTATGTCCTTATTTCAAAGTGAGAGATAGTTGCTTTGCATGCAGTTCGAAATACATTATTCTCTTTTTCTTCAGTGGAGAGTAGCCACGAAGGGATCGATCTCCAGCTCTGGTTCGCTCCTGGATTGGCGATGATGTTCAAGAAATCCGTTTTGTCTCGAAATTTGAGTCACGCACGCGCGATGCAAGTCAGTTCAAGGATATGATTGACGATATCTCCTTCCAAACCGTTGACTCAAATCAAGATCGCCACAGCCTTTCGTTCTCGCTCATGTGCGCAGCAGAGATGTTCGTCAAAAACGTTGTCGACTGGAAGACGTAAAAATGTGCGTCCATGATCCACTTGCGCTGCTTCAGAACGAAGCGCTGCTCCGGCCGCGACTCAAGGACGGCGGGCTTCGCTTTTCTTCCGCGAGCTTCCATCGAAGCAAGGTCCATAACTCTCTATTGAAATCATGTGGAACATTGCCAATACATGCTGAAAACTTCGTCATAAGAACAGAAAGAAAGATACGTCGAATGTAAGCAGTGTTTTGATGAAACAAACAAGCCTGGAGTGGACTAGTAGTGAAGTACCATAGTCTGATAGACATAGTGTTATAGACTGTAGTGTAGCCTGGGCAGCTAGGCCTATCAAACCGTTACGTGTTCAATAATTATGACAAACATGTATATGAGGACATTGACTTTTGCACCCTCTTTGCAAATGCTTTTTGAAGTGCTGGTATGTAAAAGGTAACCCGTTTTATCCTGCTATCGATTATACATGTACCAACATTTCCATGTAACCGGCATCGTCCCCTCCCTCCATTCCTCTTTATTCTTATTTCTGTCCTTTCTACCCCTGTACCTGATTCCCTCTCAGACGCGTTTGTGCCGGCATGATCTGATGATAGCAGTCGGACGAGCCCCGCATCTCATCAGCACCAGTGTTCATTGGTGCCCTGCACCCCTGATCTTGAGTCCCCCCCCCCCCCCCCTCCCTCCTCCCTAGCCGGCTGCCCTCGCCGTTATCTCCGACGGGATGTTCGGGGGATGCGCATGTGCACAAAATTCATACATAATTATACAATGGGGCCCCAGAAAAAAATTACCAACTCTAGAAACCCCCCTTTCAAGACTCGGTGCACGCCACTGGGCCATGTGATAAATTTGTTATCGCATGGTTGCTGCGGGCCTTATGGCATATTATTGCCCCTCGAGGTTAGCCCTCGGGCCTACGGCCCTTGGGCTAACCTCTCGGGGCAATAATATGCCATAAGGCCCTTGCAACCATGCGATAACATATACTTATTGGTCATCAACCCAAGGCCGGAGCATTTATTGTATTTAGAATCAACCAGTAAAAACTCCTACTCAATCTCCAACAACAAAATTAGTGGACAGCTGTTATTTGTGTTGCTATGACAACTCGTGTGCTGGACGAGTATTTGTTGTCATTGGTTCAATTTCTTTTACTCTTCATAGGCTATCAGATCATTTTCCTTACTCGGTCCATTTATAACCAGTATCTATAATGAGAGTGTGGTCTGTCTCCATTGTTACCGGTGTTCATTTCATAACTATAGCCACTGCTCCTTGTTAGACCTTATCTGGAAGGCCCATTCTTGCATATACCAACAGCAGCCGAGGGAGCTAGCTCTTTTGGTTATGCGGACTGGGTCCGATCCTAAAAAGCTGTTTTTATGAACTGTTTTTATTGGATAGAATGATTATGTTGAACAAACGAGGTTTGTGTGAATGGGAGATTGACTTGGAGTTTTTACGAGTTGATTCTAAATCCGAATAAAATCAGCACACGTTTCCGTAAATGAAAGGGTGAGCATAAGCAAATGAATCGAAGGAAACTGGTCAACTCAGAGATCACCTGTCATTGAGCATTCCGTAAAAGGAGGTCTCGGCAGCGGAAAAGCTAAATTTAGAAAAGAGATCCTGTCAGCTTTTCCATATTATTGCATTCCACCCAAAAATCAGCACACTTTTCGTAAATGAAAGAGTCAACACAAGCAAATGAATCAAAGGGAACTGGTCAACTCACCTGTCATTGAGTAATATTCCGCGAAAGGAGGTCACAGCAGCGCCGAAACGAAATAAGCCAGGCCAGGAGACAAAATATCCGAAAGTTTCAAACAGCTCATGCAAGAAGCAGTTCCAAAGAAGGAAGTTCCTCGTGCATGCACATCCGAAAAGGCAACAACAAAAAGTCTGCGATGCACACGCATGCAGCCAGCCGCGCGATGGTAGGAGCCATGGAGTAGCTCCCTGGCCTGGTCCAGGACCAGGTACCGAGCATCATACGTAGAAACTTACGTAGCTACGTAGACAACGTGTCTGAATAGCGGTGTCGTTAGGTAGCGCCATGTGAACACAATAATAGAAAAGCTGACAGGATCGCTTTTCTAAATGTATATTTTTATTTGAATTCGCAAGTACACACGGGCTACAAGCCCAATTACATGGAAGCGAATGCCATAATGAGGCCAATTAAAAAAGGTGGAGGAAGGAGGAGGACGGTAGCAAAGCAACAGGGAGGACAATTCAGGAGCAAAATCAACAATTGCACAAATGTGAGAGCACCTGAGACCGAGGGTACCTGTGGAGCGATAAAATGCCAAGAAAACAGAAGAAAGGATATCACAAGCCAATACACGCTAAACTGCGCTTGAGTTATAATGAAGGGGAAAACCGGAGCTCAAGAAAATCATAACATACAAAGTCATAATAAGAAGTCAACTGGATGAGAAGTAGCACAAGCAAACAGTTCCTGACAACGAGAGGGGCTGTAACTACAGCCACAGCAGTAGCTGCTGTAGCAGCAGCAGCAGCAGCAGCAACAACAACAGCAGCAGCAGCAACAGCAGCAACAGCCGCGTGAGCAACAGCCGCGTGAGCAACAGCAGCAACAGCCGCGTGAGCAACAGCAGCAACAGCAGCAACAGCAGCAACAGCAGCAACAGCAGCAACAGCATCAACAGCAGCAGCAGCAACAACAACAGCAGCAGCAGCAGCAGCAGCGCCGTGCAGACTACTCCAAGGGGAGTATGGGACTGTGAACACAGAAGGCGGGAGAATTCACGGAGTTTGCAGATCTAGCCCGTCACCCAGTTTCGGTGGAAGTGCGCGAGTTCGATTGAGATTGAAGTAGGAAGGGAGCGTCTCAGCTTCCTCGGACCAAGACCATTCGACTCAGCACCCCGAAGATTACAACTGGTGAAATTTTGATTTTAGACTTAACTTCCCCTTTAATGATTATGGACATACATTGGTGTAGTAGTAGATGAGTGCGGAAGGGTGACAAATCAAACTTGGGTCTTAGATATAATTATGACAGAGAGAGAACAAAAGAAGAAAGGTAGAAAATGAGTGAGAGAAAAGAGAGAGAGAGAGAGAGAGAGAGAGAGAGAGAGAGAGAGAGAGAGAGAGAGAGAGAGAGAGAGAGAGAGAGAGAGAGGAGGGAGGGAGGGAGGGAGGGAGGGAGGGAGGGAGGGAGGTAGGGAGGGAGGGAGTGGTGCTTTCTTTCAGGTTTACCGAGCGGAAGGTGCGACGTGCTCTTCGTGTGCTCCGGATGGCAGTTGTGAGTCAGTCAAGTGTCAAGTTCGGCAAGAAGCGTGTGCTCCTCGTTGGAGGAACCAACTTCAAGGTTTATCTAACAAGGTTTATCTAACACGAACTAGTAATGGGTTATATAATGTCTACAATTATGCAGAATAAAGCGTCATTTACGTATTTACATCGCAAAGTATCAGTTCGACTGCACTGGCATCCCTTTGATGTGCAATCATTGATTTACATGTACATGTACACTGCTTGTTCTTTCACTGTATCTTTTGTACAACATCTCTCTTTTTCCGAACTTTTTTGCACATTTTCTCTTTTCCCAACTCCAATGTTCATTGTATATACACAAATAGGAGATCCTCCCGATAAAGCGTTAGCCTTTGGGTAATCCTGAAACGAGAGAGCTTGGAAGCTCAGGGCCCTACGCTATGCTTTTTTGCCTTGATGACCTAGACAAAAAAAGCATAGGGATGTTATAATTTTTTCTTCAGAATTCCCAAATTCCATTGCAGCGTATTCCTTGCACTCGAAAACACCGCCATTCCGGCAACAGGCTCTCAGCTGCACCAAATAAATAACTTTGCCAATATTTCGCCCATTGGGCATCATCAGGGCATTGAGGAAGGGGAGGCCAAATTACGAAATATAAAGACGAATAATGCAGGCAGATGAATGTTCTAGAACTAACACATCATGGTGACACAATTGGCAAGGCCAGCAAACTAAACAATCATCACTTGTAAGGTGACCTAAACAAAACGAAAGATGAGAAAACTCACACATACACACAGACACAATTTGGCAAGAAAACTAACACTAACACTAACACTAAAGTTTACAATCATCACCTGTAAGGTGACCTATACAGAAGAAAGAAGACTAGTAAGACTATCACAGCACGTACAAGAACACTTTCAAGTGTGGGAATGCTAAAGGCGATTTATGTATATGACAGCGGTGTATGTGCAAAGTATGTGTATGTGCTGTGTCAGGTGGTAAAGTCCAGTGGTAGTTCGAGGAGATGGGTGTCGATTCCAGTGACGATCCGGTGACATCCAATCAGTCAATTAGGCGCCAGCCGTCATCGCAATTGACTGCTGGTTTGCGCTTCCTTACCGAGAGGCAAGGGCGATGGTGGCGAAGGCTCCCTGGGGCTTCCACTATCGTACCCAGCATCGAGAATCTTTAAAGTCTTCCAACTTTCTGCCCTTCCACCAGGCAAAGATTCTCGGCAGGGAGGCTTCGCTACCATCAAGGAAACTGCTTGAAGCTATCGAGATAAGGAAGCGCAAACCAGCAGTCATGTACAATGTCCGGTACAGAAATCGCAGGACGTACTTGTACAATGTCATGTACACGTACATGCACGTCCTGCGATTTCTGTACCTGACATTGTACATGCCCATGCAGGGGCGTAGGCAAGGGGGGTGCTTTGGGTGCCAAAGCACCCCCCCTCAAAAATTTCGATCTTGGTTCACAGCTGGTTCGAGAGAGACCATAGCACTCAGCAGACCCGCTGATCACATGCGCAAATCTGCACATCGCACACTGTAGCCATCCCTGTTTTAGACCAGGGAGTAGTAGGTACTACTCCCGGTCCCTGGTTCAGACCTGCAAGTACAATGTATCTGAAACCAATCCACATGCAGTTGACTATTAATTTTTGTCTCATGATTGGTCATTTTGCAATGAAATTTCTAGTCAAGGAAACTCCGCTTCGTACCTGCCGTTGTGCAGTGTCACATCAGGCCTCAGCAGGCTCAGCGCATGATTTGTATGGCACTCCACATGTTTTGTAAGAAGCAAAGAATCATACAAACACGCCATTGGTAGAAGCAAGGAAGTAGCAACGCGGTCTATGGCCGGAAAGCACACGTCAGACATAGCAGTTTGTTCTCGCTATGTTTTGTATAATGTAGTTCTCGATGTTAATCATGGTCTCGTTGTGGAAAGGCAAAGTTTCTTTCATGCATTGCAAGTGTGGATACAGCAGTAGAAGAGTGAAAGTAACGTTGAAGTGCACTTTGAGTTTTGTTTGAAATAGTGTAGGTTTGATCAAGGATGTGTTACTGCACTATCAAACATGAAGGGGAAAAATAGCTCGAGAAATCCCACTTTAAAAGTTCGATGGAGAGTGAAAATTCTGGAGAAAGCAGCATCCAGGACTTAGTCCATCATTAGTTGGAACTTGGAAGCAGGCCAGGGTGTAGTAAATTACCATAATCATTACTACTCCCTGGTTGGAGATTTGCCATTCACTGATTGATCTTCAGCGTCGAATTAGGGGCGAATTTTGGTTCCCCCCCCCCCTTTCACGGATCGAATAATGTGCATGAAAGGACCAACATAAGTGCATGATTGTACTTTTGTGTGGGGAAAGTCGTGACACCCCCCCCCCCCCCCCCTTGATCACTATCCTGGCTACGCCCCTGCCATGTGGTCCATGTACATTATAGTAACGCTGTGTTGAGTCTTTTTACAGCCGGCTAGCTGGTCATGATTCTAAAACTAAGTTACTTTGTATTTCTTCTCTACAGATACATGTAGCACTCTTGATCTACATCTACATAATAATTATTATTATTGTACACGTCATGTACATGTACATGTAAGTAAATTAGTTACCCGGGATGCTGCATAATCAAGACACGAAACCAGTAAAAGCACCCTAAAAAGGCTGGTCCCGGCCCGGACCCATCTTCCTTGAGTCACTGTACTGTAGCTGAGTCTGAGAAGGGTTGACCATGTTGACCCGACCTATCATTCTGTCCACAACGTCAAGCCAGCTTTCACCGTACATACAGTGTATGATTATCATATACAGTGACCCGGAGTCGCCACCTCTACCATGCGTGCAGCCCAGTCCTACACTAGCCGCGGCTAGGCTACAGACAGTGCACTACTGATACTTGCCACTCGTAGATCTGTTACTGGTACATGTACTGTGTTAGTATGCAGTGCCAGGGGGCCGGCTAGCTAGTACAAGCTGCATGTGTCTTGAAATGAGGGGATTTTTTCTTTCTGGTTTGCTTGCATGGTAAAAACCTCGTTGCCCAACTACTGATTATTAATTTTGGCTTGACGTTCAATTTTGTATAATTATTGGGCTTGCATGGCTCCTCTAGTTGATGTCGCATAGGCTATAGTATACATATGTACTCGCTGTAGCTCTCATCAAGAGGATCTTGAAGGCATCTGCAGTACCTCACCGAATCATACCACCAGTTGATCTACTAGTATCTTGATATTGCTGATAGCTATGGCCGAAAACTCGGCCACAAACGGTACGTAAAATTTCATTTCCTGTCCAGAAGATCCATCTTTGCATTGACTATTGTTACAGTATGTAGATCCACTACTAGTACTTACTACTACTAGTAATGTCGTGTTCAGATGGCATGGCGCTGGGGGTGAGTGAGGCTCTGCGATCAAGTCATTGGCGCACGTGTGCGCGCCGCGCCGCTCGCTCTCAATTTCAAATCATGATAGCGTCGGCGATTGCACCTACGCTGTGCCTGCGCTCGCGCTGTTGCGACGAGCATAAGGGCTACATGCACAGTGATTGTAGAATTTGAAAAATTATAACGTGCCACAGCCACTAGTGCACTGCCCAGCTAACACATATCTCTTACAGTGAAATGTTTCAATTTTTTATTCTAGAAAATTGTCGCTGTCCTCACCAGCTGCTTGAGCTACAGTCCATTCATTGGAAACTGGCACCCTAACTTGTTGGTGTCTCCCACACATACATGTAGTTGTAGATATCGTGAAAACAACAGTACATCGTGCATTGTGTGACCCGTGCAATTACTCCTTGCCAAATTTGAGGCCAGGCAAGTCCAAGAACAGGGAAATAGAAATTCAGCCAGGTTTTACAAAATTAGGACAGTTATGCCATGGCAAAATATATGGAGAAGCAGGTCCAAAACCCAGATTTTTGAGATTTTAAGTGGGCTTTTGATTCTCAGTTCGGCCCAAATCGGACTTTCAAAAGCCAGTGGGACTGTTTCCGATGAATGGACTGTAGACTACCAAACAAGTATAAAGAGCAAAGCCCGACAAGATGCTATCACCACCAGTTGATGAATGAAGCACAGCGTGAATGCGCTCGGCAGAAACATTTTTTTGTTCCGTCATGTGCCAAAAATTTACGAAACCCCAAAGACATGTTTTAGCTGACCCCGGCCCAAATTGTTGTGCTGCGCTGCGTGCAGTCCTGCATATTTCTGCAGTCAACTTCGCTAATAACGACTGCGGATATAACGACAGAATTTCCATGCCCGGAGCAAAGTCCCATCTAAATGAAATACATACAGTAGAGTCGCGCGCTGAAGAACGTCCAGCCTGAAATTCTAAGAACGCCACAGCCTAAAGTTAAGAACGGTGGTGTTGGTTTTCTGGCAGCTTATGGGATACACATGATCCAGGACGGATTGTTTCTAAGCACGCAGTCAGATTGCTGACGAAATAAGAACGTCCCAGGCTAACCCCTAGGAAACAACGTTCTTGGGTGCGCGACAGTGTAATAGGTGTATGTATGCTACGACCTGAATACTCACTATTTGTATTTCCCGCTCGTTCCCCTTGGCAATGAGCACTCACATAGAAGAGCGCATGCTCCAGTTCTGTTGTAGTCTAGTCTTGAGTTGTCGTTGTCCTGTTCTCCTTGTCTACACTCTTCTCGAATACTTCTATAAATTATCCAATCATATAAAACCCCTGTGTTCCGGTGTGAGGGGGCATCATTAGCCGGGAGCAGCTAACACTGGTGGCAGCGGTGGGATTCGAACCCACGCCTCCGGAGAGACTGGATAGGTGTATGTATGCTACGACCTGAATACTCACTATTTGTATTTCCCGCTCGAATAGGTGTATGTATGCTACGACCTGAATACTCACTATTTGTATTTCCCGCTCGTTCCCCTTGGCAATGAGCACTCACATAGAAGAGCGCATGCTCCAGTTCTGTTGTAGTCTAGTCTTGAGTTGTCGTTGTCCTGTTCTCCTTGTCTACACTCTTCTCGAATACTTCTATAAATTATCCAATCATATAAAACCCCTGTGTTCCGGTGTGAGGGGGCATCATTAGCCGGGAGCAGCTAACACTGGTGGCAGCGGTGGGATTCGAACCCACGCCTCCGGAGAGACTGGATAGGTGTATGTATGCTACGACCTGAATACTCACTATTTGTATTTCCCGCTCGAATAGGTGTATGTATGCTACGACCTGAATACTCACTATTTGTATTTCCCGCTCGTTCCCCTTGGCAATGAGCACTCACATAGAAGAGCGCATGCTCCAGTTCTGTTGTAGTCTAGTCTTGAGTTGTCGTTGTCCTGTTCTCCTTGTCTACACTCTTCTCGAATACTTCTATAAATTATCCAATCATATAAAACCCCTGTGTTCCGGTGTGAGGGGGCATCATTAGCCGGGAGCAGCTAACACTGGTGGCAGCGGTGGGATTCGAACCCACGCCTCCGGAGAGACTGGATAGGTGTATGTATGCTACGACCTGAATACTCACTATTTGTATTTCCCGCTCGAATAGGTGTATGTATGCTACGACCTGAATACTCACTATTTGTATTTCCCGCTCGTTCCCCTTGGCAATGAGCACTCACATAGAAGAGCGCATGCTCCAGTTCTGTTGTAGTCTAGTCTTGAGTTGTCGTTGTCCTGTTCTCCTTGTCTACACTCTTCTCGAATACTTCTATAAATTATCCAATCATATAAAACCCCTGTGTTCCGGTGTGAGGGGGCATCATTAGCCGGGAGCAGCTAACAACTGTACTGTGTAAGGAGACTTTGGGTATAAGGACACTTCGCGAATAACGACACTTTTCTGTTGCCCCGCCGAGTGTCGTTATAAGCGAACTTGAGTGTATTCCATCTGTGGTCCTCACGCCGGCACCATCAGTACATCACAAGCAACACCTGAATAGCAGGGGGTAGCTCAGTGGTAAAGACTTGCAATTTTTTTGATTGATAATCAGAACAATAATTACGCTTCAGCCCTGCTTTTCCTAGTGAGCAGATACAAACTGCAACCTGGCTGATGCAATGCATCAATGTTTTCCTTTTAGTCGTCCGAAATCTCTTTCCTCAGGGTGTACGTTTGCAAACTCCTCTGTAGACACTTGACCTCTCACACAACCTCACACCCGTACCTGCGAACCACCCCGGCCTGGTCAGGACCGGCCCCGATATCAAAGAGCTGTTGCACAAGAAGGATCCGCGAGTGGGATTCGAACCCAGCACCCCTGTCTTTCCGGTACAGTGCCCTACCGAGTAGGCTACCGGGGATCACACACACTCTCTTGCT
This sequence comes from Sycon ciliatum, assembly GCF_964019385.1. Lineage (NCBI taxonomy): Eukaryota > Metazoa > Porifera > Calcarea > Leucosolenida > Sycettidae > Sycon > Sycon ciliatum. Next base: position 48,910,018 of record NC_088644.1, read on the forward strand.
ACACTGCTCCCCCGCCCAAACCGGCTGTGTCCTCACATTGTACCTACTCGCGCGGGGGGGGGGGGGGGGGGAGCTATGATGAGTCATGGGTTGGAACTATTGCCAGGCGCTAATGTTGTAAAAGAAGGATCCACGAGCGGGATTCGAACCAAGCACCCCTGTGTTTCCTGGACAGTGCCCTACCGATTAGGCTCCCGGTACCAAGGGGTGGTACTTCCAGTCGAATTAACCTGGATAAGGAGACCACCTGTGTGCGGAGACCACATTTGTAAGATCCCTTGAGCGGTTGGCGTGGACAGGCTCTACTGTAGCTACGCAGCGCTTCTTTGACTGCAGACACTGTGTTACTCTTACATGGCAGCCGACGTGTCCATGTCAGAGTATCGCACGCTTTCCACTGCACTACAGAGCATACGGGGACCTGCGCGTTACGTCCAAGTACGATAGAGTACCGGGTTTACCGGGTGTTAGCGGCCGTCGTGAGTTCCCTTCGGGAACGGACACGATAATTTACTTCTTTTTTTTACAATAGAGTATGTTCTGCATCCCTAGTAACCCTTCTTTTTTTGCGTTCTTAAATCTTATGGTGCCATGGTCAATACTGTAGAAAGGGTAATTTTAGCGACGTAAAAACCCTAGCAAATTTAGCGATCTACTCATTTTCGCTGAAGTTTCAAGTCGCTAACCCGTTGAGACATTAGTAGTGCACTGGTGATCCGTGAGTAAAATCGCTGCAAATCGCTAAAATAAAACGTCGCTAACCGGTTGACAATGGGAAAACGCTAAAATTAATAGTGGCTAAAATTACCCGTTCTACAGCATTCAGGACGATTTGGGGACAAAATCGGACATTTTTGGCCGTCGGGCGGGATGCTAGGCTAAGTGTGTAGCAAGAAGGACATACGGGTGTGGTCCTAGTTGTAGTGGACCTCTGAGACAGGTGGTGGCTGCCTTGACAGGTGGTGGCCGCCTTGACAGGTGGTGGCCGCCTTGACAGGTGGTGGCCGCCTTGACAGGCTCTACTTTAGCTTGCACTCTTCCTTTGCCAGTGTGTGGACCTGCAGTTTCAGCGTGGGATTATGAAGCACGACTGGCCTTGCTAAACGTCCCAGTACAGATCTTCTATGAGACAGCGATATATATTTTCGGCACGGCGTGAATACTAGTACATATGTACATCAACAAAGCCGATGTGAAAAATGTCGTCAGCACTTTAATTTCGCCGTTTTGGATCTGTGCCGAATATACCAGTGTATCTTGAAAATCAGGCTTCCATTCAAAACAGGTTTCTATATGAGAAAGGTTTTAATACAAGACACTAAGGTAGCCGGAATTTGGTATTTGCCGAAAATTTGCATATTTACAGTATGCTGATTAGTTGTTGCACCATGAAACTCTGAGTCACAACAAACAAACTCTTACTTTCCTTGGTGTACTTCTATTACTCACCCTCTTTTCAAAATATTTTGTTTCTTTTGTTCTCTCTCTCTGTCTCTCTCTCTGTCTCTCTCTTTCTCTCTCTCTCTCTCTCTCTCTCTCTCTCTCTCTCTCTCTCTCTCTCTCTCTCTCTCTCTCTCTCACTCACTCTCTCTCTCTCTCTCTCTCTCTCTCTCTCTCACTCACTCTCTCTCTCTCTCTCTCTCTCTCTCTCTCTCTCTCTCTCTCTCTCTCTCGTTGCTGTGAACACCTTGAGTGGAGAGCGCTTGCTCGAGCGTTGAACCGGGTTCTTAATCCACCATACCCAGCTCGCAAGGCTGGGTGGGGTTGTGAGCAGGCTTTCATTTCATCTTTTTTTATTATTTCTTATTATTTCTGCTTTTCATCTCATTACAAAAATTCTGCGCTTTTTCTCCATCTGCGCATAAAATCTAGACTGACAACCTGCTTGTTAAATCATGCACCTGCTTTCAGGCGTAAAACCCTGTTGTAGAGGTCTCAGTCCTCATTTGTTAGACTTACCTGTCTTTATAAATGTAACTTACTCTCTCTCTCTCTCTATATATATATATATATATTATGTGTGTGTCTCTCTCTCTGTCTCTCTCTGTCTCTCTCTCTGTCTCTCTCTCTCTCTCTCTCTCTCTCTCTCTCTCTCTCTCCTTCTTGCTCTCTTTATGTCCTCCCTGTCTCGCAGATATTCTGTTCCTTGATCTTGGAAAAGATTTCAAGTCGACTGATCAGGTTGAGCAGTTGTCTATCCGGCTGCTCGACAGTGAAGATGAAGTGACGCGTCTTCGGAGCGAGTACATCACAGATCCAAGTCGAGTTGCACGGAAGATCATGGGGGTGTGGGAAGAGGTGCGTGTATTCGTGCTGCTTGACATGTGATGTGTGCTGCCCGGATACTGTTGTGATGGAGATTGGTCAAGCACCAGAGATTGGTCTCCATCAGGGCTAACACCGGTTCAAAATTTCGAACTTAAACTAAAGGAATAGAACGTTACTTCGTTCCCTTCGTTCAGGTCAAAATCGTGTGTTGGTCTAAATGTGCCTGGTAAGGACTTGGAATGAACAGAAAGCGAAGGAAATTACACGGTGGGTGTGTGACAGAATGTGTCTGCACCCTGAGCTGTGCACTAACCTACAGTGTTTGAATGGGAAA
>NC_088644.1:48917619-48925119 GCF_964019385.1 Sycon ciliatum
GATAATGCAAACTTTCTTTTAGTACGAACTTGGGTCAATCCTATGGTTGGCCAGGCATCGTATCAAGTCGAAATTATTCGTTTACGACGAACTCTGCACGGCGAACTTTCGTGAAGACGAACTAATTTCAAGCGTGATTTGCACAAAATCAGCGTGTAGTACGAACTTTCGGTCCCCGTGGGTACGCTGGCTGTAGTTTTTTTTCCGATAGTCGAGGCCTCTTGTACTGGCAAAACATGTTACAAGGTGGATGTAATGCTGTCATGAATTCATTGCACATTGTACTTACCTGTTGCTGGGTTATGTTATGAAAAAAATGTTTTACATTTGCCACAGCATCCACCTTCACGTAAATACAATCCATATGATATACATGTCAATTTTTTGTCAGATCTGGATAAGGAGAACTCCGAATAAGCCAAACAAACTTTTTCGGTCTCTTGAAGTTCGTCCTATCGAGGTTTGACTGTACATGTAATACCAGGAATGGGTGTGATCCTGGATTCTCCTTTTTTTCTTTCTTTTTTCGAACAACTAGTACAGCCTCTCTTGTACAGGCAAGAACAAAGTGATACAGCTTGTGTTGAAGAAGAAAACGAGCCGGAACGTACTATGCTGTAAAACACACATGAGGCATGATCAGGGCAAATGGCAGCTGAAAAGGTCGGGAAAAAACAACAACAACAAGTTATGCCATATGCATGAATTCCTCATTTTTTCCTCAACTTTCCTGTATTTTTGCTGTTTCCCTGAATTTCCTTTTTTCCCTGAAGCATTATTTCCCTGTGTTCCATGAATTCCCCTGTGTTTTCCTGAGCTTCCCTTTGTTTCCCTGAATTCAAGTCAGTTTGTTTCCCTGAATTCAAGTCAGTTTGTTTCCCTGAATTCAAGTCAGTTTGTTTCCCTGAATTCAAGTCAGTTTGTTTCCCTGAATTCAAGTCAGTTTGTTTCCCTGAATTCAAGTCAGTTTGTTTCCCGTATTTCCATGTGCTTTCATGTGTTACCCCGAATTCAAGTCATTGTGTTTCCCTGAGTTTTCCCTGAGATTTCACTGTGTTTCTCTGTGTTTCCCTGAGTTTTCCCTGTGTTTCCCTGAGATTTCCCTGTGTTTCCCTGAGTTTTCCCTGAGATTTCACTGTGTTTCTCTGTGTTTCCCTGAACGTATCTGTGTTTTTTTTCTGAACTGACCTGTGTTTCTCTCAGCTGCAGCTACTGCCACTGGACAGAACGGTGCAGTTCCTCTGAGCGTCGAGGTAGTAGAAAACAACCCGCCATCTCAAGGACAGGCTAACACACCACAAGCAGCAGCAGCAGTAGCAAGAGCAGCACCGACACCGGCAACAGCTACAGGTATAATGAACTACTCGGCCCTACTTATTACAAATGTACTCGGATGGAGAGCCAAGGATTATTTATAAAAAGTAAAAAGGACCAAGGAACCAATATAATGTCCACTAACACCACCAGTTACTAAACGATCAGCTCATGCGGTAACATTGCACGACACTGACCGCGTGAGATGATTGTTTAGTAACTGGTGGTGTTAGTGGACATTATAATTATTGTAACTTGTAGTTCCTTGGTCCTTTTTGCTTTTTATTAAAGTGTGCGCTTCGCTTCGAACGTCAACCAAACAAATTCAAATCGTCTCAGGACGGAATAAACTTTCCAGCTACCCTAACACTGTCCTTCAGCTGTTGATTTGTGATGTTGAAGAAGAAATAGGTCCAACTCCAAAGGAGGCAGCGCCTCAATGTCCTAGTCGACTCGAGCATTTCACGTCCAAATGTTGTCGTCAGAGGACTCCTGTTGCTTCTCGCGGAACACAGAGAAGGCCTAGTGCTAAAAGCAACACCCCGACGCGGGGGAGGATTGTCACGGAGTACCAAAACTCCTGGGCGATCGTTCTCGAGTGCCTCCTGGTGGATTGAAATCGCTGCAGTCACTGTTTCCTTGGCAGAATTTCAGCAAACGCGTAATCCAGAAACTGGTGCAGAAAGCACCAGCATCGCTCCGTCCAGTTTGCTGATCGCTCTCGCACTAGTTCACGATGTGGCGGCCGACGAAACAAGATTACAGAAGAGATCGCCGAGAAGTTGATCGAAATATAAAACCACCCCTGAGGTCGCCTCTCAGGCAACAACCTGGCTTGAAAACTGAAGTGCAGAAAGGGTGAATTATTCCGCGGATACGGTGCGTGAATGGTGAGGAGTTCTCGGAGCTTACTCGGAGCTTACGCTAAAGCTCCGTCACAAGATCGCCCGTTTAGTACGTCTCCGGGGCCAGTGGATTTGTAAAACGGGGAAGAGCACGCATGGTCTGACTGCATGATACGTCGACACAGATCAGACTAATTATTATCAATACGCGCGCAGCACACGGTGATGAGAAGTGATTATTATGCGCGGTGGTGTACTTGTTCGTCTCATTTGAAGGTGTCGCGGGAGCGTCAGGCGAAAACACCTAGAGCCACCATTCTAGCAGCCGTACTGCACGAGGAGGCGAAGCCGATCGTCTAAATCGTGCGTATGGAGTGAAAAATCAAGGAAGCACAGCGTAGCTTGGAGATGAAAAAAAAGGTCGACGTTTTGCAGGGGACGCACTTGCAAGTGCGCCCTGAGACACCAGCAGCAATGAAAACTAGAAGGTTAGGCCAAGAAACGACACAGTAGTTATCTATCTACCGCCTCTTGGTTGATTTTTAGTGCAGGTGCTCCTTTGTACAAATGCTTGAGTTTTGAAGTGAAGCGCACATTTTAATAAGTCGGACCAAGTAGATATGAAGGGGAATACCCGATATCGTTGTTCGCGAGAACAGTCAGACCTCGCTTATCCTGTCCTCTTTTATCCGGATCCGTCGCAATCCGGAAAAAAACCTTTGGTTACCGATTTACAGCATATGCCATGCACACATACAGTAGGTGTTCGATTATCCGGTTCCCTCGCCTATCCGGATATTTTCTGGAAACGGATGTGTGCGGTTAAGCGAGATCTGACTGCACTTGTTATACCCCAGGTCGTTATTCGCGAGCGTGACTGTCTATCTTTGCAGGTCTGGTTGTATGATTCTCTGTGTCTTCTCTGTTCTCGTGTCCTCTCGTGTGACTATCATCTGTCTCACCAGCCAAGGGTGACAAGTATCGAGCAGCAATAAAGCGACATTTTCCGCTCCTAGAGGCGAGGCTGCGTGGAAAGGACTATGTCACATCGCTATGGTCGGATGAAAAAGTGGATGGCAAGCTGCGCAACGAAGTGCTCCACAAGCTCAAGACACACGAGGAAAGCAACAAGGTATTGCTGTCAGTTCTGTTTTTCTGTCCCTGTAGCAAGATGCCTCATGTAGTCCCCTCTCTCTCTCTCTCTCTCTCTCTCTCTCTCTCTCTCTCTCTCTCTCTCTCTCTCTCTCTCTCTCTCTCTCTCTCTCTCTCTCTCTCTATCTATCTATCTATCTATCTATCTCTCTCTATCTGTCTCTCTCTCCTTGTGTGTGTGTGTGTGTGTGTGTGTGTGTGTGTGTGTGTGTGTGTGTGTGTGTGTGTGTGTGTGTGTGTGTGTGTGTGTGTGTGTGTGTGTGTGTGTGTGTGTGTGTGTGTGTGTGTGTGTGTGTGTGTGTGTGTGTGTGTGTGTGTGTGTGTGTGTGTGTGTGTGTGTGTGTGTGTGTGTGTGTGTGTGTGTGTGTGTGTGTGTGTGTGTGTGTGTGTGTGTGTGTGTGTGTGTGTGTGTGTGTGTGTGTGTGTGTGTGTGTGTGTGTGTGTGTGTGTGTGTGTGTGTGTGTGTGTGTGTGTGTGTGTGTGTGTGTGTGTGTGTGTGTGTGTGTGTGTGTGTGTGTGTGTGTGTGTGTGTGTGTGTGTGTGTGTGTGTGTGTGTGTGTGTGTGTGTGTGTGTGTGTGTGTGTGTGTGTGTGTGTGTGTGTGTGTGTGTGTGTGTGTGTGTGTGTGTGTGTGTGTGTGTGTGTGTGTGTGTGTGTGTGTGTGTGTGTGTGTGTGTGTGTGTGTGTGTGTGTGTGTGTGTGTGTGTGTGTGTGTGTGTGTGTGTGTGTGTGTGTGTGTGTGTGTGTGTGTGTGTGTGTGTGTGTGTGTGTGTGTGTGTGTGTGTGTGTGTGTGTGTGTGTGTGTGTGTGTGTGTGTGTGTGTGTGTGTGTGTGTGTGTGTGTGTGTGTGTGTGTGTGTGTGTGTGTGTGTGTGTGTGTGTGTGTGTGTGTGTGTGTGTGTGTGTGTGTGTGTGTGTGTGTGTGTGTGTGTGTGTGTGTGTGTGTGTGTGTGTGTGTGTGTGTGTGTGTGTGTGTGTGTGTGTGTGTGTGTGTGTGTGTGTGTGTGTGTGTGTGTGTGTGTGTGTGTGTGTGTGTGTGTGTGTGTGTGTGTGTGTGTGTGTGTGTGTGTGTGTGTGTGTGTGTGTGTGTGTGTGTGTGTGTGTGTGTGTGTGTGTGTGTGTGTGTGTGTGTGTGTGTGTGTGTGTGTGTGTGTGTGTGTGTGTGTGTGTGTGTGTGTGTGTGTGTGTGTGTGTGTGTGTGTGTGTGTGTGTGTGTGTGTGTGTGTGTGTGTGTGTGTGTGTGTGGTATGCCCCCACATGAGCGCGACCCAAAACAGCGCCGTTGACTTCAGCGCCCCCCAAAAGCCCCATCCCCATAACTGGACATCCCCAAAACAGACCACCCCGTCAGCGCGCACGCTCAATACAGGTCGACTCATTTACACTCGAACCCAAAAGATGGACACTCGACTTGTCAAAGACTCAAATCATGATCAACTCGAAATGGCCAGCCAGTCAGAAGGGCGATATTGCCTGGACTCAATTTATGCGCACTGGAGATGTGTTAGAGCTAGGTCTTGGGCCGCTGAATGTCTCAGTGGCCTGTCAGTTTCGTGCCCTATTATCGCACAGTCACTTTCTGACTGTTTATCATCTTGTTACAGTCGTGGATAGTTGCTGCACAACTCGTTCTCATGTGTTTCTTCTCTTTTTTGCATATCTTTTTTAGGAACGGGTTTGCTCCTGATATCCACCATGGTAATACTAACATCAAGAGTACATAAAACTGGTTATGTACTCTTGCTAACATGAGCCTGCACATTATGGGTCACGTGTGTAATGAGCTGGCTTATATTCGGACGTTAACGTAATTGGTCGCGCCGAAATGGGGCGTGCAAGAAATGAGACGAGCTGTAGTGACACAGTGTCACATTAGGTCGCGCTGTACTGGGGGTGCTAATATGAACACGCGCCGTTTATGGTTGCGCTGTTTTGGGTGTAAATCGTGTGTGTGTGTGTGTGTGTGTGCGTGCGTGCGTGCGTGCGTGCATGCGTGCGTGCGTGCGTGCGTGCGTGCGTGCGTGTGTGGTGTGGTGTGTGTGTGTAGAAAAAAAATGGAAAAATGAAAAATAGGGATTCACTGGCCAGAAAAAGTCACTTCAAACAGCTGTGTGGTGGATACCAGGCTAAAAATAGTGGCGGTCAATTCATCAGCCTTGCAAGCTGTTGAATGGTGTAATCCCAGCACAAGTTGCTATGTCTAACATAGCTGTTCGCTATCATCGCTTCCGCGATGGGCATGTCTGAGGTCTGAGGTGTGTGTGTGTGTGTGTGTGTGTGTGTGTGTGTGTGTGTGTGTGTGTGTCTGAGGTCTGAGGTCTGAGGTGTGTGTGTGTGTGTGTGTGTGTGTGTGTGTGTCCGACGATTATGGTCACACACGTCTTTCTTCTCTTTCTCAGACTCTTCCTGACTTTTCTTTCATTCTCCTGGGTGGTTACCAACAGCCAGTGCATGCCGGAGTATGTGGTGTGATGTGTGTGCGGGAAAAAAATAAAAAGACCAAAAAGTAGGGATTCACTGGCCAGAAAAAAGCCACTTCAGAGCTGTGTGGTGTAGACCAGGCTGAATAGTGGTGGTCAATTCTTCAGCCTTGCAAGCTGTTGAATGGTGCAATCCCAGCACAAGTTGCTATGGCTTCTGCTGTAGCATCGCTATCATCGCCTCTGGCGATGGGCGTCCAATGGTCAATGGTGTGTGTGTGTCTGTGTGTGTGTGAGGTGCATCCGATCCATCCTCGGGGTCTCTCGAAGCCGGATGTGGGACGAACACATCACCAACGAAGAGCTGCTGGTGCGCTGGGGAGACTCCGAGACGATTAAAGACAAAATTGCACATCGGCGGTTGGAGTGGTTGGGGCATGTGGCGCGGATGCCGGACAACCGCATCCCAAAACAGGTACTGTTTGGCTCCTTCTTGCAACGTCGCCCAGCACATGGCCCACGCCGCAGATGGAAGGACTGTGCTGTCCGGGATCTACGTGCCCGTGGCGTGGAGGCATCATGGTATGATGTTGCATGTGAGTCCCGCGCGGAGTGGCGCAACACCTACCAAGAGCCTGACAATGTGCCTGAGCCTCCGCCCCGAGTGGTATGTACGGTATGCGGACGGGATTTTGCACGGAAAGGAGACATGGCTCGGCATAAGTGCCTGGAGGAGCGTGCGCGGCCTGTGTCTGAGCAGCGGGGCGCCAGTCAGTGCGGGCGGTGTGGGCGGTGGCTGAGGAGCCGCGGTGGCTTGGTCCAGCATGTGTGTGCCTCAACGGTGGATGCCGCAGTGCCACCTGGAACTACCGGAACGTCGGCATCGGCGGAGGGATGTTGTGCCGCGCATTGTGACAGGTGTGGTCGCTGCTTTCGCGGTGTCCGGGGACGGGGAAGGCATCGCTGTTCAAGGGTGGCGCATAGACCAACAGCAGAGGAGCGCTCAGCCTTTCAGCACGTGTGCATATGCGGCAAGCGGATGCGACTACCCGTGCACCTGGAGCGTCATCGAGCGTCGTGTCCTCTCTCTCTCTCTTCTCAAGTTTCCCAGTGATGGGATCACGTGACCCTTTTGCGGCAGTGACTCTACAGGACAGGACAGGACAGGTGTGTGTGTGTGTGTGTGTGTGTGTGTGTGTGTGTGTGTGTGTGTGTGTGTGTGTGTGTGTAAAAGTAGGGATTCACTGGCCAGAAAAAGCCACTTCATAGCTGTGTGGTGTAGACCAGGCTGAATAGTGGCGGCCAATTCTTCAGCCTTGCAAGCTGTTGAATGGTGTAATCCCAGCACAAGTTGCTATGGCTTCTGCTGTAGCATCGCTATCATCGCCTCTGGCGATGGGCGTCCAATGGTCCAATGGTGTGTGTGTGTGTGTGTGTGTGTGTAGGGATTCTCTGGCCAGAAAAAGCCACTTCATAGCTGTGTGGTGTAGACCAGGCTGAATAGTGGCGGTCAATTCTTCAGCCTTGCAAGCTGTTGAATGGTGCAATCCCAGCACAAGCTGCTATGGCTTCTGCTGTAGCATCACTATCATCGCCTCCGGCGATGGGCGTCCAAGGGTCCAAGGGTGTGTGTGTGTGTGTGTGTGTGTGTGTACCAACCTGTCGGAAGGCTACCTTCTTGCCAAAGCATTTGGAAGTTGGACTAGTTTCGGCTCCACAATCCAGTGTGTCGTTACTATAATTATAGCTTTCATGGCTGAGGTTGTTGGTA
>NC_088644.1:48927619-49025119 GCF_964019385.1 Sycon ciliatum
CCATACAGCATGCTGCTTCCACTTTACCAGCAGGTCTCCTCAGCCCTCAGCGGAGCTCAGAGTTACCAGCTGAACTGATCGCAATGAAGTCTACCGAGCAACAAAGAATTGTTTTATACCGGATCAAAACACTTTAAAAGTCAGAGTGCTGTAACTGCGATAAACACAGCGAGCTTTGCACGCCACCAGCACCATCTATCTATCTATCTATCCATCGATCTCTATCTCTCTCTCCGTTTTCTGTCTCTATCTCGTCAATGCCCTATCTAGACGTCTATCTACAACTGTGCTAACACTAACTCTCCGGGCAGCTAGCTATTTCCACCTGAGTCTTGGTCTCATCAGTGGAGTTCAGAGTGAACACTCCGCATCATGATCTATAACAGTAACCTGCGGCATCGCGCAACAGTACGTGCACTGTAACGTTAGCTGATTCTCACACCAGTAGATAGCTGAGTCGCGCCACAGCAGAAGAACTTGATCCTGACAAAACAATATGTACAATCATGAGTCCTGGTGGTGACAGTCAATTTTTCTTCAGACTTTTCCCGTTTGTCTCTTTCCCTCAAACCAGTTAATAATAATGTAATACTGGAATTTATGCTTCTGCACACCCATCCATCCCATCATGCCTTCCTTGGAAGATTAGGAATAGCAGTGGTTGTTTGTTGCAGCCTGAATATCTATCGGATTTATCCATTTCCGTCTTTGTAGAGTTTCCTACAGTCCTATCCTCTACCTGTTTATCTCTCACTTCACTCCACTAACTAGTGCATCGACTAGGTGCCATGCGCAAACTGATGGTGGTGGTGGTGGTGAGAAGGAGAGCTCCTTGTCAGAGTAACTTTGCATCATAGAGAGCCTGTGTGGGCAGGCGTGTATTAATGTACATGTACTTGTATTAATTTTACAGTAAAACCTGTCAAGGCGACCACTCGGATAAGGCGACCACCTGTCCTAGAACTTAGGCTAGAAGACCACTGCAACCAGGACCATCGACCAAGGGGTGCTATTTCCAGTCAATTGGCCCTGGATAAGGCGGCCACCTGGTTACAAAGACCACGTTTTGAAGGTCCCTTGGGCGGTCGCGTTAGACAGGTTTCACTGTACCGCCATATTGCCAGGTGCGTATTAACCACCATACTACATACTAGCACTGAGCAGGAATCAATCTTTCAGTGCATCTCTTTCACGTTTAAAAGTTCAGTGCATGGAGTAGTCCTGAAGTTGGCTGTTCCAACGAGGAACACACGCTTCTTGCCGAACTTGACACTTGACTGACTCACGACTGCCATCCGGAGCACACGAGAAGCACGGAACAACCAACTACATGTACATGTATGTTACTTCATGACTAACACCGCCCAAGTCGCAACTACTGTACTTCTAAATTTGTACATGTAGCAGCCGCACCAACACTGGCACGCGTAGATCTACACATCATCCAATAGGGAGCTGCTTCTCAGTACCTAAAATTCCTGGTCACCTGACATGGTCACCTGACCTGGTCACCTGACATGGTCACCTGACCTGGTCACCTGACATGGTCTTTTGGCCTCATACTGGTTACTACTGTATAAGTACAAATTTTCGTTTGGAATTAACTTTCGCTATATTCGTTAGGGGCACGAAATAACTAAAGTTTGTACATGTACCAAACTAAGGTTTTTTTCTGAACGTTGGGGGTGACAGACGTCGACCAAAAACGAAATTTAGTACGTAACAAGCCTGCTGGCAGAGTGAAATAACGAAAGATTTCGTGAACGAAAATGTGTACTGTCTCACACAGTAAGTGGAGTAAAACCTGTGCCTAACGACCACCCCTTGGGGTCGGAGAAAGCGGTCTTTTGGTGGCAGGTGGTCTTTAGTTACAGGTTTGCACCGCACAACCATTATGTGAGGCCGTCTGTGCCTGGCGAAGTGGCATGTAGTACCAGGCAGGCGCGTGCCCCGTATGGGTTCCTGGGTGCCCGGAACCCCCTTTTTTCGCTCAAAATGCAGGATTTTGCTTCATTTTTTGAAATTTTTCCCGGGGAGGCCCCCGGAACCCCCCCCCCTTGAAGGGCACCAGCGCACGCGCCTGCCAGGCTGGTCGCTCGTCACGGTGATCTTTAGGCTGCTCGCTCGTCACGGTGGTCTTTAGTCACAGGTTTTACTGTACCTAACATGTTGAACACCTCAATATTCTGAAATTGGAGTTTATAGTAGCCACACTGACGGCAATTATTTTAAAAGAACATACTGAAACCCGTGGTGGCAATGGTATTGCTGCTTCACCTGCTTCACCTGACTAGCCAGTTCCTTCCCCCAGACTCAAGTACCACTTTGACGTTTGGTATCCATGAACTAATACTTCGTTGAAAGAAAGAGACAGAAAGCCGGGAAGAATGCACTCGTCCAGAGACAATCTGATTCGCTTCTTCAAGAAAACGTGACGTTTGCCCGATTCAGGATTGACTGTTGCTCTGTGGCTGCAAATGATGAATCGTTGCTGGTCGGCAACAGCAGGGATCCGAAGAGAACCACCAAAGGATGCATCGAGATTACCTTCCTAAGGGTATGTAATGAAGATGGGTGCCGGGCCTGGCCCGAAAATTTGGATTTATTATTAATTTTCTGGAAAAATTTGTAGCCGAGAGACCGTTTTGGAGTAGTGGTGTATAACTGTGTGATGCATCTAGATTATGCCGTCAAAGCTGCTGCTGCTGGTGGTGGTTAGCCCTTTCCCAAAGGTGCTGTTTTAATTCACATTTAGTGCTTTTCGCATCCCTCAAAATATGCTGAAAAGTGCTCTTTTTTAAGTGAAAACAGGCAAAGGTGCTCTTTTTTCAGTGAAGCATAGCCATGCATATCCAACCAAATCCTGTATGAAAAATCAAAACAGCAACCAATCAGCAGGGTCTGCAAGAGAAGATGTCTCCTATGGTTCGGCCATGTTGTTCAGGAAGGTCCGGGCACAGCTTCCTATGGCGCGCTACCCATGGCCATCGACACGTCAAAGATCAAGCGTCCACGAGGACGACCTAGGCTTCGGTGGATTGATGTGGTGAAATCCGACATCTCCCCTCCCAGGCACACGCTCGAGGATTGCCTCAACACTGCACGGGACAAAAAGCTATGGCTGGACTTCATTGACAAATGTACATCGGTGTAAAAAAAATGGCATGTACTTGTCATGTGCTAGAACCTGTATATGGTTTTTTCGTATGCTATTCTTCCTGCTGCAATCTATTTCATGATGAAACAGTTGACAGATGCGTGGAACCCATTATTTGGGAGACATGCAACCTGTACTATTATTATTATTATTATAGCCATGATACATGTTCAGATATGAACTCAAGCTGAGAAATGAATACGCACTCTTCCATTTATGGGTCCACGAAAGACAAAACAGGAAGTAAAGTTTTAAAAAAACCCACTTTTTACAGCATTGTGACACCGGGTACAAGCTTCACCAACTTGTTGCCCCCCCCCCCCCCCAAAAAAGCGGCGTGCCAACTTCCAAGGCCCATCGAGCACTCAGAAACTGTGATCGCATGCATGACCAAACAGATTTTAGCACTTTTTCAGCTAAAAAAGCTCAAAAAGGGCGATATTCACAAAAAAAACGCAATAAGGGCGAAAGAAACGGGCTTTTCCAAAAAGGGCCAAAAAGGGCGAAAAAAGGGCGAGCACCTTTGGGAAAGGGCTAGTGATGGTGCTGATGCTGCTGCTGATGCTCAACAGGCTTTTTGTTTTGTTTGTTTTTTGTTTATTTATTTACGGATTCTCCAGAGGTAAATGGATACCTATCATGGGAGTCTCACCAAACCAATAAAATAATGAAAATAAAATTATATAGGCTATTCACTTCCTGTTGTCTTCTTGCGTTTGTACAAGCACATTATAGGCAAGAGTGCTCGATAATAGGGCAGCAGTCACTAAGGTCCGGCGGATTCTGCCGGCAGAAAAATTGGCAGAATTCGGTACTTTTTCTGGTAAGTTTCATGCATGTTTGGTATGTGGATAAAAAAATGGAGCGGAATTCGAGGAATTGCCCGCCATAAGGTTTGTATGGTTCTGCCAATTTCACTGCTTTTCGAGCAGAATCTGCCACCTTTTCGAGCAGAATCCGCCGGTCCCTAGCAGTCACTGAGTGAAAAAGAGGGATATCCGGCCGGCCGGGTCAGTACATGTACAATTACATGACTGTATGTGGACTGTGGAACCGAGCGGTTAGACGATCAGAGATACATGTACATGTAAGAAGTCATTATAACATGACTGTAGGTTCAACCTCAGCAGCAGCGCAGCTGGTGGCCCACACCCAGAGGATCATGACCAACTCTAGTCTGAGGTGGGTTACTTTAGAGGCGACGCGTTTTTGCAAGTATTTTTAGATCGCTGGGTACCGGGTGTGTACAATCATGTAGAGTCTACTTCAGAGTACATGTAATCATTTTTCAAGTAAACCCCTGGCAACTAGTACTTACCGTTACCGCGCCGGGGCATTGGATAGGGCTTGAAAGTCCTACGTCACGGGATCACGTGCAACATGAACTGGATCCACTACCCACTCGAGCTCTTGTGACCAGCTTTGAAAATAGTGGAGGAGACATATATTTCTTTCGATTTCGACCAGAAGCCTAGGCTGCTGTCTTCCCCCTGGCCCCCAGTTCTGCGTTTTGTTTGTTTTAGAATGTCTTTAGTACCGTTATCTAGCATCGCCACTTTTTTCAGTGGAGAACCAAGGCTGATCCAGCGTGGAGAAAATGCACACTCTTCGAACCGCGTGGAATCATTTCTGTTTCACCATGAGCTTGGGCACATTACTGCCAAGATCCACGCAAGCATGAAGGACAAGAGATATGATGTGGAGGTGAGCAACCTAGCACTAAGCAACTGTTGTGCCGTTCCTAGCTGCTTACAGTCTCTTCTATCGACCTGGACACCCTCACATCGTCTTTGAATATTTCTACTATTTTTATATTCAAATTTTTGTGTAGATCGAACTTGGTTCTGAAGGTGGCGTTGTACGCGCTTCGTGCACTTGTCCCAAAGGCCAAGGACGGTGCCACCACATGGCTGCAGCCCTTGTCTACGCGAACAAGAATGTGAGCAGCACGGACAGGGAATGTTCTTGGACTGTACGGAAGGGAACTAGTGAAACAAAGTAAGGATTTTTAAGCAAATTATTGTTGATTATTAGTTTTGTGAAAGTAGAAAACTGGTGCCTCCGATGTGACTGCAACACGTACATGTATTGGTTTCATGAAATTCTTTGCCTCGATGTTTAGCTTACAGGCAATCCAGCATGTGCGACAACCAGTTGGCAGGTGTTACTGTTACTGATGTGGAGGATGCTTATCAATATTAGCAAGAGTAGATAAACAAGAGTGTGCAACTCCGGATCTCTCCTGCACAATCTGCAGATACCGCGGCCCGCGGGCAGAATTTTTTGTTGACGTCACCTTTTTTTACAGAGCATGCGGATTTTGCCGCAGGGCAGTGTAAGAGCAGGTGCTGGGCACCGACCTTGTAATGTAAAACCTGGCCAAGTGCACGAGGCAAAACTTCCCAAAAGGCTCGCAGCGTGTCCGTCATAGAAAAGATTACGTCAACAAAAAATTGCGTCGTGGGCCAACCCATCCTCGAGTTGCACACTCTTGTTTATATACTTATTGATATTAGTATATGCACGTCCGCGTTTACGTCAACAGTAAGTCCACGTATTCGCATGTGCCAGAAGACAGGCAGACTCTTGATATTAGCAAGAGTATATAACCCCCAAGAGCGTGCAACTCATGATACCCTTTCTATGGGGTACGCCGACGGCGAAAACTCACGTCACGTGATGCAGTGTCGCAGTTGTATGTTTCCAGCCCGTTTTTAGCGAGCAACGGAGTAATAAAAAGCACTCTGTGTGTGTGTGTGTGTGTGCACGCATTTTATCTGCTTTGTAGGACTGTGGATGACATTTTCCCGAAGTCGAAGCCGTTTTGTGCCATTTCACGCCCTGTGGATAATGAGGACAGGGCATGGTTTCACCATCAGCTTGGGACACTTGACAGGTGGAAGGGTTTTCGTTGGCTGCTAGATCCCGAGGTGAAAGAAGCGGACAATTTGCCGACGGAGACGGTTGAAGGTATTACCCTGAGTCAAGGATTCCTGGAAGCAGAACACAAAGTCACCTATGTGTGTACCAGGCTATCCGTATCTGCTGCCCAAATTGTAGCCGTGGAAAAAGCAACACGTGGCCAAAACTCGAATGCTACTTGGTCGCTTCTACGCAAGGGCAGAATAACGGCATCCAACTTCGGCCCTGTGCTGAAGACTATCTCATCTGGCCGCCAGCCATCTAAATCTTTATTTACTCGCCTTCTTGGTCAGTATGATTTGTCTGGGCAAAAGGCCATCCAGTGGGGTCTCATGCACGAAAGTACGGCTGTTGCATGCTATGAGGAGTGTGAATATGTGTCTGTGAGATCCAGCGGCTTATGGCTTGCACCATGTGGCCTCATTGGTGGTTCCCCAGATGGCGTAGTTAGCGAAACAAAGCTCATCGAGGTCAAGTGTCCGTACTCGGCAAGATCGACATCTCTTGCAGCTATGGCGAAGGAAAAGACCTTCTTCTTGTCAGTGTCTTCTTCCTCTCCTGCTAACTTTTCCCTTGATTTGTCAACTGAATCTGGATGGAATTATTTCCATCAAATCCAAGGTAACTTATGTCTGACAGGTCGTGAAGTATGCGACCTTGTCGTGTGGACTCCGTTGGAGACGGTGATCATCCCAATTCGGGCTGACCCGACCTGGTCAGGAAATTTGGCTCGGATCGAGGAATTCTACAAAACCTTTTTCTTGCCTGTCTTTCTGGATGGTGGTGTGTAGTCAATCCTAGGATTGCAATGGCCTGTGTAACTCTTCCCTTCTATATCCAGCCATGTCTTTCTTTCCACCAAAACAGCGTACAGTAGAGTACAGTGAGAACATCTGTATGTTTGTTCTAAATTGAAGTTCTGCCACTGTGTGTGTAGGTGTGGCTGGGTGCATGTGTGTGTGTGCGTTTGTGTGTGATGCGTTGTGTATGGGTGTATAATTCTGTATGTGTGGGTGCATGTGCGTGTTCGTTTATGCATGAATATTGTAAGTGCATGATAAACAGCACCCCTCTTGCTTTAGTCACCTGTGCCATGGCTGCAATCATAACTCTACACCTTCCTCTTCCTTCAACACCACCTGAACATTCCACACAATTGCACCTACGAGCTGACAATTATATTATTACCGTAGCTATGCAAAAGACGTTACTTCAGTAACGTCTGATGCTAGCCAAGGTCATCACAGCTTTAACTTTGTGTTTGTTTGTTTGTGCCATCGGCATGCCTCGCGCTATCCCGTACCTGTGCCGTACCGTACCATCAAAGACAGCTGGCCACAATATTCAAATAGGGCTTTCAAATGCAAGATCATAACGTGAAGCAACTTGGAAGAATGAGTATGTATGCGATGTGTATCGGGGGAATGCATGCGATCGCCATAACACATGGCTGAAATGTTTATAGTTTCCAGAACTACATTTCTCGTCACAATCAGTGGGTCAAGATAATTTTGGCAAAACGCACCAAAAGGATAAACTACTGTTTTCGTGCCAATATACAGAGATGGCTATCTTTTATGTGCCCAACAAGCGTGGAAAGAAAATTCGCTGCAACTTTCATGTCAGCTGGGAGAATAGCGATTAGGGCACCACGCTCGCCATGGGCATGGCTGTCGAAGACTTGAGCATAACCAGATGGGAAAAATACCAGAAGAATGGTGTAGGGATTTTGAATTAAAGAGGCAGGAAGAACAGATTGGGAAAGAATAGCCTGATCCTTACACTTCTCTAACAACTTTGATAAACCTTCCTCATTTCGTGCACCAAAATCGGAACGAGGTGCCACCCGAAGTGGCTTGCCTGGTATGACATCAAGCGCATCATAAATGGCAAGGAGATTGTTCCCCAACTTGGCATCATCATACAGTCGATTGCCCTCTCTCATGCTGTTTACAAATCTCTTCGTGACTTCGGCAGATGACAATGGCTGTATGGGGTAGGGCACAGTCAGGTACTTCCAGGCCTGTAGACATGCAATGATGGTGCAGGCATTGCTCCATTGCCGCCCATCCATTCGAGACTGGCACATGTCATGTGGCAAATAATGCAATGTATCCAGGGAGACCCGTGAAACTGCGGCTGCAGCAGATGCTGACGGTGCTGCGGCAGATGCTGAGGGTGCTGCTGCTGCGGCTGACGGTGCTGCGGCAGATGCTGAGGGTGCTGCTGCTGCGGCTGACGGTACTGCGGCAGATGCTGCGGGTGCTGCTGCTGCGGCTGACGGTGCTGCAGCAGATGCTGACCGTGCTGCTGCTGCGGCTGACGGTGCTGCTGTTGCGCCTGATGCTGACGGTACTGCTGCTGCGGCAGATGCTGACGGTGCTGCTGCTGTGGCTAACGGGTCTGCAGCTGACAGGACTGCGAATAACTGATTCACCATGTCGGGTGTGATGGCTGATGCTGACGGTGCTGCTGCTGCGGCAGATGCTGACGGTACTGCTGCTGCGGCAGATGCTGACGGTACTGTGGCTGACGGTGCTGCGGCTGATGCTGACTGTACTGTGGCTGATGCTGACTGTACTTTGGCTGACGGTGCTGGTGCTGCGGCTAACGGGTCTGCAGCTGACAGGACTGCGAATAACTGATTCACCATGTCGGGTGTGATGGGCAGTTTCTGTGATGGCGTAGCAGCAGGGGTTTGCAGTGGTGTGAGAGTAGAGATATCGGTGTGCTCAGAAGTTTCTGATGCAGGATCAGCGCTGAGGTCACCAGCTTCAATCTCCTTCAGGAGAGGATTACAAAGATTAGTTAGCATTGCACAGACTTGGAAGATTTCGCTGGAGAAAGAACGGTATTGGTAGGGTATGTAGTCGAGAATGGCGAAGATCTTTATGCGTTGTATGGCTCGCTCCACATGGATCCGAGCTCTTGCGATGCGGGCAGTTACATTTGCTTGAGCAGCGGTAAACTGAGGAGTAGTGAGAAAAGGAGGAAGATTTAGAGAAACACCAGCCGGCATCAAGTCATGGATCAGGAATCCTTTATCGGCGAGTACCATGTCACCGGCTGTCAACTTTGACAGCACTCCACAGTGGCGAACGACTTCTTTGTCGCTGGTTGAACCTGGGTACAGAGGACTGACATAATTGACAACACCGTTCGGTGCGACACCCACAAGACCTTTGAATGTATTTTTATGTTTGTAGTGGGAATAGGTCCACGTCTGAGTGTCCATACGGCTTGGAATTGCAATTTCGACTTCAGTACAATCAAGTATTAAACGACAACTGGAGAACGTAGAGAAGCAGACGGGTAGAGAAGTCTTGTTTTTCGTGACGGACGGAAGTTGCGACGGGAGCATGCCTTGATAGAGTACAGTATGAAGGACAGAAAGCCATGTATGGAAGATATTAGATATAGTGGTGTGCGAAGTGCCGAAACGTAAGCCGAGGTCAGTCAGACTGAAGTTGCACCGCAACTTCATGAGGGTGATGAGGAGCTGGTCCTCCATTGGTACCAGCTCCACTCGCCAGCCCTGGTGATACTCTATCGGGAACCTCGTGCAAAGACGAAACAGGATACGAAAGTCGTCAGCAGACGGCAGGCCGGTGTAGTGCCGGACAAGTTCAGCTTTCCGGGAAATAAATTCGAAACAGAACTGGATTTCCACCTTCGCTTTTCGCTTTTCTAAGGCACTAACTTCAGCCTTCAGCTTATCATACTTCACTTCGAGAATTGACGTGTCGATGCGTTGGAAAAGTTCAAGCAGGCGTTGCATAGTAGTAGCTTCACGTTCAGCAGCTTCGCGTTCAGCAGCTTCACGTTCAGCTTCAAATGGGTCAGCTTCAGTTGGTTCGCTACCATCCTTGTCCGTATCATCAACAGCTAATGCCTTTACAGTCCGTTTCCTGCACAAAATAATGGAGAGACAGTGAGAAACAAAACAAAAATGAAAGATTGCCCGTCGATGGTTCACAGTGTTATGAAATACTGATCTGGTCCTCTACTAGAATTCACATAGCACACTTCATTTAGGGGGATGGCAAAACAAATTTAGAAATCGCTTCAGGAGAACATCAAGTTCAATATACAAATCTCTTACATTGACCTAGACTACATACCTTCTATGCATTGGTTCAGGGTCCTGAAAACCGAACGCCTTATCCTTATTTCGTGGAAATATAGTGGGGTCCTTCTTTTTATCTCCGTCTTTGAAATGACAGCTACATAGTCGAGAACTGGCATCTGGCTCCTTGTCTTGTCGCCTGCAAAGTACAGAGCAAACAATATCCAGGAGAGTTTAGCTAGCTGCTCAATAACTTGAAACAATAGTAAATAGTCACAATAGATTGCATCATAAAAAGCCACCTACATGATTGTATAAGGATTTGCACAGTCTTGCTCATGTACTCATTTGGTTTAGCTTAGCCTAGACGGCTATCATTGATTAAAAACAAAATCGTTCTGCCAAAAATATAAGTTAGCACGGCAGGGCATGATTTATCCCATATCGCATGGCAGTTTGCGACGCAGATGCGCCTACTTCGCATGGCAGTTTGCGACGCAGATACGCCTACTTGCGACTCAAGGTCAGGGTTGTGTAACGAAAATGTGCGATGCATGCCATGCATTGCGGTCGAAAGGTCGTGTGAAGTGTGTACCTGTACCCCACATGTTCTGAGCACTCGGTACGGTACTGACTCTGACAGTAGCACAAATACGTAGTCGACTGCACAGATTGTGGAGTCCACAGACTACATGTTACCAAGAGTACATAACCCCAGGGTTATGTACTCTTGATGTTACCAAGAGTATATAACCCCCCAAGAGTGTGCAACTCTGCACATGGAGTCTCCGACGGCGAAAACTCATATCACGTGTCTCTGATACGTTCGTACTACGTACAAACGAAGGATTGCGTGCGTGCAATCCGAATATCTGCCATGATTTGGCTGGGGATTTGCATACCCGCAGTGAGTTTCTGTCAGATATTTTTTTTATTACTCCGCTGCTCGCTAAAAACGGGCTGGAAACGTACAACTGCGACACTGCACGTGATGTGAGTTTTCGCCGTCGACGTACCCCATAGAAAGGGTATCAGGAGTTGCACACTCTTGGGGAGTTATATACTCTTGAGGTTACATTGTACACTGCACTGATCTTTCATTTATGCCATGCACTGTAACACACGTGAGTTGCTATGCATCTGATTCTGGGTTTGAGTAAATCATGCCCTGCAGGATATGAAAGAGAAAAATCTGAGGAAGAATTTATCACGCCGTAGATATTTACGCACATCCGTCACCAACCAAATGTTTGAAGACCTATGGGAACAACTACATGTAGGCTTCCCTGCAACTATGGGAAAATAAAAAATAATTGAAAAAATTACTTCCACTCGATCGAACAAAATACAAACTGTGAAAAAGCGTTACGCCATCCATCCGCCAGCAAAGCAAAACGCATTAGCAGACTTGGTAAGCATTTACTCATAGCGTGAATAGCACATCACGATAAAACTATCCAGGTACTGTACAGGCTGCCTACATATCCTTACCGACACATCTTCCTCCATATCTCTCTGCGCTCTGGATCCCTCGCCGGGAATCGGAAGAAGCTGCACTTGCGATCCTCTGTCCTGTGGTTGCATTCTGCTGCAAAACACTGCACCATGGTCATACGAAGCCGCCCTGCCGGGTCAAGAGTATACTAGGTATCGAAAATTGCTCCCACAGTTCTTCAAGTGGCCTCTTCTCAAAATGTCGCTTCTTTCTGCTTCGAAAAGTATGGGAAACAGCATCAAATCAGCTTGACGCGAGTGGATCCAAAAAGCGAAGTGGATCCAGTTTTGTTGCCAAGCGACGATTGACGTCATCACTTTCAAGCCCTATTGTCATGACATGGCAACCACACGTAAACGACGTGCTAATGAAAGGAGGGACGTCGCCTCCGCCATCGCCACCTATGCCGAGTGACAGACACCCCCACGAACACTGAGCACTGAGCACTGGCAGAGGACGGTCAGGGCCAATCCTTATTAACTGAACTAACCTGTACATGTATATGAAAGAAGAGAAGAAAATGAGGGGCGGTACAAGTCAAGAGATGGAAGAACAGACGTTACTAGAAGTAGTTAGTTTACTCTTCCCCAAGTTCTTCGGTCAGCTTGCACCACTGCCACTGTCTGGATATGTCTTTATAGTACTACAGGTGGAATCCTGATAATTCTTTCCAGAAACAATAAAAGTACACGTCTCCAATACTAGTACAGTCTCCTGTAGTAGTACAGGTCTACAGGTCAGGTTTCACTTGAAAACACCGCCATTCCGGCAACAGGCTCTCAGCTGCACCAAATAAATAACTTTGCCAATATTTCGCCCATTGGGCATCAGCTGAGAGCCTGTTGCCGGAATGGCGGTGTTTTCAAGTGCAAGGAATACGCAGCAATGGAGTTTGGGAATTCTGAAGAAACGTACTGTACATTTATTGGGGAAAATACGGTAAGTGGAATCTGTGGGACTTCGAATTAACCGGACATATGCATACCCAGTTCGAGGTTAGAATTATCAGAATTTTTTAGGATTCCACCTGTAGTACTGACTGTACCTGCCTGCCAGTGCGCTTACGTCCGCTTCCGCCATTTCCCTCCCCCTGCACAAGCTCAACTCAGTGACCTCAGATGTAATGCTAGTACATGTACAAGCAACAATTAAATTAAATATTTTATTATGTACTTGAACAAGTACGAAGCAATGCGCCTATCTAGCTCCCTCGCCTGTTCAACCAGCTGACTGTACCCTCATCAGTCTCCTCACCTGTCACCGGTGTCACAGAGCTAGCCTAGAGTAGAGAGCTAGAGTCGAGAGAGGGAGAGAAAGTACTGAAGAAGTGCAGGACTTGTAGTTGTACTGTGTTGTGTGCGCACTGCTTTGGTTTGGGAGTTTGGCCTAATCTCCCGGACCGCAATACATCAATAGTGTCGTGGCTCGTGCGAACGATCAATGGCCAGTCCGACAACACGCAACAAACATCACCACCTCGCCGTGCACCTCGGCACCCAGTCACGCATCTGGCATTCACCTAGCCCTCCGCGAGCTGATATGTCAGTGATGAGGAAATTGAAAGGCGACACCGATCTCCCGGAGTTGTGTTGCCTTGTCAGGGCTAGTTTCCACGCGTCGGCATACATTGCGTAGATGGTGTATCGTCGACGTGGATGGGGAAAAGCAAGCGCGGCAGTCGCGCAGGTGCTGGCATGGTCTGCAGCTCTGTACAGTCTGTAGCCATTCGCCAAAACTGCACCAGGCATCACACTCACAGCTAGCTACAGGACCAAACCAAGGAGCGCGCTCGCGCTGGCTTTGTCTTCGACTTCACTCTGATCTTCTTCCCCTCAACTGCTAGCGTCAGCAGCGGATGCGAGCCGCATGTGGAATCGTCCTTTCTTGTCGCTGCTGCACCGCACCGACTTGTAGTTTTCTTGAAATCAAGACTGGAAGTCTGCATTCGACCTTTGGACTTGAACTTTTGAAGTCGACCTGGCCCTGTCTGGAGATCTATCCCGGTATCCGCGGCTGGCTACCTAGCTAGCTGTGGACGCATGAAGACCGAAGACCAAACTGACTGTGACCGTGTGGCCGTGTGGGTGTGAACTACTTGCCGACCTGGTGTTCTGTGTATGTACCGCCGGTCACAACACAATGCCACGTGTGCCGTGCTGCTCCGGTTGCTCGGACGAGCCGGAACGGGAGGATCCGTACGCACAGTTTTCCGACACGAAGCTCTTCATCGAGTCGGTGTCGGAGCGTGCCAAGACGCACCGGCAGCAGCTGGCTCTAGAGGCGGCGAAAGCTCGTGATAGGGTCGACTCCGGTTCGAATCCAGACGATGATACCACGGCAGGCCCCCAAACCAGTCTGCAGCGGTTGCAGCGCAACAATCCGTTTCAAGGCGTCCCGATGTGCCCCGCCATGCTCTTCTCGCAGGGCCAAGAAGCCAAGATCTGCCTATTCTGTGGGGAGGCGTTCGGAGTGAGCCGCCGCCGCCACCACTGCCGCCTGTGCGGGCATGTGTTTCACGGTGGACGGTGCTCGCGCAAGGAGCGCCTGACTGCCAGCCAAGCGGAGCCGGTCACAGTATGTGCGCTGTGCTACGGCTTCTACACGCACTACCGACAGTCCATGCAGCGAGGTGAGTGCAGAGAGCACATGTGCCGTGGAATTTTTCTGTTTGGCGCGCATGAGCAGTGCTGAAACCGAGACCCTTGGCTTGGCCGGTTGAGCTGCTCTTGCCCCGCCTCCACTGCTTCGGCTGCCAATGTGCCATCCCTATGTGTGTCCCTGTGAGTGTTGGACGGTGTTCGCACCATGATGGTTTGTGGCTATTTTGTAAAAAACAAACAAACAAACTAAAACAAAAACAAAAAACCTAGAGCTAGAATCTACAGGTGCAATAAAAAACCCTCACATCCGGACATCCCTAATCCGGGCACCTCCGTCTGGAGACGTCTATGGGCACCTTTTTGACCCATTATGATTTAGAGGCACAAAAATATTGCATGTCAACGAAAAACCGACCCCAGAAACTATTGATTGGCATTACAAAAAAAGGAAATATATTATTAAACTAGTCGTTTCTCTTCAACCCCCCCCCCCCCCCCCGTCCTCTTTCTGGACGTGCCCACACATACAAACTGTGCATCGATATGTTTCGAGAAACGAACAGGCGCTCAACCCCCTCCCCCCCCCCCCCCCCTAAACGACTAGTTTTCGTTTCTAAATAACTTCAACTCGGATGGTGAGCCAATTAATTATGGTGAAAAAGGAGAAGGACAAAATGTCACCATTTATGACTAACTGTCCACCAACGTAACCAGATCTTATACAGTCAGCGAGTGCAACAAAATGGCACAAAACTGACAAGGAGTACTGAGACACTCGCTGACTGTATAAGATCTGGTTACGTTGGTGGACAGTTAGTCATAACCCGTAACATTTTGTCCTTCTCCTTTTTCTAAATAAATTTCTATATTTATTTAGAAACGAAAACTAGTCGTTTAGGGGGGAGGGGGTTTAGCGCCTGTTCATTTCTTGAAACATATCGATGCACAGTTTGTATGTGTGGGCACGTCCAGAAAAGAAAAGAAAAACATCAATACTATGCATCGTTTGTATGTGTTCGTTTCTGAGGGAAGGGGAGGGGGGTTGAAGAGAAACGACTAGTTTTCGTTTCTAAATAAATATCGATATTTACGGATGACCCCTTACTTGCATTCAGAAAGTATTATAATAATAGCAATGAAAAGTATGAATGCCGCAGACATCACCACGCAACATGACAATTTGTTCAAGGTTTGGTTTTGTGTGTTTCTAAAATCGATTTTCACGTTCCGATCATCAGTGGAAATACGGAACTAAAGAGATCAAGGGAAAAACAAAGGTTAAAAATCCAAAGAAGTGTGACACATGACGGGTAACTTGTGGTAAGTATTACAATCTTTGTTTTTCCCTTGATCTCTTTAGTTCCGTATTTCCACTGATGATCGGAACGTGAAAATCGATTTTGGAAACACACAAAACCAAACCTTGAACAAATTGTCATGTTGCGTGGTGATGTCTACGGCATTCATACTTTTCATTGCTATTATTAAACTTTTATCTCCACGTAGATTATTTGTATATTAGAATTATACTAATATGTTGTTCTGTGTTACGGGCAATTCCTAGTTACGGGGGGGGGCGGTACTCAGGCCCAACCTGCCCAGATCTCGGGAGTTTTACTGTAAAGGCACTAGAGTATGCACTGGTCTGTACGTGAAGGAAATGCTGACCACATACATGTAATCACACATTACACCTGAAACCTGGCAAGTCCCTGAAACCTGGCAAGTCCCTGAAACCTGGCAAGTCCCTGAAACCTGGCAAGTCCCTGAAACCTGGCAAGTCCCTGAAACCTGGCAAGTCCCTGAAACCTGGCAAGTCCCTGAAACCTGGCAAGTCCCTGAAACCTGGCAAGTCCCTGAAACCTGGCAAGTCCCTGAAACCTGGCAAGTCCCTGAAACCTGGCAAGTCCCTGAAACCTGGCGGGTCCCCCCCCCCCCCCCAACACCGAAATTTTAATACATGGGCGGCGATGATGGGCCTCAACCAGCTAAAACAGCCCTTTGGGTCAACATTTTCAAAATTCCTTTTTGGTTAGAAATTTGTTGAACCACATCTACTGAAGGACCTCAGCCAAGAAAAAAATCAATATTCCGATTCTAAACGGGTGTATACACCAATATACAATAATTATTATGTTCTCCAAATTGGTGCAATGTATGTATACGATGTATGTGTACAATGAATATTCAGCATTCGAAGGTGGGTGGGCAGCTTGAATACTTTTGAAATAGTGAAGTAAGCAGCCATAATGACAAAGAATAGCTGATGATTGCAGAGAAATGATCGACATATTCGCAGCTGCATCCTGCGTGGAGTCGTTCCGCAATCTCGTCTTCCATTTCTTCCTCCGCAGCTGAAGACATTGCCTGTTCATATGGTGAAGTAAAATAAAGAAACAACAACAACATGACGTCGCTGCCGTCACTAGCCCCAGACTCAGAATTTATCTCAGGTGACGACTCCTCATCTTCCGACTCTGACGAGTCATCGGCCACCTTGAGCCGCATCGCAGTAGGAGATGACGGCTGCGATTCCGCCTCGCTGTCGACATCGATGTCGGAACCAAAGAACGTTTCATCCTCATTCAGAACTTCAGCGGCTACTTCAGCATCCACTCCCCACCAGGCTCGAGCTAGCTGTAGACAATGACTGCCGTGTGTGCTCTGCGAACAGCTCTGGCGTCCGCAACCATTGCAACAAGATCAAGGAACACTGGAGTCGCCACTCGGCACCACTTCAACTTCAAAATAAATTACTTCAAGCAAGGAGTTCAAGAAAGCGTCGCGCTGTTTGCAGCGCGATCAAAAAACCGTTGAACGTCACAAATCGACCTTTTCTCGAAAAAAATTACAAAATCTCTAAGGGTCGTTTTTGCTGATTGCGGCTCACATCTAAAATGTCATGTTATACAGTAATCCCAACACGAACAAGAACAAACTGAAATGCACTCACTGTATACCTGCTAGGCATTTCCCAAATCAGCCCGATTTTTTTCGCCTAGTCCGCTTTTCGATCGGCTAAGCCGGGACTGTCCAAATTCGGCCATATTATGAGCCCCAAAGTCAGAATTACCGCTCGCATGTACTTTTACACGAACGCTGTAGAGGCACTGAAACATCCATTTTCGGCGAATTCAGTGCGAAATTTGTAAATTTGGTGCAATTATCGGCGATTTCCTGACAGCCATTGATTTCGGCGTCTTTTTATTGCTGACTGTTTTCAGAAATGCCTAAAGTCGCAGTCACCTTTCGCAGATAATGGCTACAGAAATTGTATCTGCATGCTGTTGAGGCACTAAAACATCGATTTTCGGCAAATTCGGTGCGAAAATTGCATATTCGGCGAAAAGATCGATGATTTCTTCAAAACCACTGTTTTCGGCCAATTTTTCTGCCAGCCGATTTGGGGAAAAAATTCAATTTTTTCCGAGTTGAGCTGAACTTCTGATTCTTGCGTAGATGCATGCGTAGAGAATACATTTTTGTGTTATTATTATTCTACACCATAGCTCAGTGGTTAGAGCATCGCTAGCTACAAGCGAGGGTCCCTGGTTCGAGTCCTGGTGGTGACAGTCAATTTTTTCTTCAGACTTTTCCCGTTTGTGTCTTTCCCTCAAACTAGTGAAGATTATTATTATTGGCAATAAATAAGATAAATTGTGCACTCATAACAACAGCAAAAATGAAGAAAGTCAAGTTCCATAACGTTTTCGAAGCGTGGGAGACCACGAAAACATCCGCTGCCTATTTCTACACCTAGCACGGCTCACAATTCGGAAACAGAAACACCGACTACTTCCATGGAGAACGAGCAGACTAATCTGGTTCCCCCTCGGAAACCGGACCACGGCAAGGGAGGCCGCCGGACGGTCGCTCCTCGACAAACCATGTTGCTACAACGGTAAGAGCGGAAGGGGTACAACTTGAAAACAGAGCAGAACCGAGGAGAAGCAAGAGACTAGCAGAGGCACGACTGAGACAAGTGGAGAACACAAGGCAAGGAGACGCAGGAGGAAGCACAGGCACGGCACAGAACGAATCAAGGAGAGGGAAGCGGTGTCGCGAGGAGATGGAGACTGATGACGACGAATACGAGTGCGATGGGATGGACGGCGGCATTGGAATGGAGGTGGAGGATGAGAGTAGTGATGAGGAGGATTTTGATGTTGACAAGAGGAAGTCTGCAGTGTACAAGCATTTGGTGTCCAGTCCAGAATGTCGTAAGGTGTTTGACGATTCCTGGTTTAGTGTTATTCGTTGCGCACGTTTCTTCAAGCAATTGCAGGTGTTGGAAGCTGTGTATATTCGTACTCGTGACCCTGTGCTATGTAAACAGAAAGAAAACGTTGTAGCACGCACACTCTTCAAGTAATACACACGCACCATTACATTCATTCACACAGTATCACATTCATCTGCCACTACCTTTCTCACATACACTATATTCACACATTGCAAAGGTGCAAACTTCGCTTTTTGTACCTGTTAGCTGCTGTATTTCTACCTGAAACCATATTAGCTACATGTATATAAGTGTGTGTTTTAGTTATTACATTTTTATGTGACGGCGTTCCACTGATGACAGTCACAAGAAAACGTTATGGAACTTGACTTATGACTCTTATCCACAGTGATGGTAAATCTATCCTTCTTAGATCAATCCATATCTGGCTTGCATCATACTGGCAACTCACACCAATCAAGAGGGCCCTCGGCCATTCGCTTGATATCATGGGGAGCGCATCAAACTATGTCCACTGCGAGCAAATACAAATTGCAATTTCAAGTTTGGACTTCACGGATAATTTCAAAGTTTTTAGGAAATTAGAGGCCACATGCCACGTACTGCTCTTTTCTCTCCGAAACTCAACTCTTGCAAGCCAGATATGAAAGAAAGAAAAAATCATCAGTCACACCACCAGGATTCGAACCAGGGACCTTGCTATTCGCGAGCAATGCTCTAACATACTGAGCTACAGTATGACTCTTATCCACGGTGATGGTAAATCTATCCTTCTTCGATCAATCCACATCTGGCTTGCATCATACTGGCAACTCACATTTTGAAATTCTCCGTGAAGTCCAAATTTGAAATTGCAATTTGTATTTGCTCGCAGTGGACATAGTTTGATGCGCTCCCCATGATATAAAGCGAATGGCGGAGGGCCCTCTTGATTGGTGTGAGTTGCCAGTATGATGCAAGCCAGATGTGGATTATTTTTACTGGCAATGATTTTTGCGAAATTTTCCTTGAGAACAATTCTCAGCCTGACTGAGTTTTACCCGAATGAAAGTGAAAGAAACCCCATGACAGCCACATCGCCGATGTATGGGTGCAGCAAAGGGTTGTGTTCACGATGTCCATGCCAAAAAATTCTCCGAAAGACTTTACAATGGAGCTAGTCAGTCGAGAATAGTTGAAAAAAATTGTGCGTTTCGGAGCAGTAGACAAAAATGAGCGAGCAAGCTGAAGGTTGTCTTGAACAAGCCTATTTTGTTGGCACTGTGGTTACCCTCGATCCTGTTCTGTGTCATGTTAGTAACGGTTATGGCAAAATCAATGGTCCTACTGGTTGTTTGGTACGTTTCGCCATCGTATTTATTCGAACAAGAATGGGTGAGACATTAGGAAATTAGAGGCCACATGCCACGTGCTGCTCTCCGGAACTCAGCACTTTGTGTGACTGATGATTTTTCTTTCTTTCATATCTGGCTTGCAAGTGCTGAGTTTCGGAGAGAAAAGAGCAGTACGTGGCATGTGGCCTCTGATTTCCTAATACTTTGAAATTCTCCGTGAAGTCCAAATTTGAAATTGCAAGAATGGGTGAGACATTTTCGAAATTTGAGAAAAATCGGAAAGACAAAAAGAGGGGCGATTTACGGTGCTATTCTCCGTATCATGGTTGAAATCGCCCATAACTCACGACAAGTAAGTTAGATCCTGAACTTTGTGTACACGAAGAACGTATGTTGTCGCTACAATTGTTTAGTGTAAAAATTGATAGCCCGAAACACTGGCAAAAAGTTAATAAAAAAATTCACGGTTCGCGTGAGACTCGGCTGAACGCCGAGTTTTTCGCATCAGCCGTGGGAACGCCACCACCCTCTAGGATCAAGGTGCAGATGCAGCGCCTAAACGGTGGGAGGTGAGTGGATCAGACCCACCACCAAGTGGTCAAAGACCGAAATCCCATTAGCTGCATCCATGTTACCCTCGTGACAGGCCACGAAAAAAAAGTTAGCACTTATAATATTACATTTTCGAAAAAAGTGTCAGCACCGACGCAATCCACACAGACAAATAAAGCCAATTTAGTAACCGAACGACAATATTAAAGCCATATTAAAACTCAGTCAGAGTTGTGAAAAGCATGCAAAGTGTGTTGTCAGCCTGATCTGTGTGTGTGTGTGTGCGCGCGTGTGTGTGTGTGTGTGTATGTGTGTGTGTGTGTGTGTTTATGTATGTGTGTGTGTGTGCGTGCGTGCGCGTGTTCTTATACCTATTAGTTCATGTAAAATCACATATTTTTCGTCGGGCCATATCGTTTCGGTTCATCTTTACCAGGGCATCGCGAGGTGCATTTCCAGCCACCAGTACTGTACTATTGGATGGGCAGCCGGCAAGGTCAAACCAGTTGACGAAACCAGGCGCGTGTTTCAGCTGGACACCTGTCGATTTCACCAGCAAACTTACCATGGCATCTTCCACATTGCCCGGTAAACCCTCCGAAATCCGCAGCAGTGCTGCAGTGGAGGCCATCTTCCACAACGTCGTGCGACATGATGTAAGCAAAGCCAGAGGGAAAGCGGGGGTACTCGCTCAGTCCTTTCAGTTTATCTGAATCTACACAGTTCTTGGATTTGGGATGCTTCTCACAGTGTGTGATGTAAGTAGAAAGGTGATCATGACCGGCATAAAATCTCGTCCTCTCCTGGCCGTTCAGCCAAGGTATGAGATACCGAAACACAACGTAAGCGTCATCGTCCACCAGCATCACGTAATCAAAGCGCTCGCTTCTGAGCCGACTCCAGTACAGTGACCAGAGCGTTTTACCTAGCATCTTGTCATACCTATCCCAGAAGGGTCCGACCACCATATCGTTGTTTTTCAGAGACTCATGTCGCAGCTTCTCCGTGATGGTGGCGTTGGTTGACCTTCCTGTCATGAACAAGCACTTCACTGCAGCTTGACTGGATCCATTCTGCTCCTCGATTTCCATCATCCGGGAAGGATGCCACAGGCCTGCAGTTGCGCATTTGTTGAACCAAAGGGAACGCAACAGAGCACGCTCCTGGAAGTACGCAGGGCCACTCTTCACCATTATCAGAATGGACACGCTCGACTTCGCATACCCGGAAAACCTTTCTTGTGTATCCGTCAGGCCAGGTGGTGGATGCCAATTCCATGTGCCCGTCTTGGCGAAATTATTATTTGAGCTGTCGTGGTCGCTATCACTACTAGTTCTGATACGACCATGTAATTCTAGCTTGGGAACTTCTTGTATAGTGCTAACTGGACCGGGAGGCCCCTGTCCAGATATCACGATGCGGGCGTGCTGCACGGCTACGAAGGAAAACCACCCGAACGCGTATGTACTAGTAATGCCCCTGCAAAGACTGGATCCGAGTGGACCTAGAAGTCGGTGCGTTGTCTGAGACTACTAGCTAGCTGTCATTAGGCACTTGCAAGCCCATTTGGCTCCGCTCTGGCCATAGTGAAGCACAGTATCCGTTGGGTAGGCAACTCATGATGTCATATCACATGATCACTCCTGTATAGTATTCATTTGTACAGGTGTACCCTCGTTAGCACGACGACATCCGTTACAAGTTCTTGCTCTCCTGCTCCGCGCCCTTCCACTCCCCATTTTGTTTCCTTTGGTGCACATGTGCAGCTGTGATGCCGAGACCCTTGGTCGGCTGAGCCTCACAGGTCCCACCCACTCCGTCCTGCTGGATATGTACCATTGTGTCGAGTTCTCCTCCTAATTTTAGTTCATCATGCAGTGAGTGTTCAATAGTAAAAAAATAAAAAAATAAAAAAAATAAACAAGCCGAACCATATTAGTATAGACAATGCTCAAAGACCCCTGATGGCTGAAACGTGTACATTCGTGTCCGGATAGAAGATAATACTCGATACAAGACAAAGAATTCGCACCCCCCTCCCCCCCCCCCCCCCCCCCCCCTCCCCCAGTGTCTACTAAGGAGGGTAGGCCTGTACTTGGTCAGGTTCTCTTTGTCTGACTTCTTGTCAGGGACTCAGGGAAGTGATTGGTTGTATCCTCATATGACTCTGCGATGCCCTGCTGTACTGCAGACGGGTGCTCGACCCCCGTTGGAAATGTATGCAACAGTGCCCACCCTCTTGACCAGGGATCGCACAAATCCTGAGAGTTTTGATGGGCCTGTACGACTCCTGGCTCTTGACCTTTGGTCGGTGTATGAGATGCACGAACAGTTTTCGTAGGATGAGTGCTTTTCATGTAGTACTGAATGCGGTAAGTAGGACTCACCCATCTTCCCCTCCCCACCTGGATCTACTCGAAGAGTGGCGGAGGTAGGGACGCTCTGGTGGGCTTTTACGGTACTAGTGGAAGAGGTTAGAGCATGTTGATTGTGAGGAGCCTGAACCTTGCTCTTATCTCTCGGGTGTATTCCCATGAATTCCCTGCCAAATATCCATCGGTATGGCGCTGTGGCATGGAAAGCTATGGGCATGCCAATTCTCATTGCTTGCCATCCTTGTCACTGCCTTTTCACATTATCATTTACTTCGTCACCTGCAAAATAGTGGTTGCGACTTTGTCACGTACCCGTGGTTTTTATCTTCTCTGCCCCGGTATTGTCCAGGAAGGAAGTTCACGGAGTACGGGCGCAACCGCAGCTGCATCCACCGCTCCATGGTGCTGTCATCGGAGTGCGATGCGCTGCATCTGGGCCAGCCGATACGCATAGCCGGGCGAAGCAGCGAGCGTCATTTGCGAGGTGGGTATTGAGTACTCAGTAACCCCCTGCACAATCGGTGTGTTTAGAACAATAACCAATAGCCGCCAGCGACTGGTTAAAAATCACGTAGCCAATCTTGGACAATCCACTTGTCCAGGCAAGAAGGCGGCAATGCCTGTTCATTCTGGCGACGTAAAATAAAAATAATATACCAACCAACCAACGAACAAAAACACGGCTCGCATGAGACTCGGCTGGAAGCCGAGTTTTGCGCATGCGTAGGAAGCCCCCCCCAAGAATCATGGCGCAGATGCAGCTCCTACGGGTGGGAGGTGAGTAGATCACACCCACCAATTTGCAAAATGATATGTAGAGCGGGTAAGTGATAATTTAAAAGATGCAATGACTCATGCAATGACTCATGCAATGATTCATGCAATTCTGTGCTACTGCATGTACATGACTTGCTCTCATCATGCACATAAAAAAGTGGCGCTCGTACTCTGAAGGGTGACTTATTTATTTTGAAAGGGGGCGGTCAACAGGTGAAGGAGGGCGCAGCGACCCGCTGTGTCGCTTTGGCGAGAACCCTGCTATTCACTGTCCTTCTCGAGCTGCTAATCCAAGCTGACAATTCCCACTGCCACTGGTTGTGTACGCTGTACAGATACTGCAAGCATAACCGACATACAGCTGGTGGACGTTGCAGAAGTCAGCCTGGGCTACCCGTCCGGTGCACGTAAGTATGACCGCATATCTCGAATATCCATCACCCTGATTATCCTAGCACCTCGAATATCCAAGTACTTCAGCTATCCATGCACCTCGATTATCCATGCACCTCTATTATCCAATGCGTCCAATCCCTGATTTTCCTAGCATCTTTCTTACGCCATTATCTGAATACTGTAATTTCACAAATTTTCGATGCACTTTTATTTTCGGTACTTTCTGTGCATCTGTTTCATACCTAAAATTTCAATACACCGAACAAACACTAACACACATGATTCAATAGGGAACTGCTTCCCTGTACCGAAAATTTCTGTTCACCTAACCTGGCCTTTTGCCCTCATGCCGAAAATATTGAGCACCTAAAATTTCTGAAATTCGAGTATCCAAAAAACAGTTACCCTCTCCCCCCCCCCCCCCCCCCCCTTACCGATTACCTAACCACCTCAGTTATTCAATTCCTGATTATCCAAACACATCCACCATCCAATCCCTGATTATCCAAACACCCCGTTGTTCAATCCCTGATTATCCGAACACCTCAGTTTTCTGACCATGATTATTCAAGTGCCTTGTTTGTATGTGTATGTGTGCACGTGTGTGTGTGTGTGTGTGTGTGTGTGTGTGTGTGTGTGTGTGTGTGTGTGCATGTGTTTGTATGTGCGTGTGTGCGCGTGCGTGTGTGTGCGTGTGCACTGTGTGTCCTTGCATGTGTGTGTGTGTACGTGTGTGTGTGTGTGTACACACTGTTTGTGCTTGCATGCGTGTGTGTGTGTGTGTGTATATATGTGTGTGTGTGTGTGTGTGTGTGTGTGTGTGTGTTTGTGTGTGTGTTTGTGTGCGCGTGCGTGTGTGTGTGTATGTTTGCACGCAGTGATGGGCCTATCGGAGGGTGCAGATGCCCCCGTCATTAAACTGGCAACCACCAGCCGCTCCCTTCTCCTCGGTCTAGAGTCGCGTGAGGACCAGAAACTGTAAGTCACTCACATGAGAGTTTACTGGTTATAGCAGGTAGGCACCGGCGGATTCTGCCGGCAGAAAAATTGGCAGAATTCGGTACTTTTTCTGGTAAGTTTCATGCATGTTTGGTATGTGGATAAAGAAATGGAGTAGAATTCGAGGAATTGCCTGCCATAAGGTTTGTATGGTTCTGCCAATTTCACTGCTTTTCGAGGAGAATCTGCCACCTTTTCGAGCATAATCCGCCGGTGCCGAATACCAGGGGCATATCTGGTCCCCCTTTTAGAGGGCGCATGGCCGTTGTGCTTGTTCATACGGGTAGAATGTCTGGTGCACGTCAACATGGTCTTTACAGTAAAACCTGTGACTAACGACCACCCCTTGGGGCCAGAGAAAGCGGTCTTTAGTGGCAGGTGGTCCTAAGTTAGAGGTTTGCACCGCATCGCACAACCATAATAGTTATATGAATGTTAGACCGTCCGTACCTGGCAAAGTGGTCATAGTAGAGTAAAACCTGTCAAGGCGACCATTCAGAAAAGGCGACCACCTGCCCCAGAAGACCACTGCTACCAGGACCAAGGGATGCTATTTCCAGTCAAATGACCCTGGGTAAGGAGACGACGTTTTGAATGTCCCTTGAGTGGTCGTCTTAGACAGGTACTAGGTTTCACTGTACCAGGCCGGTCGCTATTCACGGTGGTCTTTAGTTACAGGTGTTACCGTATACTGTAAAAGCAGAATTTTTCAGTGGTGTTTTATTTTCGGTAACTTCGGTGCCGACAATTTTTACCGAAAATAAAACGCACCGAAAATGTCGGCATAGTACTAGTACACTTACCTGGAACGCGGGTTTACTGAAAATTTCCCTCCGCCGAACCGCCGATTTTGGAGAATACCGAAAATATTACACCACCGAAAATTTCTGCTTTTACAGTACGTAGTGAAATGTCTAAGCTGGTAGTGTTCCAGTACTCACTAGTTGAGGTACATGTACTAGTAATGGAAATGGGAGAAGTCAGAAGAAATCATCTGACGTCACGACTCGAACCAGAGATACTCGCTTATGGCCTAGTTGTGTTGCTCAGCACAATTGTATGTAACGCGGGCATGCTAGCTTCAGTACTGTTGGTCGCCGAAGAACTGGGGGGGGGGGGGGCAGCCTCCTAACCTAGACCGTTCTTACTTTCATGTGTTACAACCAATGCACAGTTGAGTCGCCCTGTACTCGTATACATTGGAATGCTGTGCTTGGTGAAATTCTAAGCTACAGAAAACTCTCCACGTCCATGCACTCTAAAGCCGACCATTGCTACCCTCGGTAGCCATTACTCACACCAATAATCTCAAACAACGAACGGGGTCACGGGTAAAAGATCTATGAGTGTTATGTATTTTAGAAACAACCGAAGGGCATCATCGTTCACAGTTTTATTGATACTCTAAGCTGGCCGTTCTCCGGTGCTCCGTTCTTCGGCGCCCAGCAGTACTGTGTTGATCTGGAGAGCTGAGATGCGAAACCCCTTAAATCCATCACTTTTCGGACAATGGCCAAAAACGGATTCATTCTATGTGTGGTTTTGTAATAAATTTGTATCTAAATCCATATTTGGGGTTCCAGTTTTGAAATGGTTCTAGTCAGATTTTGAATGTGAAATTTGGCCTGGTGGTGCCCCCCCAGACCTCTTCATTACACTGAGGTGAAAATCTGATTTTCTCAAATTTGTCGCTTCTCGGGTTTTGTATCTCAGCTCTTCATGCACTCTTGGTGTGATACTACGGGTTTTCACTGTTCTGCTGCTGCTACTGCAGGTGGCTGGAGGGTGTGCGCGCAGCGGTACATGTCACCAAGCGTGCAGTGTTCATTGCTGAGGCCAGTGGAGAGTCATGGCGTCAGGAAAACCAGAGCATTATGACCCGCCGCAGCAAGGAGAGAGCACGGCGCATGCTTGGCTACAGTCTCGCCAAGGACAAGTGGAGTGAGCCGATTGCATCGCCACCGCCAGCTTCGTCACGTAGGCACTAGCGTGTGTGTGTGTGGGAGGGGGGGGGGGGGGGGGAGGGTGCGTGTGTGTTTGTGTATGTGCTTGTGTGTGTGCATGCATGCATAATATTATGTGCGTTTGTGTGTACATCCGTGTGAACATGTGTATTAATAATGTGTGTGTCTGTGCACTCGTGTAAGTCCGCATGTGTCTGTGGTGCGTATGTGCCTATGTCTCTTCTTGCTCATGCATGTATGTGCATTATGGCACTGCGTTCCTACGTATCTGTGTGTGCATGTGTTTGGGGTGTGTGAATGTACCTGGAGAAGGCTGTACATTGCTATGTACTTAGTAACTGACTGTTGTTTATCTATGCATATACATGTACATGTGCTGACAAGCTAAGTGCCAGGCACCAGATAAACACTGTAGTTTTTAACCCGACTGCAATAGTTCTCATTTCAGTTTTATCGTGACCTGACTTCCCTAACTTTAACACACACACACACACACACACACACAAACACACACACGCACGCACACACACACACACACACACCACTCTCTCTTGCTGCCCTAGGCATGCCCAATCAGCCACAGCAGCAGCAGTCACAATCGGCACGTCGCACAAGTGGTTCAACACCGGAAGGAGGCCAGCAGCAGCCGCATCATCATCAACATCAGAGGCAGCAGCACGGCAGCAGCACGACCGCCGCTGTGTCCTACGACCGCACGTCCGTCTCCAGCGACACGGACAGTGTTCCCAGCGTACCGCAGAACAGTGCCACAAACAGCGGATGCCCCTCGCCGCTGCCTGCACGTCGCACAGCAGCCTACCCACCGCCGTCAGCTAACAACAGCAGCAATGGCAACAATAACAACAACAGCAGTAGAAGCTCGTCGTCCCGGCCCGTGCACACCGATCTTGCTCAGGCCGTTGTGGAGATGGAAATGAGCGATGTGGCGGCCAACGGACAGAAGCAGAAGTGGACGGTGCGCGCAACCTCCAGCATGCCCCAGTCGCCACCGCGGAAAGTCAACAGCCCCGCCGCCGACTCTGAGCATCATCATCATCAGCAGCAGCAACAACAGCATCAGCAGCAAATGCACGCCACACGTGTATCGCCGCGTGACTACACCCCGTCGCCTAGTCACATGCACATTGGTGGTCTTGACTCTGATGACGGTGCGGCTGCGACTGCTGGTGGTGATGACATTGGTGGTGGAGACCGGGCAGCATCAGCAGCAGCGGGAGCACTCTGGCCGACGGACGGCAGGCGGCCACAGAGACCGCCGCGTCGCAAGCCAGGCCCGCCTCGTCCTCCGCCGCCTGCCATTGTGCGCGCATCACCGCCGGTGCCCATCGACGAGACGCTCGACGAGTCGGCCTACATCTCAAAGCTTGCCGCCGACATACCCGTTGCTCCCCTCCAGCGTGACAGCGCGCAGCAACGCTCCTCCGGTCGCCGCCAGCGATCACCGGTGACGAAAGACTCCTCCTCGGCAATCCTGAGCCCGACGGATGCACCGGCAGCGATGGGGCCGACTGGACCCACGTCGCTGATACGTGCCGCTCAGCTGCGCCTCTCGGGTCGTCGCTCTCCCAAACCAGCAGCTCCTGCCAGGGGTGCATCCCCCGCTGCAGCTGCTTCTGCCAGAGGTGCGTCCCCCGCTGCTGCTGCTGCGGCGGCGTCGGTGACGGGCTATCGGAACTCTCCACAGCGGGGCGAAGCAGCAACAGCAGGTACGCCGACGTCACCGCTAGCCTACCCACAGCCTGTAGCGTGCATACCGAGCGATGACTACGGGCATGCAGCAGCACAGACGGCTCGACCACTGGAGCTTGCAGCTTCTCCGTTACACCAAGCCAATGCTGCTGCTGCTGCTGCTGCTGCTGCTGCTGCTGCGCCGTCCGATGAGATGGAGTATGCCACGGAGGATGATTGAGCAGAGGACACGCCGTGTACTGCCATCAACGTGTGTGTTTTCCGGTGAGATCCAGTGTATTGACTCAAAACTGACTTCTGAGACGGACTAATGCTAATAAACTGCTAATCACCTGTGCCTTCAGTGTCAGACCAGTGATAGTGACGACCTCTTCATCCATTCTCGCAATGCAGCGTAACAAAGAGCTTTGTTTTCTTGTTATTTCTCTTTCTGACCACGACTACAATGTAGTAGCCGCTTAGAAGTGTCTTTTTTCAAGTGACCTTGCCCTGTTGAGTTTCGGCTACATGTGCATGCGGTATGGTTATGCGGTGATGTTTGCCGTGTGTGTGTGTGTGTGTGTGTGTGTGTGTGCGCGCGCGTGCGTGCGTGCATACATGCGTGCGTGTGTGCATGTATGTTGTAAGACTGTGATCGGGGTTTGATGACATGATCGAACTCGGCTTGCATGTTATGGTATCTGGCACATGTGTTCGTGCTTCCAAGCTGAACCTAGATCATCAGATCTAAGCTTAAGGAGTCTTTTGGCTACTTCGAAGTAACAACCCATGCACTAGGGCTGAAATGGTTAGTGCAGTACCCAGGCGCATGCCCCGTATGGGTTCCTGGGTGCCCGGAACCCCCCCTTTTTCGCTCAAAATGCAGGATTTTGCTTCATTTTTGAAATTTTTTTGGGGGAGGCCCCGGAACCCCCTCTTGAAGGGCACCGACGCACGCGCCCGGTACCTTCATTTTCACTATACATGTACATTGTATTTGTACATGTGCGTATTAAAAGATGTTGAGCTGTGTTTCGCATGAGAACTGTTCAAGACAATGGCTACAGTAGAGTCGCGTGCTGGAGAACGTGGAGCCCAAGAACGTCCAGCCTGAAACACTAAGAACGCCACAGCCTACATTATGATCCAGTACGGATTGTTTCTAAGACCGTGCTATGAGAATGCAGCCAGATATCTGAAAAATAAGAACGCCTTGGAAGCAACGGTCTTAGGCTTGCGACTCTACTGTGCATTGTGAGTGGTGCAATGGATGCATGACAAGGTGATGTTGTAGTCGCACAGCATACAAAATCAAAATACTCTAAATTTCAGAAATTTTCGGTGCTCAATATTTTCGGTATGAGGGCAAAAGGCCAGGGTAGGTGAACAGAATTTTTAGGTACAGAGATGCAGTTATGTGTGTTAGTGTTTGTTCGGTGTATTGAAACAGATACACCGAAAGTACCGAAAATTTGTGAAATTTACACATTATTAATGTTGAACCATAGGCCATGCAGCTCAGGATATTCTGAGCAAATGATAACATCAAGAGTGCATAACTCCGGGAAGGTTACTTATAATGGACTCTTGATAACACGAATCCACTCATGCATGCATCCACTCAGTACATGTTACCATGGTTACTGGGGTGAGTGGTTTTGTATGTGAGGTCAGAGGGGGTGCATGAAAGTAGGATACAGTCAAACCTCGCCTAAAACCGCACACATCCGTTTTCCGCAAAATTTAATAAATCCGGATCATCGAACACACATACAGTATGTATGCATGACATACATACTGTATGTATGCATGACATACATGTACATGTACACTGTGTGCTGTAAATCGCTAACCAACGATTTTCTTCCGGATGGCGGGGGATCCGGATGAAAGAGGACCGGATAAGCGAGGTCTGACTGTGCCAGTATTCCTTAAACTTTTTTAGTTAAAGGTTGTGC
Source organism: Sycon ciliatum (assembly GCF_964019385.1). Taxonomy (NCBI): domain Eukaryota; kingdom Metazoa; phylum Porifera; class Calcarea; order Leucosolenida; family Sycettidae; genus Sycon; species Sycon ciliatum. The sequence continues at coordinate 48,958,147 of NC_088644.1, forward strand.
CCGTTTGGTTTATCCACGAACGATAGCTGTGTGGGAAAGCCATGGCTTCCAGCAGCTAGGGAGTAGTACAAGAGCCAAAACATACAATGCTATCGTTCATGTACTGTAAAAGCCACAATACATGTATATAATAATAATAATTATTATTATGCAGAAATCGATACAGTCATACACTGTTCTATTGAGCGTTGAGAATGCGTGAGAATCGTTACCTTTGGTAGATCTACAAAACCAGTCAATTTTGGGAAATCGTACAAAAAGACTAGAATGGGATACGGAGCTTGGGTTGGCTGTGACTCAGAGTTTCACGCCTGTGGCGTCTGAGTCACAGCCAACCCAAGCTCCGTATCCCATTCTATTCTTTTTGTATGAAGCTCTGCACCCCGCCCGGTGCATTGAGCACTCTTTCGAGGACCACACCCAACTTTCCGTGTGTAATAATTATAGCGCCTTGTTAGAATAATGACTTTTACAGTACCGGTGCTCGTACTCTCTGGTTTCCGGCTTCCAAGTGCATTCTCTGAGACGTCGGATGTGGTAAACCCTAAAGTTTTTGAAGCTTCCGCGTTTGCGCGTGAAATCGTTCAAACCAAACCGTAGGAAAGCTCACATCCAATCAGCTTGATCGCCTGGACAAGCCACAGAATGAGAAGACTACAAAATATTTACAGTAGCGAGTTTTGCCCTTGATCAGATCGAAAGTGGTGCACACGTGCCAACAAAGAGACTTGCAACATGCCGACGGGGCACCACAGCCTAGGAGGACAGAATCAGTAGACTGTGCCTTCGACAACTCACTCACAACAAGAACGGAAGGGTATCTTAGCTCAGACGGGCATGAGGCTGGAGGTACTTCATCAAAGTATATGTTAGAACTAATCGAGCAAGCAAGGGAGGCGTTAGTAGCTACAGGGGTTTGCAACAATGCTGCTAGCAAGTTAAATGGATGCGCAGGGGGAAACGGCAAGTATAACAGATAATTCGAATAGGAAGAGTGAGGCGAGAAGGAAGAGATGCTGCAGTGAGCGCTGTGCGTGTGCAACAACACAGCAGTGTGACGGAGTAAGGCCAGAAAAGAGGGGAAAGCAGAAACCAGAGCCACGCCGAAGAAAGTCGGGGGGGGGGGGGGGGGGCGAGGCGACGAAACCTATGCTGTCGAATGCAAAGAGAGAGGCAAAAAAGGCATAAAAGAGATGGATGTGCAGTATATAAACACGGAGTAGAAGTGCTGTTCCGTCGCCCTCTTTTCTCTAGATAAGTCGTTCCTGGACCAGGGATACGTCCAAATATAATAAGTTGCGTTAAAGTAAATATTAGACAGCACAAGGAGCCGGCCGGAGCAGCCCGTACAGTGCTCGGCGTGCGGCACAATCAAACGCATAACAGCAGCAGCAGTAGTAAGTGGGACGACATAGCAACAACATAAGGGTGCACACGGGACAAGGGACCAGAAGTCAGCGACACACATAGGTTAGTGAAGCCACGCAAGGGAGACACGCGCAGACACACACACACACACATGCAAGAAAGGAAAGAAAAAATAGAAAACACACCCGGGGTGAAGCAGAAGGTACGATGCGTTTAGCGTGAATGGTGACAGAGCGCTGTTGCATCACAAACACGGCAGAGAAGCAGGCGCAAGACTGCACATAGAGCCCACTGAGCAAATTGGGTTCGGACTACATGGCTCCAAAAGACCACTGCAGGCCAGGGATGACCGCTGGAGGAGCGCAAGACTAAATGCCCAGCAAGCCGGGACAACAGGAACGAAGTTTCAGGATCAACATTGTGATTCACGGGCTGCCAAATGTCTGACACTTGCCGTTCAATCTTCAGGGGGGGGGGGGGGGGGGGGCAATAATAAATAGAATGAAAGTTTGTTGCGGGCATTGGTGCCGGTGCTGCGCGACATCAGGTCGACCAGTGCACACTACTCAAGAAGCCGGGGCTACTGTACAGCTCCCACACGCACTGGCAGATCACGGCGACGAGGGTTCAGAATGCCCCACCGAGTAGCAACCACACTGGAGCAGCACTCGACAGCCGCACACACACATGCAGCGAGTCGTAATCCACCATCAAACGGCGCCGCCGAGTAGCCAGCCTACTAGCCAATGCCACACGGCAACGCATCAGCATCATCATCAACGCACTCAAGCACAGGGGCATGCCAGTAATTACAAGTTCCAAGCAGACGAGGCAAGACAAGACACGAGAGTGTCGCCAAGTCGGTCTTGCCACACCAACAACGCACCTGGACAACATGTCTATCCTGTAGAGAGCTGCGGCATGGGACGGCATCGGCCTGGATCCAAGCAATACCGTTGGAAACGCCAGTTGTAACTCTTTGCAGCTGGCATCAGGCCTATTGCCAGTTCGGAGCTCATAAACTGCACAAATTTGACGAGCGAGCGCAAGGTTGCAGAATGACCAGATGGTATCTAGCATGCGGTGATAGTGAAGGACAGCAGCAGGTGGGGCGCATACGCACCAGGTGAACAGCGTGGATATCCTCAAAATATGACAGCACAAACACACCGACTCGACGACTCAGGCCACGACTGGTCCACTGCTGACGTGGGTGGGTGGCTCGGCGGATGCATACGCCGCTGGACCGGGACCTGTGCTCCAGGCGCCCAGCGGTGCAACGTTCTGCGGGGATGACGGAGAGGACGGCGTCGAGGCTCCACTGATGCCCAGCAGTGCAACCTGCTCGGCAAGGTTACCCGACGAACCAGCGAGACCAGCACCGGCAGCAGTGGCCGTGGCTGGGGATGTTGCATTGCTCTGCGCGCCTACCCCCGTGCTGCCGTTGGACGCATCACTGCTACTGCAGACCAATGGTGGGTAGCCGCCGTTCAGCGGACAGCCTACGTCAGAGTTGTCCGGAGACAGCGGCATGGTCCGCTTGCCAAGGATCTACAACAACATTGCGACACAAGGAAACAGATGACTCGACTTCAGAGCAGCAGTTACCGTATTTTCTCGAGGATAAGTCGCACCCAGATTTTTTTGTCAGGGTGAATTTTGTACACTGTGTCACGTCACATGACCTTCCGAAGCAGACTGAAAGGGACTACGCTAACGCCCCTGCTACCCATTCAACATGCGTCATGATCTGTAGGGAATTATTCACCAATGAAAATGCGCCGCTTGTTATTAGCTCCATTTATGAATATGGGCAATAGAGTAAGAATACAGACCCTTCAGTGCTGCCCCTGACACATTGCATCAACAACAATTACTCCAGTCTCAGCAAGAGTAAGTAAGCTCCCAAGAGTGTGCAACATATGATATGGGGTCTCCGATGGCGACAACCCAAATAATGTGTTTCACATACGTTTCGTCGTACTACTGTTGTGGACATGGAAATTCGGTCGCACGTCTAGCGGCCCCAGGGTGCTGGCCATGCAGCCGTGGATAAGCGGTACACACATATGTCATGCATTTTATGCGCTGCAGCGCGCTAGTCGCAAAGGATCAACATGTGCCCTGCACGCAGCGGTCTGTATGCGCTGAGGGTGCCGGCCCCGGTCAACCGACCGGATTTCCATGTCCACGACAGTACATGTACTTAGGATAGTGTGCGCAAACCGAATATCTCAGGGTTCTCGCCAAAGCGACATAGCAGGGCGCTGCACCCTCCTTCACTTTTCACCGCCCCCTTTCAAAAATGAATGCGCCACCTTTTATATGCATGATTAGTGGCACAGAATAAAATAGCAGAGGTAAAATCTCAATTTTTGGGTCTGATGATCCCCACCACCTAAACTTGTGTTCTGGCTATAACCCTGATAGCCGCTATGATCATGCCAGGGAGTTGCATAAGCGGAGGTAGTGTTATTTTTAGTACTCTGTAGTTCGCTAAAACGGTAACACTACACCAGCTTCGCCATGCCTCACAGAAAGGAAATCAGCAGAGCGAGTTTCTGTCAGGGGGTGTTATTTTTAGTACTCCGTTGCTGGCTAAAAACGGGAACACTACACCAGTTTCCGTATTGCCTCATAGAAAGGATGTCAGGAATTGCCCACTTTTGGGAGCGTATGTACTCTTGGGGCGCGTTTGGTTGGTACGAAGTAGAACAGGATTCACCAGAACAGCGCGTTTGGTTGGGACTGCACCTGTTCTGGGTCGGCAGAACATGTTCTGCTTGCTCCGGCCTCGAGGCCGGAGCAGAACCGAGCAGTTTCACTTTTTCACAGTGAAACTTGGCGGGAGCATCGATTTTGGTCCCAAATGATCACGTGCATACGCGTTTGGGTTGGACTCGTCGTACCGTACACAGTGACCATGGTGACCCATACACATTTTGAAGAATGCACCAAGTTTGGCATATTTTTCACAAAATATGCTCTGTTTCTGGAGTACCGTTTGGTTGGCATGAGGCTGCTCCATGTGCACCAGCTGTTCGATCCCGTTCTAGATCGTACCAACCAAACGCACCCTTGGTCTCAGTAATGACATTTATAGTGCACGGATGCAGCCCTCACCTGCTCCGTAATGTCGTTTCCCGTGTTGGGGTCGCGTATCACGATTTTGGTGGCTGAGCGTCTTGCCGGTGCTGCTGGTGGGGGCACTTGCTGATACATGCCCATTGCCGGTGGTGCGGCAAACGCTTGCTGTGACACTGCTGCTGCCGCCGCCGCTGCAGCGTTGGCCTGCTGTGCCGGTACCATGGCGGCGGGCACAGACGGCTGAGAGCTGACCGGGCGCATGTCCCCGGTGCCCATCGCCTGCGTCGGCATGGCGGCGGAGTCCGGCACGGGCATGGGCGCCCCCATGGGGACGGGCGGGAAGGGCCGGACCGGGGGGAAGTAGCCCATCATGTTGGGTGCGGGCGGGGGCGGCATCATCATATTCGGCAAGAAGTAGGGCATGTTGGCAGGCAGCGGGAGTAGCGGGTTGCCAACGGGCTGCGGTGGTAGCATGGGAAAGCCGGCAGCGGCGTTGAGAGCCACCTGGGGCGATGGGATGACATGCGACATGGTGCTGGCGGTGGTAGAGACGACTGCCGACGGTGCAGTGCTGGCGGCGCCAAGGACAAGGCCGTTGTTGTTGTTGTGCGGCTGCTGCTGGTGGAAGTGCTGGTGGTTACTGTTGGTGTGGCTTGTAACCACTGGCTCGACTGTGGCGTGACCGTTCACAGACACGCTGCTCTCTGCTGAAGTAGCGGTCGCAGTGGTAGTGTGGTCTGAGCCGGCGGCTGCGGTGGATGTGACGTTCTTTGCCTGTGCATCCCGCGCCGCAATCTACAGATCAGGAGAAGAAGAAGAGACCGGACGGAACAATAGAGCAGGCACAGAATGTTGCAATGTGTACAAAACGTGCAGGTGCTGAGTCACTTTGTCTAAATGTACCAGAGGTCAATGGTCGTATAATAATAACTGTAAGAGCATGTTTGATTGGTAGGATCGGGATCCTGATCCACCGGATTCGCAACCTTTCGATTGGTCGAATCCGGATCCTTCGGATTTGGATCCGGCCAACCCACCTCGGGGAGCATATTCACATAAAGACGAGTAATGTTACTGGAACCAGTTGGGAGGCATCAGCTTTGTAATTCAACCCAGAACAGCTGTACCACGAATGATGCCCATGTGCTTGACTAAGGGCTGTCCTAGTACAAATGTACCACAACGGATCCTCGTATGCTTGACTGAGGGATGCTCATGTGCTTGAGGCTCCAGTGGAGCATCCAGGAGAACGCATGCATGCTACAAGAAAACATATAGGTCTACCCTCGTTAGCAGACAGCCCATGGGGGGGGTCAATATCTTGTAGTGTTGAAACGAATAATCGAATAATCGAATAATTTAGAATATTCGTGGGGTGAACGAATAATCGAATAGTCGTAGGAATTATCAGAAATCGAAAAAAAAAAAAAAAAAAAAAAAAAAGGTCTATGCTCAGTGCTGACCCTGCTGATATTTGCACGGCGTAGATCTGCTCGTAGTATATCTTCTGAATCTCCTCTCCACCAAGTTTTAATCTCCCATCGGTATCTAGTAATACTTCTGTTCTTTCCATAAGAGGGAAACATGGATGCAGTGGATGTGATTTTCGGTCTTTGACCACTTTCGACCAAGACCCTATGCAGAGTTGGATCAGGCGTTGCACACTCTGGGGGGTTATGTATGTACTCTTGGCGGTACCGGTTTTGCACCTCCACATAACAAAATCCGATATTAATCAGCAAAAAATTTAAAAAAAACTACTCAAAAAGTGCTGAAAAAGTGTTGAAAAATGCCATCATGCGTATGATAGAATATAGATTATTCGTTCGATGGAGGGCGAAATTATTCGATAGATTATTCGTTCGAAGAATCCGTGTTCGGTTTAAACACTAATATCTTGTATTATAATGAGTTTTATCTACCATCAGGACTTGCATGCACAACTACGTTTCAGGTGTCGGGGTTGGATCGTTTTCTACTAATGAGATTTGCCTTGTAACCGATGTCGTACTAACAAGGGTGGACCTGTACACACATGCTACTAACTAAGGAGATGGGTCTCCAACATGAAACAGGTTGGGCACAGCACTGGAACTGGAACCTAAAGGTGAAATTCAAACCATACCTTGTTGAGCTCGACTTCAATGTCGTAGATCTCATTCAGCATAGTGTTTTTACTCTTCAACTTCATCATCTACAGTAGAATGGTAAACACACACACGGACACAAACATACAGATAATACAGACAATGAGCGGGGAGGAACGACTACAGGAGACAAAGCAAGCAAAAAACAAGGGGGAGAGACGGAACCCAGAGTTCGTGCTAATTAAATTGCGGTAAACAGGCAAAAAGAAATGCACTCGCATCTTGTCACATATGCAGAAACACCAAGACATAGAGTATCACGAAAATTCTTCTCGAGGATGCCAGCTATGCTCAATGACAGCCGGCCTAGTGAATAAATGTGTGGCATGTCAGTGTCAGCATGGGTAGGGTTCCATAGCAAACACAGCAAAGCCGCGAGGGTGGATTTCATTGACCAACATAGTAGCAGCCGTGGTCAAAGAACCCCGATACATGTGCCGAGAGCAGCGCCAAGGCTCACGCGGCCCTCGAATGGGTTTTCGGACCCTACATGACGTAATTGAAATGGCCATGCGGCGCCACTTTTGTCTCGCAGGTCGGATTTCTATGGGCACGCATGTACAAGACAGCAAACAGGGAACTGATGTAGACAGCGGTACAAACCTGTGTTGCATCTAGGCGAGTGCCTTTGGCCTTGGCCTCCTCCAGTTTGTAGATCTCCTTCACTTTACGCTGGAGGTGCTTGAGTCTAGTACGCATAGTGTCGACATTGCTGGTAGACGCAGCGTTTCTAGAATATGCGAAAACACACACATTTAAAAACAGTAATTTTACTAGTGCAAAGCGATGAGCGCCATGGAATACATCAAAATAGATAAGTGACAATCAAAAAGCAGAACATTCTGCCGGTGAATAGTTTCGTCAGACTCCAAAGAAAGTGAGGCCATCCGGTTGAGAAACCAGGGACCAAAAACAAACTGAAAGGCTTAACAAATCATTGTCAGTGAAGCGCTAAATTAAGTCCGATAGCTTCTTGGACGAAACAGACAGGATTTAATTCCCAAGGAATAAGTCTGAGTTTGCAACGTGCATAATCTCCACCTTTATGATAAAAATTTGCACAAGTCATGGCTATCCCCACAGATACAAAGCATATTTACAAAATCACGTTCCGCGGCATGCGACAATGATTTGAAAGCCGCGCACTGTCGTAAACAGTTGCAAGGCCACTGTCGGAGAAGTTGACAAAAATAAAACTCTTGCGACGCACATCAACGGAGTACAGTTTACTAGGCTAAGTGCATGTGCAGCGCCGAGTTTACTTCAGTGGTGCATGTGCAGTGCCTCTGCATGTACTATGCACTGCCTTTGGATGTCGCAGAAACCAAAAAAATATTGTGAATCGCGTGTGCCGATCGCAGCGCGTTGCAAGTGCCACACATCACACCCAAAAAGTGGTATCGTGAATCAGGTCCGGGAGAGCTGCCTGCACCTTCCAAATATGGGACAAGTCAGTCCCCCCAGAATGTTGTCATTTGTGGTACAGTGATCCATATATAGACTATAGTAAAACCTGTCAGTGTGACTACTCTGATAAGGCGACCACCTGCCCCAGCGGACCACTGCAACCAGGACCAAGACCGCAAGAGATGATATTTCCAGCCAAATGACCCTGGATAAGGCGACCACCTGCCAACAGGGTCCACATTTGGAATGTCCACTGAGCAGACAGCTTAGACAGGTCTCACTGCACGTGCAAACGGCACACAAACATCCAAGAGGCTAAAACGTGGAACAGTGGGAAAGATACCCAGGGATAGATGGACAAAGGTACACAAGGGAGGAAGACAGGTACAGTTGTGGCAAGTGAAATCCGACACTTGCCAGAGGGGACAGCGCCACAAATGGACATCAATGATGTAATGCACTGCACCAAATTTGTACTATAGAGCCGTATGCATCCCAAACAGATCGAAAGGTCACAGCGTAGATACACAAAGTTCACAAACATAGTACACATAAGGAGTATTGGTATCCAATCCCCATTCATTTTTGCCAGCACCTTTTGAACCTTGACTGTGATGAGTACGAGTTTTGTCATCAGACAGATAAAGTTGTATGTAACACATGTACTGTATGTACGCAGGGCTGCAAGGGCTGCAGACTGCGTGGTGCAGTCCCTTATGCCAAGTGTCGGATTTCACTTGCCACAACTGTAGATACCAAATATCACAACAGCAATACACACATGGTCAACAAATGATTATGTAACTCACCCCTGCTTAGGTGCATCCGCAGCATTCTGGCCATTCACGAGCTGTACAACACAAAGGAACGGTGAAGCAAAGATGCACATTTCCCAGCAAGTCCTGTTACATAAGTGTGTTTGACGACGCTATCACAAAGCACTGATTGTTCAACAAAAGCAATGCAAAACCTCTGCAGGTAGTACAGAAGACTACAAATTGAGAGTAATATTACTCCATACATGGGCTTCTTGAGCCAGGTCAAAGCGTCATATACTGCTAAACATTCCACACACCTCCACACTTAGCACCAATTGTTCAGTCCCAGATATTGTGAATTAAGGCTGGAATTTGAGTACCGTAAAGTCTTGTATAAAGGCCGCGGCTTCTCTGACTTTCTTGGTGAAATTTTGCAGGCTTCTATACAAGACAGGTATTTCTATGTATGTCAACACTAAAACCAGGCTTATGTGTGATTTGATGGGCCCAAAATTGAGGCTTCTATTCAAGTGCGGCTTTTATACAAGACTTTACGGTACTTGAATACAGGAAGACACCGCACACAATTTAGGAATCAAACACACAAACATTCTCCTCGTATATGAAACCCAGCTGCATACGTACGTAGCACTTCATGTCTAAAATGTAGTTCGAATACTGAGCTAACAATGCAATGGCTTACAATGCAGGATGGCCAAAAAAATTAATGTTTCATGTAATTGATCTTCAGTGTGAGCATGTCAAAACATTCATTTTTATGTTGACTCTACGAATCAACGCATTAAAAAAAAAGCACTAGAGTGCAGTGCAGGGCAACGACGTGTCAAGAATCAAGTTACGTACACCGACACACTACGTACAACATGTACACGCACTCTGCATTTCGCAATTCCAATAATTATTATATTACGCAATCAAACAAAATCTAATTAGTCGCAGAGAGCTCTAGAGAACTGGAAAGTCGCTACGCACGACACGAAACCGAATTGCTTGAAACAACCCACAAGCGTGCACTGCGATTTTCCTATGGCGCAGAAAACTCTTTTTCATTGAACACGAGCAGCAGGAGAATGCATGATCTGATTTAGCTCGACACATCCAACTGGCTTGGCATACGTATGACATTGACGGTGGACGGAAGGGGAAGCAGAAACCAGGTATAACTCCTGGAGTCGCCCTGTGAACGGCGAAGTGAGAGGTCATACTGACAATAGGACGAATCAATAAAATTAATGTTTCCTCCACGCAAAACAAAAACACAGAGAAGAAAAGAAAAATTTCCACTAAAAATTTGAGGTGGGCGAAGTACTTCCACTAAGTAGATTCGGGGCAGGAGAGAAAATCCCCCGAAGCACCACCCCACTTTGACTGGTACAGAAAAGACGGCTGGTGGTAAAGGACCGACCCGGTGTAAATCAATCCCGGCAAGGTCGCATTAGTTGAAGGGAAACCACACAATTATCAATCGGAAATATTTGTATGGGCGTACCTGAGCAGAGGAGCCATTCGCAGCCGTGGTAGCAGTAGGCACCCCATTGGCTTTGAGAGCATCTGGAGCCTCCTCTCCGCCCTCAGCTTGCCTCTTTTTGGCACGTCGCTTCAAGTTCTTCTTGGCCGCCCGGCTAAAGGGTTCTGCAGCTTTACATACGAAGATGGGGGGACACGACATGAGGTCAATTATAATGGACTGGACCTCTTCCAATCTCCAAAATCATCATCCATCAGCAAAAGCTCACCAGAAGACATGCTGACTTCCCAATGAAAACTATAAAACTACCAAGTCGAAAAACACCAATGAAAACCAAACGGGCGTGAAGAAAAGAAAGAAAAAAAACTCCAAAGAAGGGAAGGAAGAAGAAGGAGCTACAAAGTTGCAAAGAAACCAATCGCCACAAAATCGCCAATGACTGTCGCCATATTTTGCTCGCACCCAGCTTCCTGACGTGTCCAAAGACGTTTTTTCCTACAAAAAGAATCACGTCATCTGACACATTGAGTTACGTCATGGTTCACATGACGCGCACATGTTTCCCTTGAAAACATCAAAAATCTGAGGTTTCTAGATAAATCAATGACAGCGGGTGCAAAAGCTCAACAATTCGCGTTGATTTACCGCAATTTCCGAATCTAGGTCGGTTTACTTCACGTTATCAGTTTTACTATGAACTCAAATCTGCAAAGACTGGACTAGCCCCTGCCCAGGCCTGCAGGCTAGGCTAGGCATCACTCGATCGCGGCTTGAACAGTGTTGAAAGACATGTTGCAAGGTTTGTCACTTTTTTGGTCAAAGAAAGGAAGAAAGATTGATCTCGGACGGCCATTTCGCAGTGTGCGGGGCCGTTCTTGCCTTTGTTGTGAGAGATAGGGGAGAGCAAACCCTAAAGGCGACGAGCCATGTCGTACTCGATGCAAGATGCTCCCGCCAGCACGGGCGGGGGTTCTCACATGCAAGGATTTGGTGGCGGACCGAACAATGTGGCTGGCGGTGGAGATGGTGCGTCCACGGGCGACTTCGGTGGCGAATCAATCTTCGCCAGCGACGTCAACAAGTAAGCAAAGATGCTACATTACTACGCTGCTCGTCTTGTCGCGTCTTCTCTCTTGCAAAATGATTTTCGTTTCCATTATTGAAATTTTGAGAATAAAATTCGTACAGGAAATCATCACTTCTAGCATTAATTTTGTACACATGTACAGGATTGTGTCATGTACATGTACATTATCCATGACTAAATACATGTATACATATTTTGTACATGTACAATCTAGTTCACACTCCAAACTATGCACCTCTTAGCTCCAGCGGCGCTACATGAGTCAGCTAGATGCTTGTAGAATTACCCACGTCTTGTCATGAGCAGACTTGGTCCCTGTTCCTTAGTGATGGCAACACGTATTCTTACACCTAGTCTAAACACCAAATCGAATGCAGGTGTAGCCAGTGTAGGTAGAAACATCTTCTCTATCAATAGTTCACCAAGTGTCTTATCCAAAGTCAGCAAAATGTGTGCTTGCAGCGAACCCCACATTCAGAATGGCATTACATGCCCAAGCATGCACGAGTGCACAGACACACACACACACACACACACACACACACACACACGCACACACACAGAGTGTGTATGCGCATGTGCGTACGCACGGAGTGTGTGTGTGTGTGTGTAGCAAAGCGGTGCTTGTCTGGTGTCTGGCAGGCACATTCCCAATCCAGCGTGGCATGTTGAGTAGAAGAGTCCTCTGGACTTTACCAGGCACGTACAGTGCTGCTGAGTGTAACCTGATCCAGTGGGTCAATGCCATGCGGGGCGCTGTGCAACACTAGACCTGCGAACACAGGGATGTGAACTGGCACAGGGCGCAAACCTGACTCACGGGATCACATTTCACTGACCAGTACCGTGTGTTGAGCAGGGCCAGGGGGAATTATTCTCTCCCCCTGAAAGCACATATGAAATAGACGATCTTGCATGCAATGCTAGTAGTCCGCAGCTGTCACTTACCATGTGTGCTGAATTGCGTAACGTCTGGACGCGAGATGCCTTGGGCGATTGGTACGAGTAGTGTGCCGTGCTAGAGTGTCGATGCTGGCCTATGACTAGGCGATGACACAAGATTAGAGCCTCAGATCGTGCGCCTGTGCGTAAGACACGAATTTAGAGCTGGACCTGGCGTTATGTACTGGACCAACGTAAAATTGTCCAGGTCACAGCTTTGGCTATGTTTGAGGGTGGACTTGGATTGGTGTCTCTCTTTCTCACTCTGTCTGTATCTCTCTCTCTCTCTCTCTCTCTCTCTCTCTCTCTCTCTCTCTCTCTCTCTCTCTCTCTCTCTCTCTCTCTCTCTCTCTCTCTCTCTCTAAGGTATGACGAGCTACGCAACATGCTTGAGAGTCAGAAGGACACGATGAAGCTTGAGGCGATGCGCCGCATTATTGGTGTAAGTCTGGTCCCTTTTTCGCCCAGACTGCTTGATTTGCCCAACTGATCTTCGATCATTTTTTTTGGTTGCGAACCTCTTGTGTTATTTGAACTTGTCGAGGTAAGGCATGAGACTGGAAGAGCCTACCCTCTCTCCGCTCTGTTTAGGCTCTGCTGGAATTGTTGGCTGTTATAAAATGATGTGTTGTTTTCCTGTGTGATGGCATTCCCCAAACTGTCTCGTATACTAGTACTAGTAGTCGCGTGCATGTGTGATATGAGCATGCGCGATTTTGTAATCGAGAGTCCTTTTGTCAGTCTTCTTGTTCGTCTCTTTCAGTGTAGTCTGCTTTTCCGTCATGTCAATAATATTAATAATGTAACAAACAAGTCTTGTCCTTTGTGTCTTGCGTCCTGGGGAACGGAATGGCTGTGATTTCGTTACATGGCCTAAGACACAACGTAAATTTGACTCTGAGGTCTTGCTTTTTTATTTGCGTGAAGCTCTTCAAATTCCTAATTCTCCGCCGTGTGCATCTACTTACACAATCTCTGATGAGAGGAGGATTTGAAAGGAGCAAGCCTTCCTCGCTTATTCTTTGGGTAGTAATTCCCGTGTGTGATGTTGTTCCTATGTAGATGGTTGCCAAGGGACGTAACGTATCTTCTCTCTTCCCAGCCGTTGTCAAGAACGTCTTGTCCAAGAGCAACGAAGTGAGTTCTGTTCTCGTGTTGATTCTTGATGTCCTCGCATGACAACCATTCAGTGTGCTAATGGCAGGTACTGTACAAGTTCTTGGGGGACTTTCTCTTTGCTGGTATGACCTCTCTGTCTCCCTCTGTGTGTGTGTGTCTCTCTCTCTCTCTCTCTCTCTCTCTCTCTCTCTCTCTCTCTCTCTCTCTCTCTCTCTCTCTCTCTCTCTCTCTCTCTCTCTCTCTCTCTCTCTCTCTCTCTCTCTCTCTCTCTCTCTCTCTCTCTCTGTCTGTCTCTCTCTGTCTCTCTCTGTCTCTCTCTGTCTCTCTCTCTCTCTGTCTCTCTCTCTCTCTCATGAGCGCTTCCACACACGTCTCTGTCTCTGTTCATCGTTGCTAGATATCCTCATTGCATTTATCTTCCTTTTCCCGTGTGTGTGTGTGTGTGTGTGTGGTGTAACAGTTGAAGAAATTGGTATACGTCTATCTAGTGCGCTACGCTGAAGAGGAACAAGACCTTGCGCTGCTCTCGATCAGTGCTTTCCAGAAAGCTTTGAAGGTACGTAAGTCCAAATTAATCGTGAGATCTATTCCACCATCTGCGTCGGGTGTTTACTGGCAATTTCTAACATGCTTCTGGATTATTATGACCCAAAAAGGATGAGATTCCGATGGGCGCAGGGATAGTTTAAGCTTGCGTCCATTTGCTCAAGACTTGTGTCCAGGGACACGCAAAATATATGGTTAGAGAAATGCTGCGCGTGGACGTGGACATCCGTTTTCCTGGCCGTGGGCTGTATTAGTGATCGGTTGCTTTGACTTCACCCTCACCTTTTGTGTTCTCTCTCTCTCTCTCACACTCACTCTCTTTTGTATCTGTCTATTCAGGATCGCAATCAATTGATTCGTGCCAGTGCCCTTCGTGTTCTGTCTAGCATCCGTGTTACTGTCATTGTCCCTATCATGATGCTCTCTATCAAAGATGTGAGTACTGCCTTGATGTGTTTAGTATTGTGGATTCGGTTGCATACACGTTGCATCATGGTTGCGTGACCCTGGGGTGGATGGTGTAGGTGGGGAGTGGGAGTGAGTGAGTGCTGTTTTAGTCCCATGGATGAGGTAACATCACATCACGAGCGAGTGGCCCACGGGAGAGAGGGGGGGGGGGGGGTAGTTGCACACGCGCATGCGTGCGTGCGCGCGCACACACACATACGCACACACACACACACACACACACACACACACATACGCATACGCACACATACGCACACACATGCACATACACACACACATACACATACTCTATTTTCAGAAATTTTCGGGTTGAGGGCAAAAGGCCAGGTTAGGTGAACAGAAGTTTTAGGTACAGAGAAGCAGTTCCCTATTGGATTCGGTGTGTTGGTGTTTGTTCAGTGTTTTGAAATTTTAGGTATGAAACAGATACACCGAAAGTACCGAAAATAAACGTACACCGAAAATTTGTGAAATTACAGTACACACGCACAATGGAATATTCCCTTTGAAAACCATTGTCCCAACTACCATGAGGGCACTAGTATCATTAGAGAGGTTCCGGGGTACGATTTTCCGTGCCAAAATCCGTATGGGCGCTACGGGTTTTTTCCAGGCGTGCTCCATACGATTTTTCGGCACGGAGAATCCGTGTGGACTGGCTTTCATACGAACCATGTTTCGTATGGAGATTTTGCGTCATCGGGTGCAGAAAGATTTTTCGCGTACAAATTTGGTACGAGAAACATCGATTTTTCGCGGGAAGTTTCGATTTCGGTACAAAATTTCAAAATAAAAAGGCATAGCGCAGGAATGTGACGTGTTTGCGATCGTAACCTAGGCAATGACGGCAAACACATAAGTTCCGCACCCCGGAACTTTTCATTGCTGGAAAACGACGTATAAAAATCCGTAGAGCCTCCACGGATTTTGGCACGAAAAATCGTACTCCGGAACCTCCCTAATACCTGCCACCAACATAGTATACTGTTGATGTGTCCCTTTATCACTTTTGTTATGGCTATGCTGAGCTGCTTAGTCTGAGTACTCTTCCCCATATGTGGGCATGTTTGTGCACGCACGCGTGTGTGTGTATGTGTTTATGTGTGTGTGTGCGCGCGTGTGGGTGAGTGTGTGTGTGCGTGTGCATGTGTGGTGTATGCCTTCTGTCGATAGGCTGCGAGTGACATGTCACCGTTTGTGCGCAAAACCGCTGCACATGCCATTCCCAAACTTTACAGGTAAGTGCAGCAAGACGGTTTTAACCCACATCTTCCTTTAGTACACGAAGAGGCAAAGCCAGTTGTGACCCTGATGTGGCCTTTTGTACCATTCCTTCTCGAATCAGTACATGGTGATAATATGGCGAAGCATATCAATGCGGTGTAAATTGGCATTGTCATACTTCGCCACCATGCACTGACGTAATGGTACGAAAGGCCCCATAAGGTTCATAGCTAGCTTCGTGTCGTCGTGTACTAACACGTTTCCCTCCGACCAAGTCCTTGTACATCTTCCTTTCCCCTTGCACATACAGTGGAACCTGTCTAAGACGACCGCTCAAGGGACCTTCAAAACGTGGTCTCTGATACCAGGTGGTCTCCTTGTTCAGGGTCATTTGACTGGAAATAGCATCAATTGATCCTGGTTTCAGTGGTCTTCTGGGACAGGTGGTCGCCTTGACAGGTTTTACTGTACATGCGTGTTATGTGCGAGTGCATGTGCGAGTGCATGTGCGAGTGCCTGTACAGTGCATGTCTGTCCACTCCAAGAACATTACACTGGTGCATATCACTCTCATCGTAACACCAGCAACACATAGCTTACATGCATATGTATGTGGTGAGTCGTTTGAAAGCACAGCAAATCACTGTTCAGAGTGTTTCCCTAATTGTTGTTGCTGTTGCTGTCTATGCGTGGATGTTTGGTCTGGCTCTCTCAGTTTGGACGAAACCCAGAAGGAGAATCTCATCGAGGTCATCGAGAAACTGCTGAAGGATCGCACCACGGTATGTTTGGCTTTGCGATGTGTCCTCTTTTTCTTATGGGGGCGCTTAAACAGGTCTTACCGTAGTGTGTTTGTTGGTGTTAGACTCCTCTTCCTTGCATTTAATTTCTTGTGATTGAGATATTAAAGGGGAAGTTAAGGCAAAAATTAAAATTTCACCAGTTGTAGTCTTCGGGGGGCTGAGTCGAATGGTCGTGGTCCGAGGAAGCTGAGACGCTCCCTTCCTACTTGAATCCCAATCGAACTCGCGCACTTCCACCGAAACTGGGTGACTGCGCCCTACTAGATGGGGATTTGTATGCAAAATGTCACTAAAAGCGCCATTTCGTTCATATAAAAGCATGGATGACCGCGATTGGCCCATATGTTGTAGTCTTTTGGACGCTGAGTCGATTGGTTTTGGTCAGAAAAGGCTGCGATGCAGCGTTCCTCCTTTATTCCCAATCGAACATGGTTGAAGAAGCGGTCACGTGCTCCTGCGTACGCCAGTCACCTGGTCACCGTGCCTGCAGGGTACAACTTACTAGCCTGTTTGACCTTTTTTGGGTGCAGTCCTGTCACTTGAGTTGAACCTTGGTGTGAAAGTTGTCGCCTGCTAGCGTGGTGACCAGGTGATTTGGGCACCCAGGAGCACGTGACCGCTTGTTCAACCATGTTCGATTGGGAATAAAGGAGGAACGCTGCATCGCAGCCTTTTCGGACCAAAACCAGTCGACTCAGCGTCCAAAAGAGTACAATATATGGGCCAATCGCGGTCATCCGTGCTTTTATAAGAACGAAATGGCGCTTTTAGTGACATTTTGCATACAAATCCCCATCTAGTAGGGCGCAGTCACCCAGTTTCGGTGGAAGTGCGCGAGTTCGATTGGGATTCAAGTAGGAAGGGAGCGTCTCAGCTTTCTCGGACCAAGACCATTCGACTCAGCACCCCGAAGACTACAACTGGTGAAATTTTAATTTTTGCCTTAACTTCCCCTTTAACCCTTTACTGTCCGTACATACAAGCATCGATCCAATGGGATCGATGGGGTAGGCATTTTGAAATTATCGTAACTTGCTCAAATCTCGGTCTTTTGGAGAGATCGAAATATGTAGGTCGAAGAGAAAAGTCTCAGCTGTCGCCTCGAACAATTCCCGAAGCGATACGAAGAGCGGTTACTGAGTTATCGCACCCGTAATTCTGGTCCCGGGAAATGTGCGTTCAGAGCGCGACGCGCATGTCGACGGCTGGGATTTTCCCTGTTTACGTCACCTGTTGGCAAGGCTACACCGATTCAAATTCAAAAGTAGGTTCCCGGGAGTCTCTACGAAAATATTTGAGCTCGATACGAGCAACAGAGGTGACATGGTGGATTGAGATCGATCTCGTGCGTGAGCTCAGCGCTTTTGCGCGTTCCCTGGCTTGCAGCGCTGGACCAGTGCATCCCGTGGCGCCGAGTGTGGGCTCATTGCGTTCGTCTCGTCAAGACCTTTCCAGGATGCACAAGATCGAGGAAATCGTCAAATTCAAACCAAAGTTACGTCTAATTTTAGTTTCAGATTTTGTGGTTGCGTGGGCTTGTATACATTTTAATCGGACAGTAAAGGGTTAAGGTCTCAGTCCTTGGTCGTCATACTTCTGAAGTTTGATGTCCGCGCAACCGCTTTAGGTGCGGCGAAACTAAAAAAAAGTTTCGTTTTTGGGTGGGCTGAGGAGAATTTCGTTTTGAAAAGTGTTGATAGCTGAACCATCCATCCATTCTAGCTGTCGAGTCGATATATTTTTCGCTCAGCAGGGTGTGTGTGTGTGGGGGGGGGGGGGGGGGCATATCTAAACTATTTGGTTCCGCGAAAATGATCGATAATGCCGGATGGCCCCTTGCTCGTGCTGATGCTGTAAGGTTTGATGCTTGAACCCCTCACCGCCACCATTACCACCACCACAACCCTGAATCTGATGTTCTACTTGGTCCGGCTCATCGCAATTGTCGCTTATCTATCGCCACTAAGAACAGGAGTTTTTTTTACCGCTCTGTGAAATTTCCAGTAGGCATAGTGAGGAAGCATGATACAAGAATACTCTCTGCCACAAGAAAAAAATTCAGCAATGGAATCAGGTGAAGCGAGTCGAAGAAAGGAAGCAAGGTAAGCAAAATACACGAAATATATCCGCGAAGGAGCGCGTTCTTGCACTCACACTCTTACAGGTCCAGAGTCCATTCAACTCTGCATCACTCGAGCTGCCGCGCCGTTACATGAGCTGACATTTGCTGGTGTCTAGCTGCTGGCGTAGACTGGATTATCTCTTGCTTTCTCAGGCTGTCGTATGGCAGCAATGGGAAAGGAACAGTTGCGGCTGTCACTTCGGTGCTTGAAGGAACTGTGGGCAGTGTGACCTGTGTGTCGCCACAGTGTGTTTCAACAACGCCTTCGAGGCATACAAGCCTCTCCAGATAGCTGTCATACGCTCCACTGGATACGCTGACCACGACTCTTGTAGTGCTGCTGCTAGGTCCACCAAGCAAGGAACAACAACCGTCCGCCGGGCGCATCGCATCAAAAACACCTTTCTTCTTCAGCATGACGCTCATGCAGCTCATACTCCTCTGCCGTGCACGCGTGCCTGTCACGCTCTCCAGGATGTCAGTTGCCCCTACCGCAGTTCCGGTCTTCAGGTCACTGCGCTTGGCTTTTGGCAACACGGACAGTGAATGACCAGATTCCCACTTCCCAAAAAAGTCGAACACATCGCGATTCAAAGCGCTAGTCGCGATCATTTTTCTTTGGTGCCTCCTTTGACCTTGCCATCACAACCTCCCAAGCAAAAGTAAGTTAGATATCGTGATTGGACTGGGTTTTACCTGTGAAAAGGTGCGTGGGAGATAAGGGGTCGTCCGTATTTTTCGAAAAATTAAAAAATCCGTCCTCAGGCAGAAAGGGGGTGGGTGGTCAAGAGCGCTGGCGGAATTTAATTTTTTGATTTTTCGTACTTTTTTTTTTTTTTTTTTTTTTTTTTTCTTCAGTGACTTTCATACACTTGTTGCACTGACATGTAGTGCACTGTAGACGTAGTGTAGGATCGCAAACACCAATATAATTATACCGGTACATGACTCATCATACAATTGTTAGATCACCTTGTTTCATGCTGTCAATCTAACAATTGCGTGAACTATAACAAGGTTTATCTAATACTGGTTTTTAACCAGTGTTGGGTTATATAACATGACTCTTCATGTAGTTGTAGGACGTGCATGGCCGTCGGTAGACCTCCTACTCACTTTACTTAGCTACTAGTACTTGACATTCATGTACATGTAGGTGCAATCAGTGAACATGGGGTCAGGAGTTCTTATTTTCGAGCTGGGCATGCCGGCATCGGTAAAAATCAAAAAATTAATGGGAAAAAATGGGGGGTGGGTGGATGGGTCAGAGACAATTTTGCACGAGGACGGATTTTTTAATTTTTCGATAATTACGGACGACCCCTAAGCGACAATTGCGATGAGCCGGACCAAGTATGAGCGTGTTCTTGTCTTGGATGGGTGTTGGGGGAGGGTCGTAATCACTTTCGTTCCGTGAAAGTTATCGATTATGCCGGATGGCCCCTTGCTCTTCCTGATGCTGTAAAGGCTGATGCTTGAACCCACCACCAGCACCACCACCTCCCTGAATCTGATATTCCGTGTGTGCGTGTTCTTGTCTTGTTCAGCTTGTAGCCGGCAGTGCTGTGATGGCGTTTGAGATTGTGTGCCCGGAGCGTACCGATCTGGTACACAAGAACTACCGCAAGCTGTGTAACCTTCTCGTGGACGTCGATGAGTGGGGGCAGATGGCCGTCATCAACATGCTCACACACTACGCACGCACCCAGTTCCTCGACCCCAATCTGCACGTGAGTGTCTCGTGGAGGGCTCAGTGTGTGTGTGTGTGTGTGTGTGTGTGTGTGTGTGTGTGTGTGTGTGTGTGTGTGGTGCGTCACGAGTGTGTATGTGCGTGTGCGTGTACGTGTCTGTGTGTCTCTATGGTATGTATAATATTGTTGTGGGACTTCAGGGCTATAGTCATGAGGGCGAGTTGGGGTGCAAGCGAAAATAATTCTTGTCGCCTACTGAAATTCTTCCCCTTCAGAATGTCGTTAGCTGTTGAGCGTTGCTGTCGATCTGTCGGCTCTTGACATGTTAGCAGCATAGTTCATGGATTCGTGGAATTCTTTTACACTCGCACCTCGTTTATCCGGGCGGTCCAGGACCGAGCACTGCCAGTAACTTTGAAATGTCCGTAACTCCTAATCACGCACATTTTTTGATGGGGAAATGCCATAGATATAGCAATGACGTCACTATTTCCACGAAAAAGTGACAAAAGAGTTGTAATATTTCCACTGAAACTTGTCCAAAGGGTGCCCGGTAGACCGAAGTGCGCGTAACTTTGGGGTCCGGATAACCGAGGTATTTGTGTACTTGGTATCACAGTTGCATGCTGCCACTGTCTCTTATGGTTTGGACTGTGTGCTTGTGAATCTGTTGACCAGGAGGACGCTGGTGCGGCGGCGTTCTACTCGGACGATGAAGAGGAGGAAGAGGAGGACGATGATGATGACTCTGACATTGATAGTGACGACAGCGAGGCACAAAGGAAGCGCGACGCCAAGAAGAAGAAGAAGAAGCCGTATACGATGGATGGCGACCATCGTCTCTTGTTGCGCTGTTCTAGACCGCTGCTGCAGAGTCGCAACTCTGGTGTAAGCGTTGTGCTTGAATGAAGTGTGTGGTGTCTTGTCTGTCTGTCCGTCTCTCTCTCTCTCTCTCTCTCTCTCTCTCTCTCTCTCTCTCTCTCTCTCTCTCTCTCTCTCACACACACACACGCACGCACACACACACACACACACACACATACACACACACACACACACACATGGTTTCCCTTCCATTTTGGTCTCCATTGTGGTATACACCGTAGATGCATCAGTGTGCCCCAGCTCCACTTTGCACGTTTGTTCAATTGTGCTGTTTTAACAACTTCTCTACGTATTCATGTTTGTACACCTGTGTACGTCTGTGTGTGTCCGTGTGTGTGTGTGTGTGTGTACACGTGCATGTGCTGTACACTGCAGGTCGTGATGTCCGTGTGTCAACTCTACTTCCACATTGCACCAGCCAATGAGCGCAGCGTGGTGATCAAGCCCATGCTAAGACTGCTGCACTCTAACCGGGAGGTTCAGACTGTTGTCTTGACTAACATTGCCACGCTCAGCCTCAAGTTCAAGAACCTGTTTGAGCCGTTCATCAAGAACTTCTTTGTCCATTCGCAGGATTCGACTCAAATTCGCTCATTGAAGGTGAGGCCTGGTGCTGCTGCTGCTGCTGCTGGTACTACTTCTGCTGCTGCTTTTGTTGCTGCTATTGCTGCTGTTGCTGCTTCTGCTTTTATTGCTGCTTCTGCTGCCGGTTTTCCTGGGTAGTGCAGCGTCATGCCTAGTGCTGCTCATTGACACCAGAGACTTGTGTTGGTTGTTGCCCGATGCTGGGCAGACCCAGACCTGCAAACACTACAGTGCTTGCAAAAGTATCCACCTCTGGACTTTTTCAAACAATCCAAATTTTGATATTCATCAGTTGGGGTATTGGGGGTAGGGAATTCAAATTTGGTTTGAAATTTTGAGAAATTCTTTCGGGATATTGCTCAGCCTGTTCCCCCAGCTTGTCTCATAGATTTCTAAACGATTGGATACCAAACGCCCAATTTCGGAAATTTTATGCGCAAAGTGATCACAGATTTCATGTGGTACATGTATAGATGCTGATCTAGCGGTTTAAAAAACCCTAAAGTGTGTATGGGGAGAGTCATGTGATGATGTTGAAGGACATAACTATGTATCATGTGATCAGTACTTGGGTTTGTACACTGACTGTGTGATGGCCTGTTCGGTGTTTCTTGCAGTTGCCTATCGAGGCAAGAGCATCAGACATTCTGTCAACGAAAATATTTTCAGATGTGTTCATATAGCATTGAATCGACGAATAGAAAATTAGAAATTGATCCGAAATCGATGCACTTGTGTGTGTTTTGTTTGTTTGTACACTTTATTTGAATTCTCTATGTGTGTGGTGTCTTTGCTTTTACCCTTATGCAGCTGGAGATCATGACGAACTTGGCCAGCGATTCCACCATCTCAATCATCTTGAAGGAGTTCCAGGTAGATAACTAGATGAACATGCAACCCTTGTATAATTCCTATGCTGGTTGAAGAGAGAGACAGAGACAAAGACTGCAACGGCTACAAATAAAGGCATCTTCATAATAGGGCTTGAAAGTGCTACGTCATAGCAACAATTTCAAAAATTCAAAAACTGGATCCATTTGGATCCAGTTTTTGTATGGATCCAAGCACATTTCAAGCAGTCTTACTCACAGCAAGGTGATGTAGCCAGTGAAACTGACTGATTTGGCTACTGGGGGCGGGGTGACAACTGGTGGCAAAGTAAAAGTCACACCCGCATACGACATGAGTGGGTTGCTATGCACCCACATACTGAGGCAATAGCGAAGTCACACCTTAGTGGATCCAAAATAGAAATCTGATGTCAACTTACTACTCCCTGGCCGTTTTGACGTCATCACTTTCAAGCCCTATTTGTACAAATTTCTCGCTGATTAAGCCTTTTTTTAGAAGGTGCACTCGTCTGCATTTGTCATCAAACCCTGTCTGTTGTTCTCTCTCTCTCTCTCTCTCTCTCTCTCTCTCTCTCTCTCTCTCTCTCTCTCTCTCTCTCTCTCTCTCTCTCTCTCTCTCTCTCTCTCTCTCTCTCTCTTTCATCTGTGTGTGTGTGTGTGTCTCTCTCTCCAGACATACGTGTCGAGCTCCGACCGTGACTTTGTGGCATCCACTATCCAAGCCATTGGCCGCTGTGCCTCTCAGCTGGAGGAGGTGACAGACACATGCGTCAACGGACTGATGCGCCTATTGCAGCATCGCGATGGTGAGTGTCCAACGTTCAAGCTGGGTCTATAGATGATAATGCCGAATAACGTGCAACTAGACTTGGGAGGACATGGCTTGCTTACTAA
Organism: Sycon ciliatum; assembly: GCF_964019385.1. Lineage (NCBI taxonomy): Eukaryota > Metazoa > Porifera > Calcarea > Leucosolenida > Sycettidae > Sycon > Sycon ciliatum. Next base: position 48,981,620 of record NC_088644.1, read on the forward strand.
GTTTCACGGTTGCCTGTGACTTGTGCCCCTGCGGAGTTCAGGGCCTGCCGTGTACACATTGTAGTATAGTTTGTATGCAACTTGTGTGCAATGCCCTCCCAGGTCTAGTTGCACGCTATTTGGCATATCATCTACTGGCTGCTAATGCTGTTTTCAATGCATTGTTGGCATGTAATGGCATGCCTGCTGTGGATGTTGCTTGGACGATGGGTGTCCAATAACACAGGCTCTTCCTGATGAAGCGGTGTGTACGTGTGTGTGTGTGTGTGTGTGTATGTGTGTGCATGTGTGTGTATGTGTGTGTACGTGTGTGTGTGTACATGTATGTTGTTTTGTTCCCTACAGAGCTGGTTGTTGGTGAGAGTGTGGTCATCATCAAGAAACTTCTTCAGCTACAGGTCAGTCACAATGCCAGTGTCGAGCAGTGGCCACTTCATTCCCGTAGCGGTGCTGAAGACGTCACGAATAATAGCAGCTGGCGCTAGCCGGGGTCCACGACGCTTATTTCTCATGTGTGTGTGTGTGTGTTTCTCTTGTGTGCGCAGCCATCAGAGCACAAGGAGATCATTGTCCATCTCACTAAGCTTGTGGATGGTATCAAGGTGAGGGATGCAGTTGATCATAGCAGTGCCAGTGACGACTCATTTTGCTGCGGTTGCTCTGTACGAATCCATTGTGCCTTCCAAGCATCCCGACACCTCCAGTGCCCTGTGCTGTCTTGTCCCGACGTCTCTCTCTCTCTCTCTCTCTCTCTCTCTCTCTCTCTCTCTCTCTCTCTCTCTCTCTCTCTCTCTCTCTCTCTCTCTGTCTTTCACTCACTCACTCTCTCTTTCTCCTCAAGAGTGCGATCCATCTCCTTTTCTCATCTCTCTTTCCTCTTTTCTGCTGACTTATCCGTGGCCTGTGTGTGACTACGCTGCTTTGCATGACTGTTGTATTCTGTGTGTGTGGGTGTCTGTGTGGGTGTGCTGGTGTATGTGTGTGGGTGTGGGTATCTGTCTGCATGTATGTGCATATGTGTGTGTGTGTGTGTGTGTGTGGGTGGGGGTGTGTACTAACCAGGTGCCAATGGCGCGTGCCAGTATTCTCTGGCTGATTGGAGAGTACTCTGAGCACGTACCCAAACTTGCGCCGGATGTGCTGCGCAAGATGGCCAAGACATTCAGCATTGAGGTACGTGTGCAATGCTAGCTTGAGAGCTATCAGCCTGGCAGGCGGCAAACGCTTGATACTGAAGTTATTGCATGTTTGAGTAACTTTGCGAGCTTTCAAACATGTCCTAGTTGGCTCATCTACTTAGGCCATATCATGTATAAAAAAATGTGGCTGCTCGTAGCACTGTCGCGGGCGCCTCCTGCCGACTACCTCGCACTTGACTATCTCATAACTGCGCTCTAGAGCGCTCTTATGAAACGGGAGGTCCAACTTTCGAAGCAGCTACCTTCTTCGCCAAAGTCGCACCATCTCAGTTCGCCCTATAGTATATTGGTTCTGGAAACGCTGACATGTATGACTTTGATGATACGTGGTGATGACTGCGGAATTATCACTTTTCATGCCTGCTTATAATTATATTGTTGCCATTTTGCTTTGTGATATCACTCGTCGAGAAGGGTGTCTTGTTTTGCTAATGTTATCGCCATTGTCGCTGTCGTTATCATCATATCAATATCTGGTGTTGCTGTCATTATCATCGTATCAATATTAAATTTTGGTGTCGCTGTCATTTCTGTTGCAGGAGGACATTGTCAAGCTGCAGATACTGAATTTGGCTGCCAAGCTGATGCTGATAAATGCCAAGCAGGTAAGAATCACGCCATTGCTAATAGTGTTGTCCTCGCTGGACGCCCACTTGACTCACTGAGTCCATACCCTGATAGGGCACACTGTTGCGACGTTGCGGCCAGCGATGCTCTGCCACTAAGCTATGGTGTAGGTTGTACGTCAAACACATTGCTTGAGTATTGCTTGACGGAATCTTCTCTTGTTCTCAGTGTTAAATACTTTCAAACTCGGATGTTGAGCCAATGTAATCATGGATAAAAGAAAGTGTTAGGTCGTTGCATGTCTCAGTACTCCTTGTCAGTTTTGTGCCATTTTGCCGCACTGGCTGCCTGTATAGGATCTGGTTACGTCGGTGGACAGTTCGTCGGCCGTTTGTGTCTTTCCCTCAAACCAGTGAATGAGTTAGTCATAACTGGCAACATTTTTTGTTGATTTTCATGCAGACTAAACTGTTGACCCAGTACGTGTTGAACCTGGCCAAGTATGACATCAACTATGACATTCGTGATCGGGCACGCTACCTGCGTCAGCTGCTCCTGCCAGCAGAGAAGGTAGGCCCTCGCTTGCTGGGACTCTTTTTTGCCGGGTGTGCTTCTGCCGGGACTTTTCATTTCTTTGCTCTTTCTTCCTGCGTTGTTTGTGTGTGTGTGTGTGTGTCTGCCTGTCTGTCTGTTTGTCTGTCTGTATGTGTGTTTGAAAGTTCTGCTGACATGCTGTTCCCAGCAGTGTTCACTATCTTACCATCCACCACCGACGTAGCTTTGCGGGCTATGATACTCGTGCTGCCTTGCTCAAGCTTCCAACTGCACACTGATATTACGCATTCCATGCTGCGCTATCTACTGCTCCAGTGCTTAATACATTGTGTACTGAGCACCCAACTGCCAAGCAACACATTACAGTATACTAGGGGTAAAACGATTAGTTCGAATATTCAAGTATTCGTTCGAAATTTTCAAACGAGCGAGTATTCGAAATTTTGCACTCGATCTTTTTATAATGCAATGAATATAACTAAATGCGCACTCATATCACAACCATGGGGACGAATCATGTATTCCAGAACGTTTTCTTGTCACAATTATCAATGGAATTCGTGACTAAAGAGAATGATGAAACTACAATAGGATTTATACACTTGCAGTGGAACAGCGAGGATACAAGCATAGTAAGAAAAATAGCACAAACCTAGGAACAATTTGCACAGGTAATAAACTATAGGTGAGGTGAGAAATGATAGGAAATTCAGCAAGTGCAGTGTGACAATGGACATGCATGTGTAAGTGTGTGTGAGTGCGAATTTACTGGAATAGCGTAAGTGCGATCTTTTTATATTTTTATTTTTAGTATTGGCATTGTATTTTTTTTAAACTTTTGTTGTACCGCTGGTCCACTGGTATGCATGCGTTATGCATGCATTATGCATGGCTTTGGGTCAGTATCTTAAGACTTGGACGGTGCGATCACCACGGCAAGTAACGTTCTGAGATACGAAACCACTGATGAAAATCGTTACTTTACACTCTGTACAAGACGTTGGCGACTTTTGTTCTATGTTCACAGATATTTTCTTCCGAATTGGTCGAGAACTCGCAAATCTAGCGCTTTTGAATTTTGATAAATTGGGGAGGTTGCGGAGTACGATTTTTCGTGCCAAAATCCGTAGAGGCGCCACGGATTTTTTATACGTCGTTTTCGAGCAGTGAAATGTTCCGGAGTACGGAACTTATGTGTTTGCCATCATTGCCTAGGTTACGATCGCAAACACGTCACATTCCCGCGCTATGCCTTTTATTTTGAAAATTTGTACCGAAATCAAAACTTTCCGCGGAAAATCGATGTTTCTCGTACCAAATTTGTACGCGAAAAATCGTTCTGCACCCTATGACGCAAAATCTCCATACGAAACATGGTTCGTATGAAAGCCAGTCCACACGGATTTTCCGTGCCGAAAAATCGTATGGAGCACGCCTGGAAAAAATCCGTAGCGCCCATACGGATTTTGGCACGGAAAATCGTACCTCGGAACCTCTCTAATGGTGCGTTTGGTTGGTACGATCTAGAACAGGATCGAACAGCTGGTGCACATGGAGCAGCCTCATGCCAACCAAACGGTACTCCAGAAACAGAGCACATTTTCGTGGAAAAATGTGTGAAACTTGAAAATGTGTATGGGTCACCATGGTCACTTTGTACGGTACAACGAGTCCAACCCAAAAGCGTATGCACGTGATCATTTGGGACCAAAATCGATGTTCCCGCCAGGTTTCACTGTGAAAAAGTGAAACTGCTCGGTCTGCTCCGGCCTCGAGGCCGGAGCAAGCAGAACATGTTCTGGCCGACCCAGAACAGGTGCAGTCCCAACCAAACGCGCTGTTCTGGTGTATCCTGTTCTAGTTCGTACCAACCAAACGCGCCCTAAGGCCACACCGTTTTTTATCTGTGTTTCGCGTCCCCCGCGCGCATGTATTTCACAGCCGGAGTTTTTAAAAAAAATAAAAAACGGAACAATTTTTTTTTTGGAAAATGCAATACGAATTTAATGCAAACCCAGAAAATCGGAAAATGTAACCCAAAAGGAAAAAAACGGGACATGATTGTTGTCTCAGCTCACACACATGTACATGGCTGTGTGTGTAATAAGCTGGGCCGCAAGTCACACAATCATCATGCCGCCTGTGTTTGGACCACAAGCATGGCAGAGGGGATACACTCATGTATTCATGTACATGTACATGTCAATGTACATGATTCATGAACAGTGCCGCGTCGCTTCACTGTACACAAATGCAATGCACGTACACTGTTTATTTTTGGATGGCTTATTTATTTTTTTCGCCCTCCCTCATTGATTTCATCGAATAAAGTGAGGCGAAACATAGTAAAAAAACGGCGTGGCCTAATACTCGAAATAATCGAATACTCGATCGAATATTATGAACGAGTGATCGATTGGTCAAAATAGATACTCGTTTCACCCCTACAATATACTCAATCTAGTATGTATGTGCTGAGCTTCCCAGAGCGTAATGGCAATACATATTGTGTGCTGGAATGCATTATTGTGTAGGGACCTCTGGGAAAATACGCCAAGAAAATCCTTCTCGTCTCGAAACCTGCTCCGGTGTTGGAATCTGCTTATAAGGGTGAGTGTGATGCTGCTGACCTGCTTGTTAGCATTGTGCTACTGATGGAAGGTCTTGCTTGTCCTGGTAGGAGGTACTTCATATGGTCCAGTGTCTGTCATTGCTGTGGTCTGCATGTAGGATTGTACGTAATTACAATAGCTGTGTGTGTGTGTTCTCTCTCTCTCTCTCTCTCTCTCTCTCTCTCTCTCTCTTTCTCTCTCTCTCTCTCTCCCTCTCTCTCTTTCTCTCTCTCTCTCTCCATCGGGTTTATCTGCTGTAGATCGTCAACAGTGGCAGGTTGGCTCCTTGTCATTGATGTTGGGAGCTTCAGCATCTGGTTACGTACCGCTGCCTGACTTCCCGGAGGAGGCACCGGATCCATCTGTCCGTGACGTTGAGGTGTGTGCAGAATACCTGTGCTCCTTGTACTGTGGCGAATGGGATTTTCGGTCTTTGACCACTTTGCTGGTGGGCTGATCTACTCACCTCCCACCGCTTTAGGAGCTGCATCTGCACCTTTGACTGTTCTTATTTTCTTGTATCACAATCTGTGCACAGTTGAGTCATCGTGTATACATTGGTATGCCATGCTTGGTGAGATTCTAGCCTGTTTGTTCTTCGGCGCTTGACAGTACTGTAGCACTGTGCGTTGTGAAGGGGAGCTAAATTTCTGGAGTGTGTTTGTGTGTGTGCCCCCCCCCCCCCCGTAATAGCACTATGCGTTGTGAAGGGGAGCTAAATTTCTGGTGTGTGTTTGTGTGTGTGCCCCCCCCCCCCCCCCCCCCCCCCGTAATAGCACTATGCGTTGTGAAGGGGAGCTAAATTTCTGGTGTGTGTGTGTGTGCGTGAAGAGGAGCTAAATTGCTGTTGTCTGCATGTGTGTGTGTGTGTGGGTTGGTGTTAGCAGGTGGAGTACAGCTGGGCCGAGTCTGCAAAACGTGCTGCCAAGAAGAGCAAGAAAGGCAAGAAGGGCAAGAAGAAGAGGAGCGAACTGGACTCCTTCTATTCATCCGACGAGGATTCCGATGAGGACTCTGACGAGGACGATGAAGACTCTGACGAGGATGACTCTGACGACGACTCGGATGAGGATAGTAAGTATTACTTGCGGTGCTTGCAGTGCAGTAGCACTCAACGTATTGTTTGTGTCTTGTTCGGCCTGCAAGCCCCGCAGGAGTCCACTGCGGGACAGGACAAGGACTGATTTATTTTGCAACGAGCATGCGCATATAATACAGATGAGAGAGAGAGACAGAGACAGACAGTACGGAGGGAGACAATACGACGACAAACACTATACACTACAGATTGCATTCCAGCGGAATGTAAGTTTCATAACCGCTTTTGTGTGGCTGTCTGCTACTGTGCGTCGCCTACCTTGCTTTGTGATTACCTCTTGTGGCAGGCGATGAAGAGACCGACGATGATGAAGATGACGACGACGACGACGATGAGGACGATGACGACGAAGAAGAGTCATCAGATGAAGAGGACGATGAAGAGTGGGCGGAATCCAGCAGTGACGGGGAAGTACTACCGAGCAGAAGCAAGTCCAGCAGAGACACGGACGATGATGACGAAGATGATGACGACGATGACAGCGATGATGAAGAAGACGAAGATAGCGATGAAGAGGAGAGCGAAGAAGAGAGCGATGATGAACCAGCACCACGTCCAGTAAAGGTGAGATGAATATTTATCTCGGGCTCTCTCTCTCCCTCTCTCTCTCTCTCTCTCTCTCTCTCTCTCTCTCTCTCTCTCCTTGTTCCATTTGTTCCTGCTTTTCTTCGTTCCTGTGTTGCTCGGAGGCTGAGATGTGTTGGCCTCTCCAACAGTGTTGGCAGTTCACAGTGCTGTGTTGATACTCATGTAGAGTAACTCCTTGTTTTGGTCTGCTGCGGATGTTCTGCACCGTGCAGGCCAAGGCTCCTGCGAAAGCCGCCGCCGCTCCCGCAGCTAAGCCCAGCAAGGCTGGCAAGGCCGGCAAATCGAAGGCACCCGCTGCGCAGGAAGTCTCCTTGCTAGACCGTAAGTGCCGTTTTCCCCCATTTCACCCTGCTACCACATCTCATCAGTACAAAGTATGCATGTGTTTGTTTGCCTCAACACAAGGCCTGTAGGTGTAGCTGCACTGCTTCTGTTTGAAACTATCCCATGTACAACAGCAGTAGGATACCACAATCCAAAGTAATGCTGCAATTCATACTTCTCAAACTCCATCTTTGAGAGTGTGTCAAGCTCTACGTATTGCTAATTCGGATCAATCAACTTATTCTAATGGACCATTCTTCCAGACCCGTCGTAGAAACCTCTACCTTTGACATTGGCTTCTCTCTGACCGGCCTCCTAGTTCCATTCCAGTTTTCAATTGTTTGTGTGTAACTGTGTACATGTGTGTATGTGTGTCTGTCTGTCTGTGTTTGTGTGTACGTGCGCGCGCAATTGTTTGTGTGTAACTGTGTACATGTGTGTATGTGTGTCTGTCTGTCTGTGTTTGTGTGCACGTGCGCTCGCGTGTGTGTGCGTGTATCTGTATGCGTGCGTTTATGCGTGTGTGTTTGCATTATGTGATGATACTGGTGCCGGTGTTGATGTGCATGTACCATGCACACAGTGGATGACTTGTCAGCCCCGGCTCCCTCAAGCAGTGGTGCCGGTGCTGCATTCGCACCGTCCATGCTACAGCCAGCCACAACGGCCATGCAAGCCATGTCAATCTCCACCACCTCTGAACTGCAGGTACGCTCAACCGATTTGAACCGAATACATGTGTCTTTGAGATTGTGAATGGGGAAAGTAGGAGCAGAAAAATCGCATTTAGTTGGAAAGTTACATGGTAGTTTTATGACCTGACACCTAGCTCCAACACATCTACGAAGTGCAAACCAACAACCTTCCAACTTGGAAGGCTCGGGTGCTGTTGGTTTGCGCTTCGTAGATGTGTTGGAGCTAGGTGTCAGGCTGTCGAATGTCTCAACATCCTTGGTAGTTTCATGGGTAGGGATTGGGCATCCTAGTTTCCTCTCAATATTCCCTGGAATGTTCTGTCAAGATGGTTTGCGACATGTTTCCTGCTGTCTCACCGGTATCTCCCCCCCCCCCCCCCCCCCCCCCATGGGGCATTATTCCTATTGATAATAGCCGTAATACTCATTTTGCGGTTTTCCCCCATGCCCGTGTTTTTTTACGGAGTAAATATTATTTTTCAGGTTTGATGTGCTCTGTGGGAAATGACCTCATGTGTGTTACTGTCTCTCTGTATCTCTCTGTATATATATATCTCTTTCTCTCTCTCTCTCCCTCCCTCCCTCCCTCCCTCTCTCTGTCCTGGCAGGCGAGCTCGTCCGTGTACGTGAGTTCAGAGACACACGAGTTGCTGAACCGCATCTCCGGCCGTGGCCTGGCAGCACAGTATCGCTACACACGCCGCACTCACCTCTACTCAGAGTCCATGGTAGACATTGAGGTCACGTTCACGAATAGCAGTGACGCTGAGCTCAACGACATCGCCATCACCAACAAGGTAAGCCCAACTTCGTTCTTGTAACGGTGATTCGCCTGGCCGTGCCCCATAGCATATGTCTTCTTGTAACGGGTATTCGCCTGGCCATGCCCCATAGCATATGTCTTCATGTAACGGTGATTCGCCTGGCCATGCCCCATAGCATATGTCTTCGCTGTACTGTCGTGGACATGGAAATCCGTTCGAATGACCGAGGCCGGCGTATAGGACAGTAAAACCTGTCAAGGCGACCACCTGCCCCAGAAGACCACTCGGATAAGGCGACCACCTGCCCCAGAAGACCACTCGGATAAGGCGACCACCTGCCCCAGAAGACCACTCGGATAAGGCGACCACCTGCCCCAGAAGACCACTCGGATAAGGCGACCACCTGCCCCAGAAGACCACTCGGATAAGGCGACCACCTGCCCCAGAAGACCACTCGGATAAGGCGACCACCTGCCCCAGAAGACCACTCGGATAAGGCGACCACCTGCCCCAGAAGACCACTCGGATAAGGCGACCACCTGCCCCAGAAGACCACTCGGATAAGGCGACCACCTGCCCCAGAAGACCACTCGGATAAGGCGACCACCTGCCCCAGAAGACCACTCGGATAAGGCGACCACCTGCCCCAGAAGACCACTCGGATAAGGCGACCACCTGCCCCAGAAGACCACTCGGATAAGGCGACCACCTGCCCCAGAAGACCACTCGGATAAGGCGACCACCTGCCCCAGAAGACCACTCGGATAAGGCGACCACCTGCCCCAGAAGACCACTCGGATAAGGCGACCACCTGCCCCAGAAGACCACTCGGATAAGGCGACCACCTGCCCCAGAAGACCACTCGGATAAGGCGACCACCTGCCCCAGAAGACCACTCGGATAAGGCGACCACCTGCCCCAGAAGACCACTCGGATAAGGCGACCACCTGCCCCAGAAGACCACTCGGATAAGGCGACCACCTGCCCCAGAAGACCACTCGGATAAGGCGACCACCTGCCCCAGAAGACCACTCGGATAAGGCGACCACCTGCCCCAGAAGACCACTCGGATAAGGCGACCACCTGCCCCAGAAGACCACTCGGATAAGGCGACCACCTGCCCCAGAAGACCACTCGGATAAGGCGACCACCTGCCCCAGAAGACCACTCGGATAAGGCGACCACCTGCCCCAGAAGACCACTCGGATAAGGCGACCACCTGCCCCAGAAGACCACTGAAACCAGGACCAAGGGATGCTATTTCCAGTGAAATGACCCTGGATAAAGAGACCACCTGGTCACAGAGACCGCATTTTGAAGGTCACTTGAGCGGTCGCCTTAGACAGGTTTCACTGTACGTTGCACACACAGTACACATGTTGATCGCGTGCGTACTCACGGCTGCATGGTCAGCGCACTGGTGCCGCTTGACCTCTGACTGGAATTCCATGTCCACGACAGTACATGTGTACATACGTATGCAGTATGGTGTGTTTGGAGCTCTGCCCTCGTGGCATTGAATACTTTTTGCCGGGGTTTATCAACATAGCTTGGATATGGTGCAGATGTACTTGCAGGAAACCAGGGGTTGCGGTTATTCTGCATAGATTTACTTCAACTCTAGGTTAGTTGGAGCTTATTCGAAACATCACGGCTGCCACATTGCTCTCATTCTCTCTCTCTTTCTCTCTTTTCTCTTTTTCTCTCTCTCTCTCCCTCTCTCCCTCTCTCCCTCTCTCTCTCTCTCTCTCTCTCTCTCTCTCTCTCTCTCTCTCTCTCTCTCTCTCTCTCTCTCTCTCTCTCTCTCTCTCTCTCTCTCTCTCTCTCTCTCTCTCTCTCTCTCTCTCTCTCTCTCTCTCTCTCTCTCTCTCTCTCTCTCTCTCTCCAACTTGACTTGTAGGTCCTATCAAAATTACTGTTGTCCTGGCTACTTGTGTCTATGTATGTGGCTGTGTGTGTGTGTGTGTGTGTGTGTCTGTGTGTGTCTGTGTGTTCATGCATGCGTGTGTGCACGTGTTTATTTGCTTTTCTATTTTCCGCATTTGCAACATAGAAACTTGAGGGTGGTATGACAGTACACGAGTTCAACACCATTTGTAAGTCTGCATGTCTGCTGCTGTGTGCAATATTTGCATGTCTGCTTCTGTGTGCAATATTTGCATGTCTGCTTCTGTGTGCAATATTTGCATGTCTGGATGTCTGCTTCTGTGTGCAATGTTTGCATGTCTGCATATCTGCATGTCTGCTGCCTCTCTTGTATGTCCTGCCTTCTACATGTTCAGTTAGTACCGTAATGTCGCGTGTTTAAGCTGGGCTTATTCCTGTGGAATAACTTGCTCGATCGGATTACCTTGAGTAGCACTGTAGTACAGTTTCGTAGCCTCTACTGCCTCATCTGCATACTGCAAATCAACAAATTTTCGCTGGCGATTTAATTTCGCAGATTTCGCCGTCCGATATCAATCGGCCAAAATTAATCGCCGGCCAAAATGTGTCACCAGAACCAAATGTCTACTACAGCCTGTACTCTACTACTAGTACATGCGCACACGAGACATCGATCACTTTTTTGGACTCTTGCACGCCCACGGCGAAAGTGTAGTGGCGGCGAAAAGTGTTCTTTGGAGATCGGCGAACGTTTTTCACCGGCGACAATTTGTTGATTTACAGTAGTATTGCTCTAGAAAATACCTCTTTGTCTCATTGCGTATAATTATGTGCTCTGTTACGTTTGACCATCTGTGCGGGCATGTGTGCCTGTGTCTGTGTGTGAATGTGAATAATTGTTTATGGTTGCATGCTTGCCTCTGTGTGTTAACAGCTTCACTGAAGCTGGTGAGAGTCGTACTGTCTCGATCGGTGTAGATTTCAAGGATACGCTCAACCCTGCTGTTTTCGATATCAGGTGAGAAGAACCAGCGAACTTCTGTCTTCCATGTTGCAGCGTGTGCTCATGTCCGTTCTGATGAACGCAGGCTTTATTTTGTTGGTCTTTTCATTTCTCTCTCTCTCTCTCTCTCTCTCTCTCTCTCTCTCTCTCTCTCTCTCTCTCTCTCTCTCTCTCTCCCTAGCTTACCTCTCCGTTCTTCCATAGGATTCTTTTGCAAACCTAGGTGGTACATGCATGGATGGTGCAGTGGATATTGATTCTATATTAGTATCTTCCAGGAGCGGGTCCAGAGATCTCTACGGGAGGTTCCACATTAGCCGAAACTGAATAGCTGATACCCGTACATGTACATGCATATGGTTTCCAGTTGTACATTCGCGAAATTTAGGGGGTCTTGCTCCTGTCTTCACACGTGTATTCTTTGTACTGTGCCTGTCTATGTATATCGGACCACACTAACTTGTTTTGCTTGGTTCTTGCCTGTTCTCTCTGTGTGTAGCTGTCGCACTGGCAAGTTTTCCGTGAAGATCCCACCCATTGTTGGTGAGATCATCCAGGGCGCTGTCGTGTCGGAGGCCGACTTCAAGCAACGCTCCAGTAAGTCGGTGTATAGTGAACAGAGTGAAGTGGACCACCACCTCTGCAATAATACACCCACGTGGTCACTAGAACCACACACACACACACACACACACACACACACACACACACACACACACACACACACACACACACACACACACACACACACACACACACACACACACACACACACACACACACACACACACACACACACACACACACACACACACACACACACACACACACACACACACACACACACACACACACACACACACACACACACACACACACACACACACACACACACACACACACACACACACACACACACACACACACACACACACACACACACACACACACACACACACACACACACACACACACACACACACACACACACACACACACACACACACACACACACACACACACACACACACACACACACACACACACACACACACACACACACACACACACACACACACACACACACACACACACACACACACACACACACACACACACACACACACACACACACACACACACACACACACACACACACACACATAAACACACACATAAACACACACATAAACACACACACACACACACACACACACACACACACACACACACAGAGTGAAGTGGACCACCACCTCTGCAATAAGACACCCACGTTGTCACTAGAACCAGAACTAATGGCAGGCACGTAGCCCGCATGGGGCGCGGGGCGTGTGCACCCCCTAAAAACTTCAACCAAGGTTCAGCATGCACATAATGACAATGAATGACATGCACCAGCCATTCTACACATATGCGGCCGTGCACCCCCCCCCCCCCCCCCCTTATGTACAGTATGCATGTACTGTTCAATGAAATCCAGTCGAGTCACTCAAGTGTGTGTGTGTGTGTGTGTGTGTGTGTGCGTGTGTGTGTGTGTGCGTGTGTGTGTTCATTACTGCTGCAGGTCAGCTGAAGGGCATGAATGAGAGTACGGGGCAGGCAACACTCAAGTCTGCCCAGGAGATGCACAGCCTATGCCAGTGTGTGCTACACAGCGCCGGTCTCTCGCTGGTACAGCGCTCTGGTAACGATGGCGATGATGATAGCACTCTGTTCTTTGCCGGCCGTACCACCTCCGGTCACGTCACCGTCCTGCTCAGGGTGAGTGGTTTGTCTCTCTCGGTGTCTCGATCTCTCTCTCTCTCTCTCTCTCTCTCTCTCTCTCTCTCTCTCTCTCTCTCTCTCTCTATCTATCTCTCTCTCTCTCTCTCACCCACGCAAGCACACACACACACACACACACACACACACACACACACTTATTCTTCCACAGCTCTCCTTGCTCATGTTCTTTCGCACCCTCGTTCAGGTAGATAATTCCAGGCAATGAATTTCGCCCCGATCTGCAAACTGTATTCTACATTTGTTAGACGAGGAAGTACTTGGCTGTACTTACCGTGATATGATGTGTTCATTGTTTGAGTTCCGTATACGCCAGCATGGAATCACTGACATCCCTGTCTTCTTCTCAATAACATATTTGTTGTTGAATTCTTTATTCTCACGATGGCACCATCGCCAATAAGAGTTGTTGGTGTTGTTGTTTTTGTTGTTGCTGCTGCTGTTGTCGTCGTCGTTGTGCTTATCGTGTCTCCATAGGTCGCAATGGATGGCACTGATGTCAAGCTGACGTGCAACTGTGAGAAGATGGTCATAGGTTCTATGCTGCTGAAGGAGATCAAAACTGCGTTCGCCAATCTCTAAGACGTTTACCCCCCATTCTGCTAGTGCTGCTGCTGCTAGTGCTGCTGCTGCGGCTTTTGCTTGCGTATTTTTTCACTTTGAAAGTTGCTTTTTGGCCGGTCCAAAACCCTTCTTTACGTTCACATGACATTTGTTTTTTTTTGCCAATCGTGTAGCCGCACCGCACCCTGTTACAATAACCGCTACCTGCTTTTTTCATATATCAATAATCCTGTGCAATGATATGAGATTTTCAAACGTGTTCGCGGTACTATTTTGTGCACGCCGTTGAAGGTAACTTTGTGTTGTGTGTGTGCGTGGGTGCGTGTGTGTGGGGGGGGGGGGGGGGTGCGTGGGTGTGGGGGGGGGGGGGTCGGGGTCTCATGAAAATTGCGGGGAGTTTGTGAATCTTTTTGGTACACTTGACTTGCAAGGGGATATTGGTCACTCTAGCGCCGATTCGGTGTAGATCTACCTTCCGAAACACTGCAATGTCAACTTCTTGTGACGTATAGACCAGGGAACAGTAAAATTATACTAAAATACTACATGTACTCTTTGGTATAGTCGATGATTGCCTGTAAGGCTGTATGAGAGAGTGAAAAGGAAACTTGCTGCATGCTTGCAATCTTGTTATTTTGAGAAATCCATGATGTATGCACTTCAGTCCCCAAGATAGTGAACAGCACATGCATGTGTTATATTCCTGCAAGAGTCTACTTCACTATTACTTCATCCTTTTCAATGTTTTCTTTAATATAAAACTTCAATCGCAGATAATCCGCAGAGCTCGTGGCTTCCTGAGAAATCGTTGAAATGATGAAAACATGTGCATTCCTGGATTCACGATTAAATCCACGAATGCACAGGTTGAAATTTTCACAGTGCATGCCTTTGAAGTATCATGCTTTCTATTCTTTGTTATACCTGCATGGGAATTAAAAAAAATTATACCAATTCTGTACAGCTAGGGAGTGGCGCAGGCATATTATCAAGTGCATGCATGCAAGCTTGCACGGACTTGATGCAGACCACGAAAGGAGCCTGTATTGTAGCTACAGCTAGCTATACCCATATGTACATGTGTAGCACTTCTGGCTATGGAGTCGGTATTTTAGTATAATTGTGACCACCTGATGTACATGTAAGTAAAAAAAGTAAATAATTATCGTGTCCATTCCCCGAAGGGAACTCACCAAAGAATGGTGGGGAAATCAAAGCACATTCAAGACGTATAGAAAAAAAGAAGACAAAAAAAAAGAAGAGGATAATCTTGCCAGGCCGGCAGGACGCATGCAGAGGCACTTTATCCATAATCCACTGGTGTGCAAAGCCACTGCGTGACTTCCATTCGAAATAATAGAAAATGAATCTCATGAATCTCTTATGTACAATGTGGAACTATGGTACAGAAAATAGGGCAGCAAAAAAATACAACCAGCAAATAAAAATTTACAGGTGCAGCGTGTACCGCACGGTCGTATTCTCATCAAGCGGCTGGGCAGTGGCAAGGTGTGAGCTTCCATACATCTGCCATAGGCTAGTAGCCGCTGGCTTGGCAAGTACTGTACACGAGTCTATATTCTACCCTATTTAAAAAAAGTTATAATAATTATTATGTACAAAGTCGAATTGTATACACACGCTTGTGAAAGAGACCGACGATGCTGGGCGGTGGAAAAGTCTCAGCTTCCATGCACGTATCTGTCATCGGCTAGAAGCAGCTGGCTTGGCAAGTACTATACACCAGGGAGTACGCCCTGCTGTACACGAGTCTATGTTCTACTCCATTTAGCTGAAGTTATATTTTGCACAAAATGTACAAAGGCGTTTGTGAAGTAGACCGAGGATGCCGTGAGTCCGCCGCTGCGTTGGTAAGGGATGGATACGAGTGACAAGTGAGCAGATGTACAAGGTAGACTTGAGTAATGACTCTACAACTGAATACACACTACCAGATAATAGTCATGAATACATACACATATGATACAGGTGAGAGAGAGAGAGAGAGAGAGAGAGAGAGAGAGAGAGAGAGAGAGAGAGAGAGAGAGAGAGAGACAGAGAGAGACAGAGAGAGAGAGAGAGAGACACACACACACACACACACACAGAAAGAGAGAGAGAGAGAGAGAGAGAGAGAGAGAGAGAGAGAAAAGAGAGAGAGAGAGAGAGAGAGAGAGAGAGAGAGAGAAAAGAGAGAGAGAGAGAGAGAGAGAGAGAGAGAGAGAGAGAGAGAGAGAGAGAGAGAGATATGACAGGCGCAGAGAGTACCCAGCCAGTCTCAGCCAGCCCTACGTCAGCAAAGGCAGCCGACTCAGAGTCAAACATCACTGCTACGCCACAAACCACTAAGCCCCAAGACATAGGTACACTGCATGGCATGGCCGTGTCCTTAATCCTCCATCTCACACATCTCATCCTTTTCGTCGTCATCGTCACTGTCCGCTGCACGACGACGTCCGCGGAACTTTTTCCGCGCGGAAAACTTGACGGTGGCTGGCTGAGTGGATGAGCCTCCACTGACAGTAGTTGAGGATGCATCCTGTGTGCCAGGTTTATCATCGGCATCAACATCAGCATCAGCATTCTCAGTGAAGGATAACACTTGATCTGTTGAGGACGTGTGGCTATCGCCACCACTGCCGCTGCTCGCATTCGAGTCCGCTGATGTCGCTGCGCTCGCGGCGAGCTTCGTCTTGCGATCGGCCGCACGGCGAAACACGACGCGACTGGTGTCCACGCCCTCGTCCTCCCGTGCCATCTCCTCGTCGTGACGGCGACGTATCTCGGCAAACAGCTGCGCCGCGCCGGCCTTGTTCTTCTCCTCGTCGCTCAGTCCCGCGTACGGCCCCTCGGGATTCTCCTCCAGCGAGTACTTGGTGTAGCGTTCCGGGTGCAGGACGTGGTCCGGAGTGCTGCGGTGAGTGTTGTTGTTACGTCGCTTTCTACCCGGCGGTACCGACAGGCCGGCGGCTGGCGCTTCGAAGTCGTCCGCACCCTGTTTGCGTTTGTGCGGGTTCGTGCTGCCAGCGCCGTGGAATGCATTGCCGTCGACATCGGCATTGCGGCTGCCCGAGGGTGCTGCTGGACCACCAGCCCTGCGTGCTGGCGCCACGTATGTACCACCCCTGCTGCCTCGTGGAGATTCCCGACCAGTCACGTGATCGCCTGTACCTGCTCGACCTCCTCGACTGGCTGATGTAAATGAGGAGCCTGATGTCGCAGAGGACTCGAGCAAATCATCAGGGATGTCCGTGGGTAAAGAGGCGCTCGGCAGGGAGCCGAATACAGCCGCTGCTCGCGACTGGAACGCTGTGCTCGTCCCCTGCGCAAGAAACATCCGTCCACCGCTGCATTGCTTTTCCTGCTCAGTCATTCCAGTGCCTGATCAAGCAACGTTCAAATCTACAAAAATCCAGTTCAAAGACTTCTTCCAAAGAATCCAACAAACAGCAAACAGAAACGATTGTTGAAGCAGGTATGGTACGAACAAGACGGAACAGAGCGGAACAAGTCGTGTGCGCGTGAACGAGACGCCGCGCCTGCAAACAATACGAAAGTTGAAAGCAAACCACCTACAGAAAACAAAATAAATTGCTTTTCTTCGAGTTTGAAGTTTGCCAGCAGCTCAAACGGCTCGTGGGACAGCTACGAAGACTCGTACAGCCTAGCGAACATGCGAAGGGGATTTACCGGGACTGCTGAATCTAATGAAACTCGGGACCGAACCCTGAAGTCCGAGTTTACAGGCAAAACCGCCTAGGAATGCGGCGAGCTTCCCCAACACCAATCTAAACGTGTTGCTAAAACCGCACTAAAATGACTCAAACCAGACTCAAACCTTCGAATCCGCGTGAATCGATCGCAAAGCACACTTTTTTTGCGGAATATATTATTGCTGGAAGAAAGAAGAAAGAAAGCTAGCTGTATTTTTCGAAATGGAGGAAAGTTGTTTTTGGAAATAGAGATTTTTTCCTGCAATTCTTGGAATGCATCTCCTCCGTTCTTTGATCACACGTAGCTCTGCTGTCAGGAGCGGCTTGCAACATCAACATCAGAGGTACGCGACGAGGGGTCGAACTGACCGGTTTGTTTGGGTCGTTTGGAATCGGACACACCACGTGGAGTTATTCTAGATCGTTTTCATGTCGGAGTATGCAGGCTACATGTCGATGAGCATGCACATGAATTCCATTCTCGCTAATAATTCGTATTTCATCTCATGTTTGGTTCTGCATGTCCGTGGTTGGTTTCACCCTCACTTCCTTGTATTGGCTATTTTCATTATGTGTCATGAAGTGCAGACAGTAAATACAGTATTCTGCCATGCGAAATTTATAATCAATTTTGTTCTATTATTTCTCAAAATATTGCATAAACTAAACTGCTAGTTCTTATGTCATTGACTCAAGTGTTTCCTGGGATAGCCATACCGAGGATGATGTAGTCCATATTTTGAAGTTTCAAATTATTAGTCACTCCCCACTGCTTTATCTAATGCCGCTCATCCTATCATCTCTTTGACGATGTGTGTGTGTGTGTGTGTGTGTGTGTGCGTGCATGCGTACCGGAATCCAGGTGTACAAGAGCATCATTGCGTACTCTCTCCGTTCTTTCACCGAGACGGTGTTCTAGCTCTACTACTGGCACCACTCTTCACCAACAAACCTGTTCTTCTGCTCTCACACTCTCCTCATCACATATTGGGTAAGTGATAATGGCAAGAAGAAAACCAAACACCTCATCATTGAATGTACCCTAAATTACTGCGAGAACGCCCCAGCATCTTGTCCTTCCGCGGTCCTGTCGTGGGGGTGGTGTCCTGTTTGTAGCTCACACGACATGAACCTTGTACACACACTGCACGTTGTGCAGTCAATCCGTTCTCAATTTACCTTTGAGCGGACGCGAACTCCACAAATAAACCCGTTAAGTGTGACCTTAGTACACTAAGCCGTTCTCACATAGTACAAACTTGGTTGCACTCTGCCGTGCGGTTTTCCTTTCCCTGGCTGTAGAGTCAAGGTGCGGCGCTCTCGCGGTACTCCACAGTACATGTGGCGTAAGGCCTGTGGGGATTGCCCTATTAAACATTTAATAAATATATTGTGTCATAATCATGACCTGTAATAGGGTAGCCAGTGCAGGCTAAATTTTATTTTTCAAGGAAACCCTTCGAAAATGGTACCAATCGATTCAGCATGGCATTTTCATTCCTCCTGCAAAGTTTCAGCTGATTTGGAGTCATGACAAGGACGCTATGGCGATTTGAAGATCGAAAAACTTCAGTTTTGTTTGTCAAGAAGAAAGGCCATGATCGCACACAAATCATACAACCCGTGTGGCACAATGATTTTTGAACGAAGTAGATCCGCGGACCCCGTGCTTCGCGCATGCACGCATGCATACTGCACAGTACAGAGGCTTTTTTGAACGCAGATATGTAGTTCTTTGTCTTCTTCGAAATGTCTTCCAAATGCGTGGTGCTGGTGTTGTTCTCAGCTTCGTCAAGGCAGAATGCAGCTGCATGTGATGCTCCTGTGTGTTCATGCATGTTCTCTTTTCGCGTCTCGACATTGTAGCGTCCAGACTCAGCTCGACTGGAGAAGATTGAGGAGACTATGCTTTGATCTACATGGAAAAATGATGAAATCTGGTAATTATCGTCGGGCGCTAAAAAGCGCTGGGGAGCATGGGGCTAAAACTTCGTAGCAGTCATCCCTACCATGACAGGCATCGTCTGGTGTATGTTCCATTCTGTTCCCAACCACTACGGGTCGTCTGCGAAGCTTTCTTCCTCGCCTATTCTCGGACAGATCGTACGTCTTCGCACTGTATCTCTCGTCTCCCTCAACGGATCAAAACACGGTTTTCGCCAGGACGAACACAAACCCCCAGATTTCGTGGCGGCAACATCTTCGAGTAGGGAAAAGCTAGCAGCTAACCAGGAATCACCAACAAACACGTGTAATACTCAGTGTGATTTGCGACAGCTGTCATTGTGCCGTCGCACCATGCATGTACCATGCACGGGAATGGAACACGGATGAGTCGTTTTATTACGACAGCCTGCACTGGCTAAATAGGGGTCTTTTTGTCCAACGAGTGCGCTGTTATCAGTACGGAGGCTATGGAAGTAGAGCTGCCAAAAACAACACTCAAATCACAGGCAAGAACCACTGAGATAAGTAGAGCTTCCGAAACAATACTTTAAAACCAAGTCAAACATTGGCAACAAACGAAAAAGGAAAAAAAAGCAGTATGACTTTTTTTAGTGACTTTTTTTAGTGACTTTTTCAATTCTTGCTGCTGCTCTCGCTGCTTCTGCTGCTACTGCTGCTGCCACTGTGTTTTGTGCTATCAGGCAATCCCGTTTCTTCACAAGTACCACTCCAGTGCTAACAGCACCCACATCATCATCATCAGCAAGCATGTCTGTGGCACCGGAGAAGATTGACAGTGCCGTGAGGTTGCACTGGGCGGATATCAGCGCTGAGAGGATCCAAGCCCTGAGCGACGATGTCATGGCCATTGGCAAGGGCATGCTGAGCAAGGTGTCTGCCATTCCGCTCACCGGTGTTACCTATGACAACACCATACAGGTATGTCTTGAACCACGCGTCCGTCCGTGTGTTAGCTATAGAATGGGCTTGGGTTGGTGGGGACTGGGGAGGGGGCTGGGGTCGTCTAGATATGTGCAACTGGGTGTATGTGCGTGTGTGTGTGTTGGGGGGGGGGGGGGGGGGGGAGGGTTCGTTTGAATAAGTGTGTGTAGGGGAGGGGAGGGGGGGGGGGGGGTCGGTCGGATATGTGCAATCGGGTGTATTTGTGTGTGTGTGGGGGGGGGGGGGGGGGAGGGGAGGACAGAAGGTGAAACAATCTTTGATGAGAAACTACAGGTCGTGCCTTTCCGCCGGGTTGCTTCCTCCGTATGAGATATTTTGTAAGACAGGTTGTGCTGGGATAGGGGAAAGGAGAGCAGACGAAGAGAAGATTATGAAGCAGTGTTCCAGAACACTGTTCAATGAGAACAACAGTGGTGGCTCCTTCCATACGATATGTACTGAATCACTGTGTTTGTGGGGATCTGGGAAAGGAGAACAGGAGAGCAGACGAAGAGAAGACGAGGTAATCTTCAATGAGAACTACGACGGTGGCTCCTTCCATGCATTATGTACCGAATCGCTGTATGGAAAGGTGAGCAGAACTACACAAGGTGAAGCAATCTTCAATGGAAATTGCAAGTTGTGCCTCTCCGGTGGTGCCTTCCATATGAGATTTACTGGATTACAGTTTGTGTAGGTGTGTGGGAATGGAGAACAGAACTACAGTGGATGAAGCACTCTTCAATGAGAAACTGCGACGGTGGCTCCTTCCGTACAAGATGTACTGTATCACAGTTTTTGTGGGGATATGGAAAGGTGAGCAGAACTACACAAGGTGAAGCAATCTTCAATGAGAAGCTACAAGTTGTGCCTCTCCGGCGGTGCCTTCCATAGGAAATGTATTGTATAGCAGTTTGTGTAGGGATATAGGAAAGGAGAACAGAAGAAGAGAAGATGAAGCAATCTTCAATGAGAAACTGCACACCGTGCCTCTCCGCGCCTGTTCTGCGAGTGCAGAGTAGAGCAGCAACATTGTATTGTAGTACACGGCGATTGCCTGCAGGCCTGGCCGCTTCCAACTGCTTGTGGTGATCGATGACGGTCCAGTGGATGAGAGCGACTCACCACTCCGCAGCTCGCCGCACGAAGTCCACGTCCGTGTTGAACTCCTGTTGTTGCCAGGTTCGATGCCCGCTAAGAGATCCCGGCTGAATGAATGGGCTTATAGGGTACGCTGGATCGCCATTATGTACGTAACAGTGGCCATCCGGTACTGCAGTTGCTTGAGGAGTCAACTCTCTCTCTCTTCCTCCCAGTGGAGAGTTCCTGGTGTTGCTGAGTAAGATGCCTGCTGAGAGATGCCCACTGGATAAATAGACCAGCAGGTTAAGCTTGCTGGCCATGTGGGTGGCAGAATGCGGTACTGCCGGTGTTCTACAGGGTGCGCTCGGTGAAATCCGACCCAAAGTGCTAAGCTTGGCGCCCTGAGGCAGCTTTTATTACATCAGTGTATCTGTACATGTGCACGTTCAGCCGCATTCGTGCCGCTTCCAGGGCGTCACGGGCCGTGCAAGCTGAGGACGCCAAATACGCACTCTGGGTCGGATTCCACTGAGCGCAACTGTAGGTGCACACTCTCTCCCAGGACGTGTGTGTGTGCATCGTGACAACAGCCTTCAGCATGGCCATAGATTAGAGATGCAGGTACATAGCCTGCATGTGGGGCACAGGGGGGGGGGGGGGGGGGGGGCATGTGCACCCCCCTAAAAAATATTTTGACCTATGTTCAGCATGCACATATTGACCATGATGACATGCACCAGCCATTCTAGGCTACAGTACACATATGGTACAGCTGCCATGTACCCCCCCCCCCCCCATAAGAGGGGGACCAGCTACGCCCCTGTGTGGTGGGTGATGAATCCGTCAACTGTGCTGTCACCGGCTGAAACTTCAATCCCCGGATGTTTGTTCTGTTCTCATGATACGTTTTCGTTTCGGTGACTACGGAACATGCTTGTGTTCCATCTCTCTGTTGCTTTCTGTGGCTCTAGGTCCTGGAAGATACGGAGCGTGAAATGTCCACCATGACCAGTATGGTCACGTTCCCTTCTAGTGTACACACAGGTATGTGTGTGTGTGTGTGCGTGCGTGCGTGCGTGCGTGTGTGTGTGTGTGTGTGTGTGTGTGTGCCAGCTAGTTCGGTTGGTGGGTACACTTATGCCAGATAGTGTTGGGCTTGTTGCCAACGGGCTCGGCTGCTTGAAGGTGTATTGTTGTACCTACCACCTTTGTTGGTTTCAGGGTTCATATACTTTCTATTTGAAGTATACATACCTGTTAACCATGGACTGCTTCTGGCTAGATTAACTCTTGTGTAATCAATGGTGCTAGTGAAGCTTATATCAGATCCACTCTGATTTAGCCACCCACACTAGTACCAAGTATTACCTTCACTGGGGGCAGGGGTACCTGCAGTTGGATCCCGGGACGGATACCCTGATGCCGTCAATCCTTTTTCTGCACCTTGTCCTCACCCACTTACTGAGGTGTGGTGAGCCCATAAGTGGGATCATTTCAAGTCCACCCTAGTTTGGGGATTTCAGGGGGTGTCGGCCGTTGGGTGGTTCAATGGCCAATTGAGTCATCTTTCCAAGATTCCTTTTGAGTCTCTCTCCCCTCTCCCGGGGAGACCCACGTGACCAGTTTTGGCAGTGGGCAAGTACAAGTGTGTGTGTGTGTGTGTGTGTGTGTGTGTGTGTGTGTGCGTGTGTGTATGTGCTGCACCACGTATTCTAGTTGGTTGTCGTTTCTGCCGACTTTAGTGTTCTTCTTCGTCTTGTTGCCTTTGTCCTTCTGCTTGTTGTTATTGCTGTTGTTCTTGTCGCGCTTTCCACCTCTCTAATATCTCTATTTTACAATGGTGTCGTTCTTGTTGTCATGGTGTCGTTCTTGTTGCCATGGTGTTCAGACAAAGACGTTCGAGACGCCAGTACGGCTGCAGACAAGGTTCTATCAGACTTTTTCGTCGAGTTGAAGTAAGTGCCGGTGTGTACGTGCTTGCGCAGCGAAGTGCATAGCTTTTGAGCAGTTGAAACAAGTTTTTTTTTATTATGAAGGGTCCGTTTTAATTTCTCACGGATCATTCACGAGATTTTGTCAATTTTTTGAACAAAAGTAAAAAATACAACCAAAGGCAATTGGAGAGGACTATCTTTCAGAGATTTTCTGGGAAGCGCTTTCAAATTTCATCTCCGCCTTGCCAGTAACTGGCGAAAAGCAGTCAAAATGTCCCCAAAATGTCCCCTCCCCCCTCCCCCACACACACCACCACCTTACACCTTTCTTTGCTTTCCGTTGAATTTGCTGGTGAGCAGTGTTGCCAGGCATCTGCCAGGCCGCTGGGAGTTGAGCTGCGCTGATGGTACCAACCAATGCATGGATACTGGGCTGTCTGGAGAGTGAGAACTTACGAGTCTGATTGTCCTTGGCTTTTTCTTGATGCGGGTGTTTGAAACGTTGCGAGCGTGCCTGTGTGAGGAGGGATTATTCAGCACCAGTGCCTCGAGGCATAGCTGTAAATTGATTATTGTCTTCTCTCTTCTGGTCATGGTGTGAATTTCAGATGCAACAAGGATGTGTTTGACCGCGTTGTTGCATTCAAGGTATGATCGTGTCAGTAACGCATTGATTCTGCAAGATAGCGGTGATACCTGTTGTACATGCCCTGTGCATTGTGCTGGTCGATGACTGTGTCAGTGAAGTCTGTACATCATGTCTAAGCTAGCGGTGGCCACCGAGTGCTGGTTGAGTGCTAGTGAATTCTTGAGCCCGATTGTCGGCAAGCAAACATATCTACAGGTACTTGTGCCGTATGTCAGCGCCTTTAAAGCCATGGCCTTATAATCGAACACCGCTGCTTTCCTAGCTACAGTGAAACCTGTCTAAGGCCACCCCTCAAGGGACGAGAAAAAGTGGTCGCCGTGGCCAGGTGGTCTTCTTATCCAGGTTCAGACTTCAGTGGGTCACGTGACCATATTCACATGTGATTCATCATTTTGATCAGTACATCACATGTGCACACACCCATGCTACTCTTGCACGATTCATGTGCCTGGGGTCCTCAGACCTGTCAAATGTCGTGCGTGCACCATGTAGTGATGTACATCTACACTTCCTGCTCTGATGTGTAGATCTACCATGCCTGGTGCACCATGCAATCAAGAGTTCATAACTTATAGTTTAATATGAACTCTTGATGCAATGCATACATTTTACATGGCTAGCACTGTGCAACGCGGTCGCGGGTGGGTGGTCGCCGGTCGCGTTGAGCGAGTGGTCGCCTTATCCGAGGTGTTTTGAATGTGAATGCGTCCGTGACAAGGAAAAGTGGTCGCCATGGTCGAGTGGTCGCCATATCCGAGTGGTCGCCAGTACAGGTTTTACTGTATTTTTAGATGCAAAATGACTCACCCACTACCCCATGCCATAAAAGTCAAAGTCCACACAGAAATTTCAATCTAAATCTACTTGTTCATCCTTACTGCTGGGCTGTACGTTTGTCAGCATAGTACTTATTCCTTCATTTTTGATTTCATTTATGAAGCACATGGCTTTATGACCAAGACTGGTTTTATAATCGAATATACCGCCATGGCTTTAACCTTTTGAGCACGACGCTACCTGAATGCCGCCCCACGTCAACACCTGCAAAAATCGCGTTTTTCCTATGAAAGTAGTAGCTGTTCAAGGATCGATAACTTTACCTTTCTTTGGACGAATTCCACGATCTTGAGCTTCCTGCAAAGGTCTTGAGACGAGGAACAAAATAGTTCCAAGCTCAGCTCGGAGCGACACCAAAAGCCCATGCTACAGTCTGGCAAACTTGACGCACGCGCTCGACAGACTTGAGCACGGCCAGGAGATCAAATCCTCAGCCGCCATTTCACTCTCCTTGCTCGTATCGAGCTCAAATTTTTTTGAGGGCTCGCCAGATCCGCTGCCATCATTTGAATCTAGTTTCCATGGCAGCAGATAGCGCGAAAATGATCGAAAATGGAAAATACGCGTTCTGCAGAGTTCGCAAAAAAATCGATTTGAATTTGCCGTGTCGAGGCGCATATCTCAACAACCCGGGGTCGTATCGCTTCGGCGATTGTTTCTATCGCAAGCTGAGAGTTTTCTCTTGCAGATACATATTTCGATCGTGAGAATCGGCCAAGAATTGACCGAGTTACGATAGTTTGAACTCACGCGGTTCATGCAAATCGCGTTTGTACGCTTTGTACACTCACGACGTAATAATACGTCATGCGTGGGTGCAGTGACACTGTACGTGACGTATTAATACGTCATGCGTGCTCAAAGGGTTAAAGGTGGGGACATACGGTATGTTCCATTGCACTGTATTCTGGGCAAGCACTCGTGTACATGACTGCCATTCATCATTGTGTGTTAATAGTACTGAAGTAGAGAGGTTCTGCAAAACGAAAAGTCGAACGAAGTTTCGCGACAGGCCTTGCGAAAATGTGTACGAATTTTCGCACGAACTTGTGTTCTGCACATTTTCGTAGTTTGCACGCGCCAAGTGCACGTACGCCATGATCTGATCTCACGAAATTTCCCAAGAAAGTTCATTTCGCGTTCCCTGCAAAGTTGCGAAAGTTCGTGCGAAGTTTCTCACTTCATGACGTAGAGAGAAAGTTTGTACGCATTTTCGTTTTGCAGAACCTCTCTATTGTGTGTCATTGTGTGTGGTTGTGTATCGCTGTATGTCGTGTATCGTTGTATGTCATTGTGTGTCCTTGTGTGTTGTTGTGTGCTGTTGTGTGTATTGCTGCATGTCATTGTTTGTCGTGTTGTATTGTGTGTGTGTGTGTTTACATTCACTGGTGACTTCTGAACTGGCACATTCATAGGAGAAGTTCTACGATGATCTGTCGGAGCAGGGCAAACGTTACGTCAATTTCTACATTCGCGATGGACGCCGCCTCGGTACGTTCTAGATACCGCTTCGCTCGTGCGTTTGTATGTGTGTGCGTGCGTGCGTGCGTGTGTGTGTGCGGCGTGCATGCGCGCGTGTGTGTGTGTGTGCGTGCTCGTATGTGCGTGTGCATGCGCACGTGTGCATGCAATTGTATGTTTATTTGTCTGTATGTGTGCTCGTAATGTCATTATTGCTGGCATCCCTCTCTGCAGGTCTTCATCTGTCTGAGGAGATCCGCAAGCAGGTGCAGGGCATTGATCAAGACCTGTCCAAGCGTGGCATCGACTTTGTACGTAACCTTGCAGAAGATAAAACCGAGCTCACGTTCACCAGAGAAGAGCTAGGTAAGGAATATGCAACCTCGTTTATGCATACCGTACCTTGATTATGCAAACCTCGATTATGACCCCCCCGGGCTTGTAACCAAGCACAAGTCCAGTTTGGTGGTGGTTTTGGTGGTGTTTTCCTAATATTCTTGGCCATGCCATTGTTCATGGTCAAAATCGCAGTTCTTCTTGCAGCTTCTGTTGAGTGGTGGTGGCTTAGAGTACACTTTAGACTCTGCTCTTCTTTGCTTTCTTTGTTTTTATGCTGGATGACGTAATTGGTCCAGCACCGGAAAAAAATACCGTACTCACTTGATTAGAAGCCCCTCTCGAATAAAGTCCCCTCTTGAATAATAGCCCCCTACAAGGACTGTTTGAAAAAATACAAGCCCCTCTCGAATAGAAGCCCGTACTACTCTTCGCAAAGCATGGGGTGACCAGGTAGTGCCATGTATGAAGGTCAAGTGTGCAAAAAACATCTCGTGCATGTTCATATTGGTACATGTCCTGGTCGACGTAGTGTGTGCAAACTAACTCGGGGCCGAGTTGCTGTGAATATGAAAGTTTTAGAGATTCGATTGGAATACTGGTATGGAATGAAACAATGAAAGCCCCTCTTGAATAGAAGCCTCGTCAAAATTGGTATTGAACAAATAGAAGCCCCCGGCTTCTAGTCGAGTGAGTACGGTAGTGCCCTTTCTTGAATAGTTCCCCATCCAGGGGCACTAATCGCACGTGTGAAAAAAAGCTACTTGACAAATCTAACCGTGGGTGCGACTGTGGAATGGTACTGTTTCCGATGTACATTCTATCTCTTGGTCAGCGTTGCTGTTCCTAATGTGAATGTGTATATTTGTGTTTTCCTGTTCCCCTGGTGCTGCTGCTGCTGCTCAGCTGGCATGCCTGATGATTTCATCAACTCTTTGGAGAAGGTAAGCGTTGAAATCTGCGTTGTTCTTGGTTCTCTTCAAGTTCATCAAAGAAACCTTCTTCACCTTGAGTATTTGAGGAATATTTTACTGAATACTGATGTTGTTCTTGCTGCTTCTTGCTTGGCTGCTGCTGTTGGTGGTGGTTGTGGTGGTCCTGCTGCTTCTCCCTCTCTCTCTCTCTCTCTCTCTCTCTCTCTCTCTCTCTCTCTCTCTCTCTCTCTCTCTCTCTCTCTCTCTCTCTCTCTCTCTCTCTCTCTCTCTCTCTCTCTCTCTCTCTCTCTCTCTCTCTCTCTCACACACACACACACACTCTCTCTCTCTCTCTCTCTCAAACCTATCCCCAGACAGACGGTGGTGATAAATACACGGTAACAATGAAGTATCCGCACACTGTACCGATGGCTAAGGGTGCACGCAATGCTGATACACGCCGGCAAATGAACATAGCGTTCAACTCACGGTAAGCAAGCCAAGACAAACTATTGAACTCGATTACATCGTGGCCATGTGGATACATGTCGATATGGCCGTGTCTTGGCAGTGCCTTGGCTGTGTCGATATGACCGTGTCTTGGCTGTGTAGATTTGACCGTGTCTTGGCTGTGTAGATATGACCGTGTCTTGGCAGTGCCTTGGCTGTGTCGATATGACCGTGTCTTGGCTGTGTAGATTTGACCGTGTCTTGGCTGTGTAGATTTGACCGTGTCTTGGCAGTGCCTTGGCGGTGTCGATACGGCCATGTCTTGGCTGTGTCAATATGACCATGTCTTGGCTATGCGGCTATGCCTTGGCTATGCGGCTATGTCTTGGCTATGTAGATACAGGTATGCGGATATGTGTGTACATGTATTATGGATACTGTGTCTCAGGTCTTTGCTGCAAATAGTCATCTGATGTGTTTTTTTAACACGAAACTCAGAGTCATGATAACGATATTGGTCTCTGTTGCTCTGCCTTGCGTATGTGGATATGGCCATGTCTTGGCTATTGGGCTCTGTGGATATGTGTTGTGTGGATTCAGGTGTAAAGATGAGAACACAAAGATTCTCGAGGAAATGTTGGAGCTGAGAAAGCAGGTATGTCCAAGGTAGTCATTGTGTGTGCGTGCGCGCGCGCGTGTGTGTGTGTGTGTGTGTGTAAGTGTGCGTGTGTGTGTGTGCGCATGGTTACGTGCGTGGGTGGGCGTTCCTACGGATGCGGAAAAATCAGTCCGACTCAATTCTAAGGTCGTTCTCTTCTTGGGATGTGTGTTCGCCGCTTCTGGTTTTCTTCAGAAAGCATCACTTTTATCTTATCCTTCCTTCGCTGACTACGTTCTGGAGGTGAGTACCTGTTGTTTCTGCTAAGAGTACCTTTTCCGTGTGTGTGAGGTTGGGGTTACCTGTTCTCCCTTTCTCTCCTGGTATCATGTCTAACATTGGGTGTGGCCCAAGCGAAGGCTAGGCTCATGCCGACGGCAACGCGAAAGGGCTGATGATGTGTGTGTGTGGGGGGGGGGGGGGGGGGGTAATGGTGCGTGCCTGCGTAAGTAACACCCGATTGGCATGTGTTCTCCCAGAAATGCCGTTTTTTAGTCTACTGTTTCGTTTCACTATTCTCCTTCCAATGTCTTATTGGTATGATACATTCCACTTCTACTTCAACATGCCCATTGCTGAAGCGATGATAGCGAACAAACTTGTGCAGGGATTACACCATTCAACAGCTTGCAAGGCTGATGAACTGACTGCCACTAATTTAAGCCTGGTCAACGCCACACCGCTGATTGGAGTGGCTTTTTCTGGCCTGTATATCCCCTATTTTGTGTTGTTGTAGACTCGCATGGCTGGTGGCAGTAGTGAAGTGAACACGTTTCTCACATCGCTGTCCGATCGCCTCACCCCTCTCTGGGAAAAGGAGTTTGCCAAATTACTGCGCTACAAAGAGGAAGAGGTAAGCTTTGTGAGTGTGTGTGTGTGTGTGTGTGTAGGCACGCACGTGTGTGTGTGAGTGTAAGTGTGTGCATGCGGGCACGGGAGCGCGTGTGAGTGTGTATGTAGCGGGGGCTGCGTGTGAGAGCTGAGTTTAAGATACGTGGTGGCAGAGTTAAAGTCAACAAATTTTCAGCGCAAATTTATTTTCGGCTATTTTCGGCCTGATCATATTTGGCCGAAAATTTGTTGCAGCCGAATTTTTGTATTGCAAGGTTCAGTGTGACAGTGTATACAGGCATCAGCAGTACAGGCATCAGCAGTACAGGCTGGAAATGTGTTTTAGCGCTGGGAGGCCGAAATTTGAATGGACTGAAAATTTGTCGACTTACAGTACGTCACACTACCACTGCAAACTCCATCATTTGGCACGATCATTGTCGAGGAACTCTTCTGAAGGGCTTGGTTGCTAAGCTTTTAACACCATGATAACTGTTATGCAAGTTTTCTACTTTATGCAATTTGTTCTTGCTTATCTAACTAACTGAAAGCTGCGGGCATTTTTGGAATTTGAAATGTCTTCTTTTTCTCGTAAAAAATTGAACTCGGATGTTGAGCCAACTCGTAACATTTTTGCCCGTCTTTTTTTTCTTGTAGTGTGCAAAACTCGGTGTGCCGTTTGATGGTGAAGTGCATGCGTGGGATGTGAATTACTACAAGAATCGTATCGAGGAGGAAGAGTACTCCGTGGATCATGACAAGTACAAGGTCTACTTCCCCATGGAGAAAGTCACGGAAGGTCAGTACTACTTCGAGTAGTAAGCATGCAGGGGTGTGTGACCGTAGTTACTGGTACCCGGATGGTATATAAAAGACCAGGACTCTGCCAACCGGGTTATGGTTGCAGTCGGGAGCACTGTGCGTTCTCGCCTTGTAACATGCTGTCGACATCGATATAACTCGGATATAACTCACACAGTGCACCTCAAGGTCGAACAAGCGGTGCAACTTAAATTCGAGTTTGACGGATTACACATTGGAACTATTCGACAGTCCCGGGCATTTCTAATTGGATGTGACTTGTAATCGGGGAAATATGGTTCGTGTTTGTGTCTGTGTCAGTGTGACTGCGTTTTGTTGTCTTGGACGTGTTGTAAGCTGTTTTGTGTGTGTGTGTGTGTGTGTGTGTGTGTGTGTGTGTGTGTGTGTGTGTGTGTGTGTGCGTGTGCGTGTGTGTGCGTGCGTGCGTGCGTGTGTGTGTGTGTGTGTGTGTGTGTGTGTGTGTGTTGGGTTGTCTTCAGGACTGCTGCAGATCTATCAGGTGAGCAGCAGTTGGATTTGTGTTGTGATGCAGGGTGTTTTCTGTTCCTTTCCTTTCCGGCAGTAGCAAACTTTTCTTGTGATGTGCTAGAGATGTACTGTTGTGTAGCTACAGGACTGAATTGCTAAGTTTCCCGGCGCGGCTGATTGGCTTGGTTCCCTTGGTTACCTTGCCTGTAGAATGTTGCAAAAGAAGGAACACGAGTGACACGCACTCACTCACTCGCTCTCCCTTTCTCGCGCTCACTCTTGCACTCGCCGACTCACTCGGTCATGCATCTGTACACTCGTCCTCGGAGCCTTGACATTCTCACTGTCACCCGCTCGCTCACCGTCCCTCACCCGTTCACTAACAGCCTTTCTTTCCTTGGTGTGTGTGTGTGTGTGTGTGTGTGTGTGTGTGTGTGTTCTCTGTGTCTCTCCCTCACCGTCACTCGCCCATTTACCAACACCCTTTCTTTCCTTGGTGTGCGTTCTCTGTCTTCTCCAGGATCTTCTCGGAGTAGTGTTTACCAAAGTTGAAAATGCAGACGTCTGGCATCCCGATGTTACAATGGTAATGCTGTAGATCTTCGTTGACTTCTCTCTGCCCAAAGTTGAAGCAAATGTTACCACTTTCAGTTGAGCGTGTAGCGATTGCTGACTGCATGTGTGATCTCAGGATTTTTTTTAGCTCTACTGTGCTATTCACCTTTTGGAGCGTGACAATGTTTAGATCACCTTCATGAGCGTGTGTGTGTGTGTGTGTGTGTGCGTGCGCGTGCGTGCGTGTGTGTTCTCTGTTCAGTATCACGTTACTGAAAAAGAGAATGGCTGGATGCTGGGTTCGTTTTATCTTGATCTTCATCCGCGCGAAGGAAAATACGGGCATGCTGCATGCTTCCCGTTGCAGGTAAGTCTTCGTTTTCTTTTGTTGTTGCTGCCGTATGTGCGTGCGCGTGTGCATGCGTGTGTGTGTGTGTGCGCGTGCGTTCGTTCGTGTGTCTGTCATGTTGCCCGTGTTTCGTGTGCACTACCGAGCGTATCCGCCTGTTTGTGTATGTGCCCGTCCGTCTGTGCCTCTGTCTGTGTCTCTGTCTGTGAGTGCATTTCAATGTGCACAACCTCTATTTCGCTTAGCATGACCGAACGTGTTAATGTGTGTATACCTAAATGTGTGCCTCGCTGTCGTGTGTGTCGCTGGTGTGGTCTGCCCAGCCCGGTTCTAAGCTATCAAACGGCGAGCGTCAGGCTGCCGTCTGTGCGTGCGTTGCCAACTTCACGAAGCCGTCGGCCGACAAGCCGTCACTGCTGCTACACAACGAGGTAGGGTTCCGCCAGCGTGCCGTTTTTGAATTCCAACACTTCCAGAGCTGCTCACTTTTTTATGTGGGTAGACATCTAAATGGGTCAACCCCCTGCCGGGGTAGAGGGAGACAGCGCACCGATTAGAAGCCAGGACAGTATTAGAATGTCAAAGGTCCGATACATCAGATTACGGCACATTTGTAAACAATTGAAGTAAGGTAGCGGAGCAGATTTTCGGTCGGTTTGTCGGAGCGACCTGTAAAAATCAGAGCGTCTCCGAAAAATCTGAACAAGCCGCAGCCCTGCACTTCTCGCTGTTATAAGGTGGTTAAGGAGAGTCACCCAGCTTGAGCTAAGGACTCGGTGTGTATCCATTCATCGCTGGAAAGTGGTGAAACGCACCTCAATGTCGATCTCAGCTGCGGAAAAAAGACATGAAGGAACTGTTGTCGTTCCCTTGTCGCCAGTTGTGCCTGGGTGAGCTGGATACTCGGTTATGTTAGCGGCGAAACACGGCTGACTGTCAGACTAGGGCTGTTACTGTGTGTACAGTGCTACCCAATGGAGTCCAATCGTGTGAATCGTGTTTGCGGCCTGCACTCTAGTTCACACTTCTCTGGTCCAGGGCTGCAGAGTGCACAGCGCCCGCTGTGGTATCCACTTTTCTTGATTGGATTTCATTGAGCAGGACTGTAGTATCCCGTGATGGCTACAGGTGCTCAGAGAGCCAAGACATGCAAGCGGTGCATGTGTCGTGTGTACCGTATTTTCCAGAGTAGAAGCCGCTCTTTGAACACTCGAAATCCAACCAAAAAAACGGGCTGCGGCTTATACTCCGATGATCAAATTAACGGTGATAAATAGATAGATGTCTGTATTTCGTGGCAAAAATGGGGGAGGGGAGGGGGGTGCGGTTTATACTCCTGAAAATACAGTAGTTCTGTGTTCTTGTGCATGCACGTGCACAATACCAGCGATGTTTCCAATGTCGGTTTGGGAGCTGGGAGTCCTAATACGCTGAGGGTTGATTTTGATACTTCTGGGGCCCGGTACTCCTTTCTGCTGCAGATTACCTTGACGACAGACTAAACCACTGTTGTCGAATTTCCACCTCGTGGTTTTGCACGTCCACCCGCACACGTATGCGCGCGTACTTACCACTTTGCGATTTTGGTGCAGGCTAAGTTTGATCGGCAGCGGCAGGTTGGGCTGGTGCCGGGACGGTAGCAGTAGCTAGTCTTGTCATGTCCCGTCCGTCAGAGGACACGACAACATCTTTTGAATGGAATGATGAATGGAACCTGTAGGAAGGCATCTTTGCTCAATAGCAAGTCTTTAGTCTTACGAAAAGCTATCTATGGTCCGTCCAGCGGACGACTCAACAACATCTTCGGAATGGTACGTCATGTGAAACTTGTGCAAAGGCATCTTGGGATTGAAATGTAAGATGGAATTTGTGAGAAAACATGATAAATCCAGGTTGAGCTGGTGTCGGAACGGTAGCATCTGCGAGTCTGGTCATTTCGCGTCCGTCAGAGGACACTACAACATCTTTTGAATGAAATGATGAATGGAACCTGTAGGAAGGCATCTTGGCTCAATAGCAAGTCTTTGTTCTTACGAAAAGCTATCTATGGTCCGTCCAGCGGACGATTCAACAACATCTTCGGAATGGTACGTTATGTGAAATTTGTGCGAAGTCATCTTGGGATTGAAATGTAAGATGGAATTTGTGAGAAAACATGATAAATCCAAGTTGAGCTGGTGTCGGAACGGTAGCATCTGCGAGTCTGGTCGTGTCGCGTCCGTCAGAGGACACGACAACATCTTTTGAATGAAATGATGAATGGAACCTGTAGAA
Organism: Sycon ciliatum; assembly: GCF_964019385.1. Lineage (NCBI taxonomy): Eukaryota > Metazoa > Porifera > Calcarea > Leucosolenida > Sycettidae > Sycon > Sycon ciliatum. The sequence goes on from NC_088644.1 coordinate 49,015,482, forward strand.
AGGCATCTTGGCTCAATAGCAAGTCTTTGTTCTTACTAAAAGCTATCTGTGGTCTCTCCAGCGGACGACTCAACAACATGGTACGTCAGGTGAAATTTGTGCAAATACATCTTGGGATTGAAATGTAAGATGGAATTTGTGAGAAACCATGATGAATCCAGGTTGAGCTGGTGTCGGAACGGTAGCATCTGCAAGTCTGGTCACTTCGCGTCCGTCAGAGGACACAACAACATCTTTGGAATGGTACTTCGTGTGAAATTTGGGTGAAGGCATCTTGGCAGTCAAAGGTTGTGTGTTCTTACTAAAAGGTATCTATGGTCCATCCAGCGGACGACTCAACTATGACAACATCTTGGGAATGGTGCGTAAGGTGAAACTTGTGAGAAGACATCTTTGAAATCCCCCTTCTTTGTCCTTACAAAAGCTATGGTCCGTCCATCCGACGACACAACAACATCTTTGGAATGTAACGTGGTATGGAACTTGTGCGGAGCCATGAAGCAACCTTGCACTAGAGTAACGAGAATGTCAGGACACATTCGGTCTACCAAAAGCCCCATCGTCCTTCACTTTCTTCGAAAGGCATCCATCTTGCTCTCCACATTGGCTGCCGTTACTTGTGGCCATCGGCGTGTAATGTCCCCTAGCTAGTGATGCTCTCAGCAATCAGGGTTGGCTTCTCCGTGCTGGCCAAGGTGTTCCCGGAGAAGCAAGCGGACGCTTTAGCATTGCGACGCACCATCTCTTTCTCCGGGCTTTGGTTGAACAATGACTAGGGCATCGTGAGGTGGACATCCACCGATCTTCCAGTGTTTGTGAATTCGGTGAACTCTTTTCGGCCTTTTCTGCCGATTATGATCGGTCTCCCGTGTTGTTCCTGCACCAGTTGGCCATAAAGGATTCTTGAGCTCATGCTCTTTGGGTCTCTTTCCTCACACCATTCGGTTGGGTGTACGCGTTTTCACGTTGGTGCTTGATTCGAGGACTTCTTGCTCACAGATAATCATGATGTGTTCCTCCATTCCTGATCTTGTTCTGCGTAGTTGCCACCATTACAGTTGCTCTGCTTCATCTGCACCTGCACCCACCGAGCCTCGACGTCTCCAGAAGACTCCTCTTCCGACGACGACAATTGCACAGCAGCACACAATTTCATTCCAACGAGCGCGCCGAGACGGTGCTGGCGGGGCCTGCCATGCTTCACCGACCAGATGTCTGGGTATCTTCACATGGCAGGCGCACCAAATGGAAGGGAAAGCGTAGGCACGGGCGAAATGAAAGATTTAGAATAGGGGGGGGGGGGGACCTAGCAGAGAGTAACACATAATCAAACAATTACTGTTTTCTGATGATCGCTTAGTGCGTGAAACTCAGGGTTAAAACACTTTTTCCGTCCTCTTATTGTTTGTTTCAAATACTCAAACAGATAATGGGAGTGAAGAAGAGTGTCAAATGAAGGGTGCAATAAGGGTAGAAGTGGAATTTAGCTGCTCAGAGTAGGCAGCTATTTGGCTTGATCTGCTAGTTTTGGCACCAGGTCAGAGTTCACTATTCAAACGTCTTCCGGGGATTTATCATGCTGAGCAAGACAACCAGCCTTCATAGCACTGTAAAATGCGTTTGATCCCTATGCTGTGTCGCTTCCCAGCTACTGTTTTGGCTGGGGACTGGAGTTAGACCCCGGTTACCTAGTTGCAGCATGATGTGCAGCAACAACGTGCATGATCATGCTTGCCGTGCTGGATTGGGTCATGCTTGCCACGCTGGATTGGGTCATGCCTGCCACGCTGGATTGGGTCATGCCTGCCACGCTGGATTGGGTCATGCCTGCCACGCTGGATTGGACACGTTTCATGTGCAGGCATAACCTGTACTGGCACGTATATTGCACATCAGTGCATGCGTCATCCTCTACACACTGTATTTTGACGTCGACGCTTTATAGTGGGTTCACAGGTAGAAATCTGCCAGGGGTGAAAATCGGAGGGGGTGGAGGGATAATAGAGGGGGTGGGGATAGGGTGGAAATTAGAGTGTATGAGTGTGGGAGGGGGGGGGGGGGTAATAGAGAGGGTGGACATTAGAGTGTGTGTGTATGGGGGGGGGGGGGGGGGGGTAATAGAGATGGTGGAAATTAGTGTGTGTGTGTGTGGGGGGGGGGGAGAGGGGACGGATCAACAGTACTTTACGGTACTCTGCTATCGATCGTGACATGAAAATATATATTCAGACACTGGTTCTTGGTCATTCATGTCGACACAAATTGTGGTGTTTGTGAAGATCACCTAGTGTTTGTGTGTGTGTGTGTGTGTGTGTGTGTGTGTGTGCGTGCGTGCGTGCGTGCATGTGCGTCTGTACCCAGGTGGAGACGTTCTTCCATGAGTTTGGCCACGTCATGCATCACATCTGCTCCATGAACGCACAGCACTCTCGATTCAGGTACACTAGCAACATGATGTGTGTAGCTACCTGTTTCCTCTTACCAAATGCATATACCGTAATGTCGCGTATAAAAGCAGGTGCTTACGACCGTATAAGCCGGGGTTCAAACCATGATTCTATTCAAGGTATGCTTCTATTCAAACCATGCTTCTATTCAAACCATGCTTCTATTCAAACCATGCTTCTATTTAAGGTATGCTTCTATTCGGAACACGCTTCTACATGAACATCATCAGTCTACACTGTGCAGTGCGTACTGATACACATGTACTGTGCAAATTGCACTTGTATTTTGAAGAAAGCGGCTTCTATTCAAATCATGCTTCTGTGTCACGGCGCGCTTCGAAAAATCGGCTTCTGTTCGAGTCGTGCGTCTATACAGGTCATGCTTTTATATGCGCCTCTACAGTATCTCCCAAGAGTGTGGAAATGCAGTCTATGGGGGTGCGAGTGCAAGGGCAACACTATACATCACCTGACAAACCTGTACACACATGAAAGCTAGAGTTGTCCGAGTATATCATGCACTGCTGTTGAAAAGTATGGCAAGCTCTATAAGTGCCCTTGTGTACGCCGCTCTGCCTGAATCAGGTATTGAGAACTTTCGCAGAACCTAAGCTTACTGCCTCTGTGTATGTTTAACATACTGTCACGTCTTGTATTAAAGCCGCCCTCGAATAGAAGCCGCAATTTTGGGCCCATCAAATCACACAGAAGCCTGGTTTTAGTGTTGACATACATAGAAATACCTGTCTTGTATAGAAGCCTGTCTCATATAGAAGCCTGCAAAATTTCCCCAAGAAAGTCCTAGAAGCCTTAAAGGCTTTTATACAAGACTTTACGTTAGTTTATTTGCTATCATGGCTTCAACACGATGGGCAGGAGTATGAGTATGATGACTGTTTTTATGCGTTATGAAGTGCAATTAGCACTCCGAAAATTCCGCATTCTCTAATGTATGTACGCGTATGCTTGTGACTGTGTTGGGGCTGCTGCACAGTGGTACGCGTGTGGAGCGTGACTTTGTCGAGGCTCCGTCTCAGATGCTGGAGAACTGGTGCTGGCAGAGAGAGCCGTTGCAGAGGATGTCCGGACACTACCAGAGTATGTCAACACACACGCACACACGCACGTGCACACACACACGCACGTGCACACACGCACGTGCACACACACACGCACGTGCACACACACACGCACACAGACATACATCTGGCTATGAAAAAATCGATGCAGCCAAAAAAATTAAAAATAGGGATTCACTGGCCAGAGAAAAACCACTTCAACCAGCTGTGTAGTGTAGACCAGGCTAAAATTAGTGGAGGTCAATTCATCAGCCTTGCAAGCTGTTGAATGGTGTAATCCCAGCACAAGTTGCTATGTCTAACATAGCTTGTTGGCTATCATCGCTTCAGCGATGGGCAGGAGTATGAGTGTGAGTATGATGCAGCGAATGGGATTTTCGGTCTTTGACCACTTTGGTGGATGTGATCTACTCATCTCCCACGGCTGTAGGAGCTGCATCTGTGGGTCTGATCTACTCATCTCCCACCGCTGTAGGAGCTGCATCTACACCTTGTTACTTAGAGGGTGGTGATGTTCCTACGGATGCGGAAAACTCGGCCTTGAGCCGTGAATTTGTTTGTTTTGCTATGATCTTACAGCACTGTCAGAGCTACCACTTTTCTGTTGGTAGACATCTAAATTGGTCAACCCCCACCCGGGGGGGGGGGGGGGGGGGGGGTAAAGGCAGGCAGTACACCGTTTAGAAGCCAAAACATTTTTAGAATTTCTAGGGTCATACCGGTACATCAGACTTAGGCACTTTCATGGACATTAATTGAAGTGGAGCAGATTTTCCGGTCGGTTTGTCGAAACGTCCTGTAAAATTAGAGCTTTTCCGAAAAATCTAAACAAGTCGCATCCCTGCACTGTTGTGTGCTGTGCAACTGATGGGATCGGTTTACTGAGTAGTATTCAGCGCTTGTGCAAAATTGGGAACGTCACGTTTTTCGGAGCACAGGAAATAGGTCTCGACAGTCCATATACGTTGGCATCTCAACATAAAAACGTAGAAAATAACATTGTTCTGGTGTCGTGGCATGACTGCGCGCACACTCTTTCTACAGTGCGTTTCAAAAATATAGACGCGTGATTTAAAAAAAAAAACGTTCGGCCAGCATCTATACCACATAAAATCTGTGATCACGTTGTGCATAAATATTTTCGAAATTGGGCGTTTGCTATCCGATCGCTTAAAAATCTATATGAGAGCGGGAAGGACCGGAGCAATATTCCGAAAAAATTCTCGAAAAGCTCCAGCCGAATTTGTAATATTTCAAAAAATACCGTGCGTCTATATTTTTGAAATGGACTCTAGCGTTACTAAGATTCTTGTCTCTACGCCGCCTTTTTTTCTAGGGTGTCACACTCGATTGTAAGTCGCATCCCCTTCTTTGCCCATGCGGTTTAGTGTCAAAAGGTGCGACTTGTATTCGGGGAACTACGGTGCGTGGCTGTCGGCAAAGACATGGACTCCTCCAGTTGTCTCAATCTCTTGGCCTATGACGTTGCTTAGTAGCGGAGGCCGAACACGGCGTTAGCTTGTCTATACCATACTCGTACTTCAGAAGTACAGATATGCACATCTATAGCTGAATTCGCGTTGTCCTCTGTCCACTTTCTTCCACTGCTCTATCCCTACTATGCGTTGTCTAGCAGTCACACTTCTGGCCCTCCTAACCGCAATACAAATGTGCTGTCGTTTGGTGTGTAGCGAGTGTGGCTTATCGCTGTGCGAGAATGGTATCTTCTCGACGGCAGAGCGCAGCGACAGAGGCGAGAAGTATTTTCTCGTCACAGCGGTTTTTTTCTTGTGTTTTTTTTCTCACAAGTGAGCAGTCATCTGATCAATTTCTTTTTACTCGTACATCTTCACATGTTCTCTAAACCGCTGCGCATGAGCACGACTGGCCAGTCGTCTTGAGGTACCCACCCTCCCTCCCTGCTTTTTGTACTTGTCAGATTAGCCACTTGGGGTTTTACACCCGGTTTTTTCCCTAAAAAAAATAATGCGTCCGTCGGCGCGAGGGTTTTTTCCCGGCTGGCTCGGCCCAGACGAATTAATCTGACGGTCCCAAGTGGTGCTTCTGGTTTTCGGTCATTGCTCTCTCAGTTGCTGCCATTGCGTTGCTTTCATAGAATATCCATGTGCTCTGTCCCTTCTTCCGCTATTCTACAATTCCGCATCCTTCCATGTAAAAGAACGTGGTGTCGCACTTCTGGCCCTTCTGCTACAAGATGAAGTACAGTCAAAGACACGCATCATTTGCCTCCTGTTCCTACAGGGGTGTGTCTGTAGATGTGTACGGGAGTGTGTGTGCCTGCGGGAATGCGTACGGGGGCTAAACGGGCTCGTACAACACTGCGAAACGAACGACACGGACCACGGGGACAGTTGCGCCTTCGCGTCATCCTGTGAGTGGAATGGCGACGGCGGCGGCATGCCCGGGCGATGTAGGCCGCTTGTAGTAAAAGAAGGTGTATAGCCACGGTGTGGACTACAACTACTACTACTATTGCTATTAGTCTTATCTACACATTTACAACTCAGTCGGCTTTGTAACGGTTACATTACTCAGAGGGGAAGTCACCAGAGAGCGAACAAGAACAAGTCATCAACAGACTGAGGAGATCGCAAGAGAGAGAGAGAGAGAGAGAGAGAGAGAGAGAGAGAGAGAGAGAGAGAGAGAGAGAGAGAGAGAGAGAGAGAGAGAGAGAGAGAGAGAGAGAGAGAGAGCTGACGTTGGAGAGATCGATTGACTGAGGAGATCGCAAGAGAGAGAGCTGACATCGGAGAGATCGATTGACCGAGGAGATCTCAAGAGAGAGAGAGCTGACATCGGAGAGATCAATTGACTGAGGAGTTCCCAAGAGAGAGAGACTGCGCAAGCGCAGCCTTTGGGGTATATCTAAAACCATGGAGGGAAAAGGGGTGCATGCAGTAAGAGAGACAGGGTGAGCGGGAAAAGGGGTACAGGACAAAGGTCAGCGGGGGGGGGGGGGGGGCATGAATATTATGTAGGGGAGTGTGTGCGTATGGGAGTGTGTACGGGGCTCATACAACACGCCGATCTTGCCCTTCGCCGCTGTGTCCGTTGCTGACGGCGACGGCGGCGTACCACCTCTCGCGCATCTTCTCTTTGTAGTCAAAGAAGGATATGCTCTGGGCTTACTACTACTTATTACTACTATCATTGTCACGCAGATACACTACAACTTGCTGGTTCAATGGTACTTGTACATGTAGTTATATCAAGACTAGTCGGAGAGGAGGAGAACTAACACACTACAGTAGAGTCGCGCGCCCAAGAACGTTGTTTCCAAGCCTGGGACGTTCTTATTTTTCATGAAATCTGGCTACATTCTTATAGCACGTTCTTAGAAACAATCCGTACTGGCTCATAGTTATGTATCCCACAAGCTACCAGAAAACCAACACCGCCGTTCTTAGCTTTAGGCTGTGGCGTTCTTAGAATTTCAGGCTGGACGTTCTTCAGCGCACATGACTCTACTGTAAAGGAGAGAACTAACACACTGAAGGAGAGGAGAGAGAGTGAGAGGGTACGACTAGTCGAAGACTAGAAGAGAAGACTAGAGAGCGGAGAGAGCAAGGCACGACTAGCGGAGAAGAGGAGAGACCAGACTGAACAGGCACAGCCTTGGGGGTATATCTAAATCTTACTATGGAGGGAAGGGGGGGGGGGGGGGTGCATGCGGCAAACAAACAACAATCAAAAACAGAGAGACATTTCTGGACCTTTGGTTCCGGTTGACATGCAGGTTCAGGCCGAATGGTTATTCTCTTGATCATCATCCCTCTATAAATAAGTCACGTGACCACAGCATATCCCACCTTGTGTGCTCATGTGCTTCATCATGTTAACACAACACCCCCCCCCCCCCCCCCCCCCCCCCCCGTTTTTCTACTGTGGTCGATGGGGTGGGATGGGTCGTGTGGTGTGTTCTGATGTGGTATGTTGTTGTGTGATGTGTTGTGCTGTGCGTTGCGTTGTGTTGTGATGTGTGGTGCATGGTGTGTTGTGATGTGTTGTGTATGGTGTGTTGTGCTGTGTAATGTGTGGTGTGTTGTGTGTGGTGTGTTGTGTGATGTATTGTAGCTGGTGAGCCACTACCGGCAGAAATGATTGAGAAACTGGTGGAGTCCCGTAATGCCAATGTTGCTCTCTTCATGCGAAGACAGGTAGGTATTGACTTTTTGCGTGTGTGCGTGTGTGCACATGTGCGTGTCAGTCTGCCTCCACTTATTTGTTTCCTGGTGCATGTTGTACATGGCTTGGCATCAGTAAATATATTACGACACGGTACATTTCCCCGTGCATTCTGTGGACATCCAGATTTGGCAATCCCAATCTGGTGGACGCCAGAATGCTCTGCAGCAGTTGACAGAAAGCGCAATGCCTGGCGGAAATTCCGCGATGACCCCAGAAATGGAGCGCTCCAGTGTACGTACAAGCTAGCATTCCTTGACTCAACAAGATGTCTAGCAAGAGCCAAAGCCAGACATCTCGACCATGTCAAACAACGGCTCCGGACGGGCAGCCTGCAGGACAGAGAGTGGTGGAGCGTGATTAAACGAGTTGGAGGGCATGGCCGGGACAGCTCCATCCCAGTCCTGGTTGACCCCGATGGCATGGAATGCACCAAAAGCCACGACAAGGCTAACGTCATCGGGAAGTACTTTGCCCAGAAGTGCAGCCTAGACGATGACTTTGCAGAACAGTCGGGGCCGTTCCCGCATGTCCGCCAGCGCACCGCAAATAAGCTTGCAACAGTCCACTTCCGCCAAGCCACCGTACGCCGGACACTCCGAGCCCTGAACCCAAGTAAAGCCACAGGGCCTGATGCAGTACCTGCTAGAGTGCTGAGAAAATGTGCCGACTCTCTGGCCCTGCCCCTATCCGAGCTGTTTACCCTGTGCTTCTGCAGTGGTCATCAACCTGCCATGTGGAAAGTTGCCAACGTCGTACCGGTACACAAAAAAGGCCCCAAGACGAACCCCAGAAACTACCGACCGATATCACTACTGCCCATAATGTCTAAGTGTATGGAGTCCATCGTGAACCGCAGCCTGTCCAACTTCCTGAAGAAGAATGACATCCTTTCTCACAGGCAGTTTGGCTTTCGCACTGGACTGGGAACCTCTGATCTGCTGATTGCTCTTCAGCATGAGTGGAGCCTTGCAGCTGCAAGTGGAGGCCTCGTCAGGGTACTCGCAGTAGATATTGCCGGGGCCTTCGACAAGGTCTCGCACAACGGCGTCCTCCACAAGGCTGAGCGGTGCGGCATAAGTGGCCTCCTCCTTGCCTGGCTCCGGAGTTACCTGACAGACCGCCACATCCGTGTCGTCATAGGTGGCCAGTCTTCACCGACCCACCGGATCCAATCTGGCGTGCCACAGGGCAGCATCCTCGGCCCCACCCTCTTCCTTCTGTACGTCAACGACGCAGAAGACCACCTGCCTGATGGGGCGAAGCTGGCTGTATACGCCGACGACACAACTCTCTACAAGTGCATCACCACCCGACTCAGACTGCCAGAAGAGACAGCAATCCTCCAGCAGGCAGTAGACTCACTGGCAGCATGGGGAAGCAGGTGGAGGATCAAGTTCGAGCCCACAAAGTCGCAGGCATTGACCATCAGCCACCACTGCTCGCCAACCCCCCCCCGAACGCAATACGCTTCCAAGGAGCAGTCGTGCCAGAAGTAGAGGAGCTCAAGCTTCTTGGCGTCACCTTCGACAGGCAGCTGGCATTCCGCAGCCATATCCGACAGCTTGCAGCACGCGGAGCCCAGCGGCTCGGCTTCCTCCGTAAGGCATCGGCTGTGCTAGACCCAAAGCACTGGGCAATCGTGTACTGTGGCTTCGTCCGCCCTGTATTAGAGTATGGCATGCTGGTGTGGATGAGCACAGCCCCCACCACCTTGGCCCGCCTCACTGCCATCCAGCGCCGTGCCCTGCACATAATTGGAGATGGATCATACCTCCCGAGCCTCGACATTCGCCGTACCGTAGCAGGGCCCTGCTTTCTGTACAAGCTGCACTTTGTGGAGGGTCCGGAAATGGTGAAAGCAATTCTGCCACCATCAGCAGCCGCACCGCAATGCCGCATGTCG